>NC_057943.1:20297680-20605805 GCF_018555375.3 Anguilla rostrata | reverse complement strand
GAGGGAGAAACACCAGCGCTAAGCAAAACAAAAATGACACCCAGGAGAGGCTTGTGGGACAAACCTTGAGGTGGACCCTTCTGAGGTCTGGGAATTCTGTGTAGGCGAAGGCCTAACCAGTACAACCGGGTAGCCCAAAAAACAACAGAATGGAAAAAAAAACAGAATGGAAAAAAAACCATTAAAAAAACAAAACAAAGCTCAGCAACCTTCGCCAGCGAGCGCCCCCGGTTTCTGCCCCCCTTCCACCCACAGCGTCCGCAGCGTTTCTGGAACCTAGCGCCCCTGACGAAAGCCGAGCGGCGCGTTGCTCAGGTAGCGCACGACCGCGCTCCCCTTCCTGGCGCTGAGGCCTGCGAAAGGCCCCGCCTCGGGCTGCCCCGGAGTGGGCGAGAGGGCACGGAGCACCGCGCGCCCGTCTCCAGGCGCTTGGCCGCTCGCCCACCAGCACGTCTTCGCCGAGGGCCCGATTGTTCCGAGCCGCTCGGCGGCCGGGGGAACGGAGGGCCAGGCGAAATCTGGGGATGAGCCCAGCCGCGCAGAAGGGCCAGGCCGCTGCACAAGTGGGTGGGAGTTTTCTTCTTTTCTTATACACAATACCTTCGAGGGGGAAAAGGCTTGTGAATTTCCTGTCATTTTCTCAGAAAAGCAGGACACGTTTTTTTTTTCTTTTTTTAATTTTTTTTTTTAACCAAGCCAAAAAAACACGCATGTGTGTTGGGTATATGATAAAACATAACATTTTCCTCTCAATGAAAAGCACATTGTCCATCTCTTTCATTTTTGCTTAAATGTTTAAGGGAGTGGGTAGGGGGTAAGGCCTAAGAGATCTGCACAGCGCAACCAAATTACTACGAGCAGAGGAGCTGATGACAAGTGGGTTGAATTAAGGATAGGATTCTAAATCCTGCCTTGAGACACCTCTTTCCAACACTCTCGCTGAGAATGACACGTAAGTCACTAGTGGCTCACAAAAGGCTCCGGTCTGGATCTGAGCAGACCCACAAGTGAATGTGACAATACTGAGAACTCAGGACCAGTGGAGTTTGTCCAACAATTATCTCAGATTCATGCTGGCTTCACTCTCTCTCACTCTCTTTCTGTCTCAAATTAACACGCACACACGCACCCATGTGAGTACACACATGCGCACATACGCACACACACAAATGCGCATACACACATACGCACACACACGCACACAGGAACACACACAGACCTCATGGGGGTTCCTTCACTTCTACCTGTTCAGCCAACATGGCCCTATGCATGTCACATGAGAAGGACAGCCCCTTCCCTCCAGTCTACCAGATGAGTGAAACAAAAACTGACATGAAGAATTGACGGCAGGCGAGGGGACAAATGAAATAAAAGGACATAGTGTGGCTTTTAGGACACCCCTCAGTCCTCACCCATAGCGCACCCCCCTCCTTCTCTTCCATTCCAGCACTTCACTGCTTTCCCCCCCCCCGCTGTTCCCTTGGCAAAGTTGTCTGTGTCTTTAACCAGCCTTTTTTTTCCTTCAGATTGAGGGAGGAGGTGTTGTTATGGGGTGGTGGGGGGGGTGACGGTGGTGGTGGTGTTGGGGAGGGGGGGTTATGCGGGTGGGCGAATGTGTCAAAGCAAGAGAGATTTGCCCTAGAGCTGGAACCCTCCCACAGTACAATTCTCTAACTCGGCAAACCCGACACACCCAAAGGGCTATAGACCTCCACATCCTGTAAGGGCAGCCGTTTATCCAAACACACTGCCTCTTCCTTCTGGCTCTCCCTCCATACTTACACTGGAGCGGCTGCACCCCCCCTTCCCCCCCAACCCTGCCCCCCTCAAAGAAAAGGCAAAAGAGAAAACATGTGGATACTATACAAGGACTACAGATTCAAAAAATACGACTACAAAAATAAAGAACAATCTTTAAAAACGTCCTTTCAGTAGATAAGGAGACCCGTGACATTTTTACGTTTTTAAATGCTCACCACGCTGAAAGCTGTTTTCAGCAAACAGCCCACTGCTCTGGGGGGTGGGGTTTGCTCAAGAGCCCATAGAAACAGTGAAATGAACAATGGAAACCCAAATTAAATCATGTTACAAAGCACTCATAATCCCTCCATACCCTTTTGCTTCTCATTTAATATCTGCGCTGTATAGGAGACGTCTATGATTCTGATCAATTTCACGGTGATTAGGAGACGTGAAAGGCACAATGGCCTAGGCTATGGCTCTGATGGTCTTACCCAATTACCAATGCTGAATCACTCAGAGATTTATTCCATACAACTTGTGAAAATGAGACTGGATCCCTGACATGCTTCAAAATTCAACACTGGTTTTACTGACTGGGTAAAATACCCACAATTCAATTTTGGTCACGATTAAAGAGGATTTGATTTAAACTGTAGATGCAGATTAACCAATCTTGTTTGATTATAGCCCTGGTTAAATTTAACTAACAAAACATCTGGATCTGTAACACTAGAGGGAAAAATAATGCATTCAAAGACAAAAACAATTGCAAGTGTTCAGCCTGGCAAATCTCTTAAAGGGGTTCAGTGTAATGTGAACATAAATTATTTTCACACACGGTAAAAAATAGAAATAAAACAAAATTGAGGATAAACTGAATTAGGGTGGGACCCTGATATTTTTGAACACCCCATTGTTTTTGCACGTAATGGGGCTTTCCTGCCAACTAGATTGTGAGGCGACCTGTTCCTTATTCATGTGCTTTTTTCCATTATCACGGGTAAATGTTCAACTGCTGTTACCCCTGTGCCAACAGGACATCCTGTTACAGCACCTCCTGGGTAGAATTTCAAAAATAAGAAATCAATAAGGACTGGGAGAGGCCTGCACTGGGCAGATACAAGCACTGGAGAGTGGGGAGGGGGTGGGTGATCTTTACCCCCAAACCTCCACTATGTTCCACTAGCATTTTGTTCAAGGGGGTGTTTCTTTTGCCTTTTTGGAAAATGACATCACCAGCAGTGAAGAGGGGGTTTTTCCTGTCTAACGTTTGTTGAAAGCAAGGGGGGCTAAAAATAAACCAGGTGTCAGTTATTTGGAACTGAAATGGGGTGGAGTGGGGGGGGGTTTATACATCAGTGAGGTAAAACAGTGCATAGCACATGCCATTTTATCCACACGCAGAAGTGGAGAAAGGGAAGATTCAAAGGAGAGGGATGAGGGGTTTGTAGCCGCTGCTCAAATGTCAGGATGAAATAATGTGAAAAATAATGGTGGCAGCAGTGAAATCCATGGGAGTCGTGGTGATAACAGGACACTGGAGAGTTGCTGGGCAAAGAGACAGGGAGCACAGGAGAGACAGAAAATAGGAGCTGCCCAAAACGACGACTATCCGCAGAACAAACACCCATTCTGACCCTTTCAGGGGCAACACAAAAACTGGAGGGGGACAAGGGGGTAAGAAGGGCTAGAAAGGTCATTATGGTGGGATAACAACTCTAAACACCCCCCTGCCCGCCTAATGGAAAATAAAGTGTAGCAGATGGAGGGAAAGAAAAAAAAAAGACAGAGAGAAAGACATTGAGGGAGATCATCGTCGGTACCCTCAAGAGAGAGACAGAGGAAGAACTCAGATCTTGGGGAGCAGTCAGCCATGAAAAAGGGGTTAAAAATTAAGCCTTGCTTTTGAAATATTAAATCTATTTTGGTTTTAATGGAGTAGGAGTATATTAGGAGGAAATACGAAAGTAGATTATTAAACTGGGAAAAAAGGAGGAAAAGAGAGAGAGAGAGGTGAGTGGGGTGATGGGGTTGAAATATGTTCTTGGTGTTTTAAATATTAAACCTATTTCAAGTTTAATGAAGTGCAAATACTATAGGGAGGTTCTTAACTAGAATATTAAAAGGAAGGGGTTGAAAGGGGGCTCATATTCATTATTTCAAGCATTCACCTTTAGACTGTGGAGACTTCATTTTGGGAGAAGAGAAAAGGGAAGGAAGAAAAGTTGAGCAGGAAAATTGCTGCAGTTTTAGAGATGACGCTGCTGCCCAGGTTATACTCTGAACCCCAACCCTAACCCACCCTCACCCCAACAACACACCCACACACAGACACACACATGCACACCACACACCCACGCACACACCCACGCACATACGCACAACGCCTGAGCATCTCTGGGCTGGAGGTAAACTTGAGGTGACAGCATGCTGCACACCAAACACATGCCAACAGAAAACCTCTCACTGTTTGATCTGCTGCATTCTGTTATGCAATTAGCCTGTATACCCACATCACAGAATAATGTACACTAAGACTTGAGGACTGCATGTATGCATGCCAAATTTGTGATGACTCAGAAAAATATGAAGGCAACAACAACAAAACAATTAACGAGAGGGATGGTCACATCAGTTTTTCATATTCAACTGCTAATCACAGCAAAAACAATTTGCAGTCATTTTTTGGGTTTCTGTGTGTCACTTGTAATAGTGAACCGTTGGCACAAAATTAAAAACAATTGGGGGCTGCCTCGGACATACTGGGTTTAGAGTAAGGCTACATTTATACCCTGATTCCAATTCAGACCCAAATAAAAAGCTAATTAAATTGAGGAGCACAGACGTACTGGGGCTGTTCCCATTCAGCAAACAGTAATGTACCAGACAGATAATTAAACCCCTTTCACAGACATTCTATGTGAATATCTGATTCACAGATGACATTGGACGGAACACAGTTCGGCCAGGGTGGAATTTAGAGAATGAATTCTTCACAAGGACGGCCAATTTCCACCCTTGGTCTGGCGTAAATGGCTCAGAGCCTTTTAAAACTTCCACAAAGAAACCTGATGCTGGAGGTCAGACACATCAGAAAGACTGAAACCAGGCATAAGAAAATATGAAATGCTCAGAAAAGACTGAAAAAGGTGAGAATTTATGACTTTTCACATAGACCGTTTATAATGTCTGCTTGGTCAAAATGGAAAAACCCAAGTGGTGATTTTTTTTCT
The DNA here is from genome assembly GCF_018555375.3 of Anguilla rostrata. NCBI lineage: Eukaryota > Metazoa > Chordata > Actinopteri > Anguilliformes > Anguillidae > Anguilla > Anguilla rostrata. The sequence goes on along the minus strand of NC_057943.1, from coordinate 20,600,829 downwards.
CATTATCTTGATGAAGATAGCTCTACTTTCCAAATGGCTGCGTCACATTGTCCATCTAGAGATCATTAATGAAATCCCCCTTCTAACCCAAAAGGTCACAGTCTGGGTTTCCCCCAAAATTCATCACAGTGACAAGTAGGTGACAGGGCACCAAGATGAAAGAAGTCTGCTTTTTTAGGCTAATCAAATTATGAATATATTTTTTTAAAAACTCGCAGATCAATCCTTAAATCATACTGGCAACAGTGCTTGAGGTGTGAAATAATTAGATATTGCATAATGGTAATTCTGTCTCATGAATCTCTTGCCTCATGGACATGTTTACCCAGGACAAGCTTACTCATAGATGAACAAATGTTTTAGACTCTTCAAAAAGTAATGATCAGTTTTAAGTAGTCTGGACAAAACACCGGTCAAACAGCCATGTTTAGAAGCAACCTGTGCTACTTTACATTGAAATTGGGCAAAGTAACTGACTCTTTGTTTGAGGTGTGACAGCACATAATATTTCACCAAAGACTACTCTGTACATGTCACTGAAATGGCCTGAAGGGAAGGAGAGTACGGTATACTGAAACTGAGCGGGGCTTTATCATTTCGGCAGCTCACAGTATCTATTGCTCAATATGACGTTGCAGCTGAAACAGGGAAAGTGACAAAAATAATTTTCTTTTCAACGCACATGGAAGGTGCTTTAGTTTAACAGAATCACAATGCAGAAACACAATGTGTCCACACAGTACAGAGCACACTTATCATCCACATATTTACGTACCAGTGTACAAAGCCTTGAATATTTTCAAATGAAAAAACAGCATGTAATGAGGTTAATGACTGCAAATTTGAGATTGAATGGTACTCCAGGTAGAGTACATCGACACACAGATGCACATTCTCCACCATACAAATACAAACAATGGGGCACACACACACACACACGCGTGCGCACGCACACACACACACACACACACACCTACCCTAAAGCAAAGCTGTAGTTCTGGCAACGTTCACGTCGGTTGCATGGAGCTGGATGCCGCTTGTACAGAACACATTTTCAACAAGGGCTTGAAAATTCCTCAAAGACACCTCAATTTTTCAATGATTTACTCATGAAATGAAGTTATTAAAAATAATTTTTCATGTTGAAATTTGCCTGTCCGCATATTTTTGCGAAAAATAAAAAAGGAAATGTGGAGTTGTTGCGGCTATTTCAAGAGATGCACAGTGGTTTTATGTATTATACATTCATTGTTTAATTATATTACCCCTATAGATCCAGACCTGAATTCATACATACACCTATACTTAAATATAAAAATATTAACTACATGTTGCAATGCTTTAGAAAAATAACAGCCTAGGGTTACTGTAAATATTTGCTTCAATAAGACCCCAGCAGGCAGCCTCCAGGGCATATCCAGCTCACAAAGGGTTAAAATTGTGTCATATATACTACTATCCCAGACCTGTAGTTGCACAGCTAACAGCTGTTTTAAAATAAAATGTTGCAACATTGTGCTGAAAGTACGGAAGCTGGGAATATGAGACCTAAACTTAATGTTACAGGCAGGATCTAACAAGTTTTAAAAATCTGGTTTCCGATAGACCTGCACCAAAATCACAGATGCAAGAATGAATGAACTGTCTGCCATTGATAAGCAGCACATGTCTCTCTGTGCGCTGAACGCACAATCATGGTGTAAAGAGTAGCGCAGGTCGCTGGGTAAGTGCAGGAGCCCCGGTCCAGTTTTCAACAACCAAGAAAATGCTTGACCCTACGTTACAGCACGTCCTGTTACTCCATTAAGCATTCATTCCAAAAACGATGCTAAGTACCAACAGTAGCAAGTTTAGCAGCCTTTCACATTTGTGAGTATGTTTCCAATGCAGGGCTACTCGCCCTCGGCCCTGTAATGCCGTTATGTCTACTTTACTACCAGCTCGCCATTCATTGCAACCACCACACTGAACTAATAATAAGTTCTGATTGAGCCATATTAGCCTTCATCCCAAGTGCTGGTGATGTACAAAGCTGAAAAATGTGAATCCACGTGCCTCCAGGACCTGAGCTTCAGCTACAGCCACACAGCATACATTCACTGACTGGCCTTTTGGAAGAGTCTCCAACAGCAAAGAATCACCTGCACAGGAGACCGCTACAAAGCAGCTTCCCAGAACCTCATCACAATGGCTTTAGCTCCAAACACATTAATGCTAACCTGTCTCCCACACCAAAGCTAATCTGAGACCAGCGGTCCACTATATGACAGCCGCAATTGCGACACTGTTTCTGTTCCAGAATTGGGCAGCTAATGCAATTTTGGGCTAGGTCCATGAGGACTGTGAGGCTACTGAATAAATTTCTATCCTGATAGGGTAGAAATAGCAAAGTAACCACACAGCAATCAAGGCAAGCTGGCCAATTATGGAAAGCGTAAATGGTTGCATGGCAACAACGGAAGCAGTGAAAGAGACACCACAGAATACAATAGGATGCAACTACAAAATTTGCCCAGTGGTGTGTGCAAATTCTTCCTTAATCAAGATCAAATACAACAGCTTGTTTTAAGACATCCAAAAACGCTGTCCTTGAATCAGTGTTAGAACACTTGTGAAGCAATTAATATCATTTTCAGACGTGGTGTGTGACTCAAGTCTCCCTGAACAAGGAACAGGGGTTTCCAATCTTATCCGAAAAGAGCTAGAGTGGGTGATGGTTATTGTTTCAGCCCAGCAGTATGGTCTTGATTGAGGACCATGACTAGTTATTTAGCTGAATGAGGTGTCATACTGCTGGGCTAAAACAAAACCTGCCCCCACACTGGCCCTTTTCAGATAAGATCTGACACCCCTGCCGTGGATGATCATTGACCACAGTTCCACCCAAAAAAGGTGCTGCTTTCACACGTCTGTCCGAGCAGGAAAAAACCAACAAAAAAGCCACAGAAAGACACACACCTCTGCTAGCAGGAGCAGAAAAAATGACTTGATGAGGCCAAACCCATGCCATGCAATCAGGACCCAACTCCACTGTAAAATGGATCAGGGAAATGCCACCATTTGTTGTCATCAACGTTGAGTCTATAACAGGATATCTCCTGTACCCTCTCTTTCAATCTGCTAAATGGCTGCAAAAGCATTAGCTTTGTGAAACCATTAAACACCCATACTGTGGCTAGTGTTTGAGGGTAGGTCATCACTATGTTTACCATTAGGAACCTTAGTGGATGTCCTGGTTAAGAAAACAGTGAAATACTGGCAGCATGAAATGGACAGAGGCTGCTTCTCTCGGGCTGTTGAGCCTTTATTGGGTTTTATGTTGCCTATTGCCCTGATCTTATTTTGGAATTTTTCCAGTTCTATTTATGCTGTATTGCTTTTTTAGTGTTTGTCCTTGTTTGGTGTGTATGTACAGAATGTCTTCAGTTTTCTTCAGTGTAGGCTATTTTCTGAGTGTAGTCTATCTGTGTCTGTGTTCGTGTAGGCATGTTTCTTCAATACAGGTAAAACATGTAAAATGATCATTTTTTAAAACCTGGCTGGCTCTACACACTGTTCCGGGGACGTGTTGTAAACCCCACGGGGACACACCTCCATCACTGAGTGAGAATGCTTCTTTAATCCATGCTATGACCCAGGTCAATTTAATTATCCTGTTTTCTTAAAGTGCATGTGCCAATTTCGCAGCCAACTCCTTTAATACCCATGAGATTATCATTGCCTGAGATTTAATGATCTACCTACCAGTGCCAGCTGTAGCAGCAGTCAGGTTTGGATTTTTAGTATTTTTTTTTTTATGACTTCACAACTCTCAAATAAATTTTCCAGTCCAGTTTTTGAAGCATCAGACATTTTTAGAGGAATATACACCACATCAAACTCCAGGTACAAACAAGCATACGGTTCAACGACCCTGTCCTTACACCTGCTTCTCTACAGCAGACTCGATGCACTTCCTTCCTTCTTGTCACACAGAGCTGCATCTCATACTGGGTTGAGATTAGCATACAACCAGCAGCCCACAGTACCGTCCGAGTGTGCGCTTACACCTCTGGCAGTCCGCTCTTATCAAACACAACTGTCATTACCCTTCCATGTCCGGCTGAAGAACCTACCCAACTGAACCATTGTGCCAAGGACCCTGAGAGGGCACCCTTGGGCCTGCTCTGGACTCTGCCTGTCTCAGATTCTTTAACAGACCTGATCTCCTCTCAGCTTTACTGCTGGCTGAGTCACTGACCCTCATCATCTTATATCTCCATTAAATCTTCTGTAAACCCATTAAAGCACAAACTATTTTTGCCAGGGAAAATCTCATTTTGATAGAATAATAATAATAATAATAATAATAATAATAATAATAATGTTTATATTACATCTCCCAAAATATGTCTCCATTTTCAAATAAGGACAGACGAGGCATGATTCTACTTTGGTGCTATTAAATGAATGGCACAGCCCTAGTTTAAAACAGTGTGTTAGGCTATACTTTACCGACAGCCAAGAAGCTAATTCTGTGTACACATCCATTGTGTAAACAGTGCTCTGATCTGGCTCCTGTACAGCTCACCCAAAATACAAAAGAAAAAACCATGGCGGACAAAATTAAATCGCAATGTTCAATCAAGGTGAACATAATTCTCTCAAGACTGTTCAAATACCTGTATTTTGTACGAAATCATCACAGGGTGACACGCAGGCTTATCTGATCCAAAAAAACAATGAAGCGACAAGATAAGATGGGCTCAAAGGCCTGTCCTTCTCTTTATACTTCTCGTTTTGATATTAGCTGCGCTACGTATGGGCTAACAGGCAGTGAGCAGAGCAGTGACGGGCTGCAGGCCCTACCTGGAATGTCCTGGTTGTTGTAGCTCCAGCCCGACGCGGAGAGGACGGAGGGCAACGGCGAGCCCGTCCGGCTGTCGCCCTCGGCCTGCGGCGTGATGTGGCGCACCGTGTCCTTGTTTTTGCGGTTCTTCCGTCGCCCGGAGCCCGAGGGCTGCCAGCTCTCCCCGCCGCCCTGCTCCGCCAGAGCGCTCTGGCCGCCACTGGCCGGCCCGTCCTTAAAGTTTGAGGGGGAGACCTGCTCCTCTTTGACCTGAACGGAGCGGAAGTCCCCGGGCCAGAGGGCCTGCGAGGAGACGTCCTCCTGGCTCTCGTGGCTTTTGGGCTCCTGGTCCTCCTTGCCGTAGTTGCTGCTGCCCTCGTGGCAGCTGGCGATGGCCGAGTCGCCCGAGGAGTTGGCGGGGCTGGTGCGGCGTGCCAGCCAGGGCGAGGAGCTGCGGCCTAGCATCATGGACGCCAGGGCCTCGGCCCCGCCCGCGCCGGCCCCGCCCACGGCCGCCGCGCCCATCTCAAAGTCCGCCAGCTCGTCGGCCAGCTCGGAGCGGATGCTGATGTCCAGGGCGGCCTTGATGAAGTTGTGGCAGGCCTGCACGATGTCGGTCATCTGCAGGTAGCTGGCAGCCGACATCACCTCGATCACGTTCTTGCTGGTGAGGGCCAGGTGGGCTGAGTACATGAAGTCCAGGATGGTCTTGAAGCCCTGCGCCGTGACGATGTCCAGGTGCGTGATGGTGGCCTGCTGCTCCGAGCCCTTCTTCACCTGGCAGTAGAGGGTCTTGAAGTAGCGGCTGCTGCCCAGCAGCACGTTCTTGTGCGCCTTGAAGATCTTGCCCTCCACGATGACGCAGACATCGCACAGGATTCCGTGCTGCCGCTGCTCGTTCAGCTCCCGCAGGAGCTGCCGGTAGTGGGACGTGATCTCCATGTCTTCCTTCCTGTTATTCATTTGACAATCTGGGTGGGTTTCTGCTCCTGACGAGGTTCTGGAAAGACACAAACAGATCTATTCAACTGTGAGGCTCGGAGGCAGCGCCCGCCCCGCTCCAGGCGCTGTCTAGACCTTAGATCAAGAGGCCCTTATTTTCAGCAACACTTGTTCATGACAAAATAACACAATGACGGCTGACTGCGGTTTAAAAAAAGGAAGAAAATTATCCTGTTTAATGGTTGTTGCTGGTCATGGCTTAGAAAAAAAAATCATTAATTTACGTATCTACAACCTGGCATATTATATCTCTCCCTAGAGAGGTACCGTACTTGTCTGCCTGTTGGTCAGCCGCCATTCTATTCTCTCCCTGAAATGAATTGTTTATTTGGGAGCCCTGTTTCCAACTGAACGCTCCAGTACCTGATGGATAATAATTAAATGTAACAATTTAACAGAAAATCCAATGGTTTAAAGAACACTCAATCTCCAGAGGGGGTTTTGCTTTCCTCAAAATAAACCCAGCAGTTAAATACATAACACAACAAAATACAGCAATCTTTTCTTTATCAAATGCAATGAGCTGAATTGGATGTTATCCAGGGACAATGCTACTCATTGTCTAGCAAGTGCTCACAGGTAAACTTGCAGAAAGACAGATTAAAAACCTTGCCGTGCTGGAATCCGACCAGAGAAAAAGAATAGGGGCAGTGGCGTGCCGAAAGAAGAACTTTAAACGGAATGACATCACGCAAAAGTAATGAAATAAACATCACGCCTCTTTGTTCCGCACAGCCCAGCCTTATCAAGCGGACTACACTGCGTTAGCCGGAGCATTACCGCCGATGCCGTCCCTGTTAAACTAAATCATTAGGACGCGGAGTGTTACCAAACGGAGCTCTGATTTGTTTTTAAAGCGCACACGCTGTCAGGTCCCATTGCGGATAATGGAGGGAGACAGCTCGAGTCTGCAGAAGTGACAGCAGCATTTGCTCCGGGGCCGGTACACTTCAGGTCATGTTTATAAAAGTTATTCTGAACCTGATGGCTTGTAAGATCAAATAAATCCACAGCATCTCCCATGTCTACTTGGACAGACACACCTTTTCTGAAAGACAACACGAGGAAAAGAACTAGTATGACAAGTAATGAATTTAAAAATTGTTGTGGTTAACCTTAATTCATAGCCTTGCATTATTTCATTATTGTTTTTAAATCTGGCACGTTGCAATATGACACTGTTTCGGGGTGAAAACATGTTTGACTTGAAGACTGCTGTCAGTCATTTTTTCTTTGTTGTTCAAGTATTTGTAAAAATACTTTAACCTTCAGAAGCAGAAGGAATAGTTATCTCTCGGCGACAGAAATAATAGAAAGCCACAATCTTTTCAAACAAGACAACAGATTCGGTCCAGTCTTAGGGCACAATTGTTCAGTTCCATTTCTGCCATGAAAGGCCGTCTGCTTGTGTGCGCACCGTATAAGACTGGCTGACCAACACTTCCACCATCAAAGCCACTGCAAAAGCAAAGCACAACATCAATGGCTCTGAGGGCGAAATGACCCAGGTCCACTTCTTGCAGTTCACAGTACAAATGCACATTTAATGAGACAGGAGGTCTGCCTTGCTTTTACTTAATAAACATCGGCTGCTGCCGGACTATAAAGGTCAAAGGCTGACCATTATAAATCCAATAGATCCTACATGGCAATATGTACATGAAAAAAACGAAAAAGTTCTAATCACCTAACACCTCTCCCTGTTCCTCGTGTGTATGGAACCGCTCCTGTTCTAGGTGATATCATGACTACTTACAGCCCAGGCAGTCTGCAGAAATGTTAGATGACGCAACAAATTGAAACAATGGGGGAAAAAACAGTTTGCCTGGGATGCAATGAAATATAAAGAAGGAACACTAATCAGATTTTCTGCATCAGTAGGACTAGAAAACCAAAGTTTAACTGCCCACACCCACACCCACACCCACACACACACACACACACACACACACACAAAGAATCTCTTAATGGACCAAGTTGCCATATGACCCTGCTGAACCCAGCAGATCATTTGTCTAATTGGGTGTTTTAATTTCAGCTCTTTCTGAAGCCTGTGACCCGGCCTCCCCATGGGGTCTCTGGAGCTCTGAAGCTGCTCAGCATCCCTGCTGGGCCTCACACAATGCTCCGCATCAACACAACACTGACTCAAGCATGGCATTTACAAAGCAGGCCCATCCCTGACCGCCACAAAACCTCACAAAACTCCTGATAAAAATGATGGACATTATGTTCCTGAATTTCCAGTTAACCAGAACCACCTGCAACAAAGTGAAAAAAGGAGATTCCCCACTATCCGCTGAACGAGAAGACCGGATGGAAGAACAGGTCTTGGGTAAGTTTAGCTCTGCACCTCCGCACTCGCTTTAATAGCGATTCGACAGCTGTCTCATCCTCATTTATTCACCGGATCTCGTCATGAAAAGAAAGCCATTACTTCTGGACTGGGCGAGCGAAAGAATCGTCAAATGGGAGGAAGGCAGCCAGGCCACTCGACACTCGGGGGCGCACTAAAGCATGCCACCAAAGCCTCAGCTCTGCGTCACCCGCGCAGTCCCAAATCCAACATGACTTCCCTCCCCCGACCACACAGCCCAGCTTCCGCTCATAGCTGGAGAGGAGGAAGGCTCATCAGCGGAAGGGCGAAGTTGAAGGCGGGGATTTTTCTCTCTTTTGTGGCGCTCGGCAGGGATGATGGCGTCTTGACCCGGATGAGCCGGGCAGACGGGGAGGCCCCTTAAGAACAGGCTGCGTCAATGTAATTCCCAGGCAGCCAATAATTTTAAAACAGCTTTCCTTCCACTCAACTGGGCATTGAGGCCATTATCCCAGGGTTAATCCTGAATCCACTGGCACTGGTAGCCTCGGGAGACGCAAGGTGGCGGCGGACCAGAAAGGAAAACGTGACAGCCTTCATTTGAGAGAGATACAGGGCGGGAATGCCAAAGCGCCTCTCCTGCTCTCCCCCGTTCGTTCTGGCGGGGACGGTTTTTGAGCCGCGTCAACCCGGCAGGAACTCAGAAATAAGACGGGCGCTCGCTTGCCGATAAGAGCGGATCACGGGGCTTATGGCGACTTGACCTCCCACGCCCTCCTGGAGGTGCAGCCCAAGCCCTGCCCTGTGAAGGAGGCTCCAGGGTCTCTGCTGAGCCCTGCCGGGTGGGGGGAGAAGCCCCGCTGTGCACCCAAGGGCACAGCGACCACACAGCCCTCTCACACGCCTTCCAAAACTCCTCTCTGCTCTGCTTACAATTACTCAACCAAGAGTTACTAGTGAAAGCCTCAAAATATCATACAAACACAATACTCCTGAGACTGTCTATTGTTATATCCACCTCAAAATGAATAAAACTGTATAAAAGCTACACAGTCATTCAGTCAACGAAAACAAAACACCTTTGATACCTCTTTGATGGCTGCAGCAGTGACCTGATTTCATCCTAATAGGCTCCCCTTCTTCCCTAATTCTTCTTCTTCCTCTTCTTGTGTCCGCAGAGGACTGGTGTACAAGGGCGGGCAGGCCGTCGCGTGCAAGCAGTGATTAAAATGTTAATGCAGAAAACACCTGCTGGTTGGTACAGATGCTCCACCGAGCGATCCGGTCGTGTGTCGAAGCCGTGTTTGATTCGACTACCTGCCAGGTTCCATCACTCGGGCAGCGTTTCTGCGCTCCACACAGGCTCTCAGCCCCCAGCCCCCCAGCCCAGCTCTCCAGTGGAGGCTTCCACAATGACAACCGGGGGCTTAGCCTAAATTCCGTCTCTATTAAAAGCTGTGAAATGCAAATAATGAAACATCTCATTACCACTGTGGGAAGAAAGAAAGGAGGGAGGGCATGTAAAGTATAAAAAATATCATGCACTCTTTGTGCAGCCAAATATGGTGCTCACCTGCAGGACAAACAGGTGTGCATTCTCCGAACCAAAGGAGGGGCTTCTAATGCAATGACATGTCCATATAGTCTCCAAAATGTACAAGTATGGAGCTGGAGAATCTCTTTGCGCATTCTACAGACTTCCCCTCAATCCTGCTCTGTCTTTAGTATGTGCATAACTAATTCAAGCAACAAAAGTACCTGTTTTAAGTGACTGCTAGCATTGAGAAAGGTGAAAAGAAAGGAAATGGCCAACATAACTTGGCAGGCCATTGGTGAGGGATTCTCAGTGCATTATTTGAAAGGCTGACTCAAAAACTATGGCTAGTTTGCAATTTATCAGCTATAGTTTCTAATTTTTGCTCATGACAATCTGGCAAATTTACCTCAATTCAACTACATATCCAACAAACCAACTAAATTGTTAACATTCAGCACCATTCTGCTAACAGCCACAACAGATGTTGCAAGAAAACGGCAGAGATTGTTGACCCCTATTTATTAGTGGCAGAATTCTGCTAAAGAAGCGTGTGAAACATACAGCATAAATTGCACAATAAATAAATTAAAGCCCTACGGTATCTTGCGAACACTCAAGGATTCAGAAAAGAACTTAGCTTTCCCTGGTGTAGGCGAGCAATGGTACAGTACCTTATACTATTTATTTTCTCTTTCAATTTTGTCGATTTTCACAGTCATGTGGCACACGGTTACTGCATGCTTCATTTTAACACATTTAAAATGAAAACAAACATTTTTTAAAATCAAGTTCAACCCTTGTCATTAAACATTGCCTCATTTGATTATTATTATTATTATTATTACTATTATGTTTGCTTTATATTTGTGTTGCTAGAGCAAAAAGCAGACAAAGGCAGGCTGACAGATCTGATTCGATGAGACAGAATGATACATGATCTTTATTTTAGTGTACAAAGATGGCTTGTTCATCAATACCTGTATTGCAGTTTTTATTCAAAAGTTAAAATCAAAAAAGGTCATTAATTTCCATGATGTTCAGTACAGTACTTTTTTGAAGACAGTAGGTGCTTACTATGGAAAGTACCAGAAGAGAGAATCCCCTGACTACTGGTACATGAGATATCCGCACACAGTAAAGTTGATCTATATGTACGCGGATGGTCCTATAATTGTAGTTTTTATATTTAATCTTAAAATTCCCCAGGTAAACCGTAGCAAAATTTCCTGACCTTTTTCATCTTCTGTCTGTGTATAACAAAAGGAGGCTTGTTTTAAAAACTCTAGTTCTCTTTAAAAGGTGGTTGTTAGCCTCTTTAAATTAAGGAACTGAAATAAACTTTGCAGATACCGTATACTTCTTGTGGGAGTTGTATTTCATGGGAAAGGTCGTGTAAAAACCCCAGTGCTCAGATGACAATGAAGTCATGTTCGCCTTTCTACCTAAAGCCGAAGTTACCATTCAAGTCAGTACAATCTCACAAACTGGGTTTAAATTCCAGACAAAACATTGGCCATCAGTGAACTTCTTTGTTTTGTGAAAGGGGAAATTGTCTGCCGGGGTCTGCTCACGCCAAGGACAAGTGGGTTTAAAATGAAAAAGGGCTCAAATTAGAAGCCAGGATGACAGGCAAATGCTCCGTCAGAGGGAGGCAAGTCGGCGCTGAGCACCGGTGACTGAAACCCCTGGCTGGCAGGGAAATCAGCTCGATATTTAAAGTAGGAGTCGAATTCCGACACCTCCTTCTCTGCTCCCACTTTACCAAGTACACACAGTCATCATTTAGAGCACCAAATGGCACCGAAATGACTCCCCGCGGCAAGCGCCGCCACTCACAAATCAAATTTAACACCTTCCTGGTGCTTTCACCCTGAGAGGTGTCACAACAAAACAGCAATCTTTCAGATGGAGAGGACCTATTCCTCTATCTGTAGTGGCGTGAAAGCACCCATATCTGCAGGAGCCAGGAACTGGCTGGAATGGAGTTTCATTAAATTGTAAATTTCAGTTATCTTTGTATTTGTTTTGTTTTGATATTTTTAACCTTAATTGCTGAATCCCTGTTTGGCCATTCAGGAATGCTAGCCGGGAGTGTGCCACCCTGATAAAAAGTCTCCTTCTAAGGGATACGGTTGTATTCAACCGCAGTGACCCCAACGATTAACCCTTTTAACCCTCAGACTCTGCCAACCAGCATTTTGTCATTGAGTCATTAAACCATACGGATGCAAGATTCCAACTGCCTAAATTACATGTAGGCTACTGTATTATATCTGTGCATCAGAAGTCCGTCAAAGATAAATAGTCATAATCATAAATTCTGTCAGAAATGACTCATCGTTGGCTGGAGAATGTATCCAGGCCAGGACTATGGGAAAGAGGGCTGTGAAGCCAACAAAGGCATTTAATTTAGCAATAAACCATGGTTCACCATGAAGTAAAACCAATAAAGTGTTCCCAGCCTACCTGTTCCATCATTAATGGACATTCTTCATCTAATCATATTCAGTCACAATAATCACCTTCACCTTACATATACATTTGAACTTTACATTTTGAACTTTAGACTTTAAAACAACAAATGGTAGAGGAACTGGGGACAGTCCGAAAAGAAGCAATCCGAGAGGTGTGCTCATCAGTAAACGTAACAACAAGGACAAACTTCTGTCTCATAAGGACAGAGATATTCAGAACCTTTGCTATGGTCTACCAACACAAGGACATATCAGCTACATAGGTGTACCAAGACCAACCACACATACACTGACCCCAGCAGCACAGACACTGGCCTTGCAGACCCACAGACACACTAAAACCAGCAATACGGACACAAGGACACACAGATACCAGACATACACAAGCAGTAGCCACATGAAAACACTGACACCGGCAGCACAACGCTGACACACTGGCACTAATGACACTCCAGCGCCACTCCACGTCCTTCACTTCCATCCCTATTCCACTGCAGGTCAATCATTCCAGGCTTCCACCAGAATGTCTCAGCCCGAAAATAGAAAGCGTACGCTTGCTGGAAAACGTATGGAAATGCGGGCCTCCTGATTTGTAGAGGATATTTTTGTGACTCCATCCTTCAAATCAAATGCAAAGTCTAAATGTAAAAAGAGTTGAAAGGAGAGGGAAATCAAATGGACTGAGCTGCTATATTTAGAGAATGTTACACGCTTACAAGTCAACAGCAGCGGGGTTGAAAGGAAGCTTTTAATTGCTCCTGGAGACTTCAGCAATGGTGACACCATGATAAAGTGACAGGCTGAACTTTCAGACTGTACAAGATACAAGACGTGTAATTTTTTATGGTAGACTTATCAATTTTTATAGGTTGGCGTACATCTCATGAAGAGTTTAATTTTTAAAAATAAATTACGGAAGTATATATGGCTAGAAATGTTCCCCTTTTTTGTTGGGGGCGGGGGATAAAGTTGTTTGAGTGTGCCAAGTTATCCTCAGACAGCATATCAGTGATTTTGTTTTGTTTTAGATAATCACAAAATTTCCCAGAATCTGATCTGACGAATGCTCTCTGATCCTTGCAGTATACATTCAGTGTTTTATGGAAACTAATTTCTTCTCTGTTGGATGGATTTTCAGTGGCTTGGTGGCATAGTTTGACAAGAGTCGCATGCCAGGTGATTGATTGAGTGCGTGTAGCACACAGACAGCTAAATCAGCTTCCACTTCAGTCCACTGTTGTCTCCTCCACAGTCCCCTTTATGCGGTTATGATTATTTACCGCGGTTGGTGTCCGATGTCAACGATGCCACTTGTGAATGACTGCGAATGCGCACCCGCATTTTTAATGAGACAAAAAAATGTACTCAGAGAGTAAAGCGCCAGGCGAGAAATGAATGGCATGCTTTAAACAAAAGCCCACTCATGATCACGATCGCACCAGCCACCTCCATAATTTCATCTGAAAAGTCACACATTCCCACGTTACCGAGAAGAGGCCGCAAGCGTCCAAGAAACACTTGCGCTGATGAGCTGTTTGCCTGGAGGGACAGCTGGGAATATCATCCAGAACTGCCCAGGTGGAGATGGCCTCCATCTGGACATCAGACATGTAGCTAAATGATGCGTGTGCTACAGCAAGCCAACAACTGGCCTTCAACAAGAATCACACTGCTGATTTTCATGCACAGAAAACACCACAGTCGCATCTATACGTCTGTTTCTTATAAGATATAGATCTTATAAGAAAGGCCTTCTTAAATATAAGAAGGCCTTTCGCGATTTGATACTTTTCCGCCCTCTCCAGCTGTGTGGTGTGCGTGCGGGCGTGTGTGTGTGCGTGCATGAGTGCGTGTGGGCGTGTGTGTGTGCGTACGTGCGGGCGTGTGTGTGTGCGGGCGGGCGGGCAGGCGTGTGCGCGTGTGTGCGTGGTGGTGGAGTAGTGACTAATGCTGGCCATGAAACTTTAAGCAACGGGATTGGATGTCTTTTTTTCATCATGCTTAAAATGAAAAGGGAGCATGGGAAGCCACAGGAGGCACCTGTCCCACTTTCAGCGTCCCGGCACCAGCTGACGTGAGAGCACCGGCGTGGGGGACGAAGGAGTCAAGGCGCACAAAAGAGGGGGAAGCCAGGGAGAAATGCAGCAGAGGGCAGGCTACTCAAAACACCAGCAAAACACCAGCAACGAGTCCAGCACAGACCTGAGCACAGACACCGCTTTCAGAGCTTGGAAGGTATTTAGCCAGGTCCATAGGCCCAATGAGATGCCCTGGTATGTATTGCCAATGGTCTAATTATCAGCAGGCCAGCATTGATCATATTTTCAGTTAGTCGTTTACGTGGGTGTTCAGTCATACTTGTTGTAGCCTACTTCTCAATGCAAAGACTTCATCAGGAATACAGGATCCTACATGTATGGTCCATTCCATCAGTAGAAGTTTTTGAAATTATAACCTTTCTATCATCTTATGTTGTGAGGAATGTAGAACATAGGTTTTTTAAAATGTGTTCAAAAAGGCTGAAAGTCTGATTTCAGACTCAGTTCTTAGTGGGTATGTTTGCAGTGCACATTCCTTTTCGACAGATTGCAAATACCACAGAAATGATTCTGTACTTCAACAGACCAATGAATATTTCATATCCTGATATCACTTTTAAGGCAAAATGAATTAATGAAACTAAGTTGATAGGGCATATCTTACATCAGCTCAATTATAACACGCTGTAAATTCGAAATGTTAATAATTATTGAACGGAATAATTGTATATTAAACAGAAAAAGCTGAATGTTAATCATGGCCTATTAGTGGCACTTTAGTAGTTTCAGATGAACTCCCGGCTGTATTTCAAACACTCGATGGGATAATGTGGAACTGAACTCGAATGCCATTTGGAAAAAAAGGTACAATAGCGCATCACTTTATTTCCACGACCAATAACACATTTTTGTTAGGAATTAATTTCCTTCTTTCGTGCCATTTACATTTCAGGTGTTCAGCAGACACAGGCCCAGAGCAACTCACACAGCTTACATTCTTCTCACATACAATCCATTTACTGTACACAGCTGGATATTTACTGAAGCAATTCAGGTTAAGTATCTTGTTCAAGGGCATGCCAGCAGTTGCCCACCTGGGAATTGAACCTACAACCTTGCCGTTGCAAGCCCAGTTCACTGACCATTATGCAGCCCCTATTCCTGGCTACCACAATTATTGTCAGTTGCTCTGGTCCTGGGGGGCCACGGGGTGTGCTAGTTTTTATTGAGATTCAGCACTTCACTGGAGATGACTGTACTGTTAACTCATAGTACCTGGTTTCCTAGGTCTGAGCTGGTTGGTGATTAAAGGGTGAAAAAACAGCACACCCTGTGGCCCTGACCTAAACAAAGCATTACAAGACAATATAAAAAAGAAAATAAAGTGTGTAACATGCATATAGAAATCTCATGCCTTGTGAGAGGAGAACTTCCCATTTGTAACAGTACAGTGCTTGACACAAGCTAGCTGACAGCCATTAGGGCTCAAACCCAAACTGCATTGGGATGAGCAATAAAGCAATCCTTTCAGGCCACACAAAGACATCAAGACACATTGCTTTCTTAATTCATTTTTGACTCTTCCTTTGATAAACAAAAACAGGACGGCTTGGTGTCACAGGCTAAATGTGTTAGATTGGTATGTGTCATTTTCCTGCCCTCTTGTCCTTCAGTGCTCCCCCCCCTCCTTTTTTCTAGGTGTTCATTGAAAAGCCTGAAGACTAAGAAAGGCGGTGGGTAAACCCTCCGACAACAGAACGGTGCAGCATGACGGGCATCTCGGACTGGCCAGCTATTCTTTCCATCCCTCACCTAGGCTCTGAAATGGAAATGGCTTCTTTTGCTCATTATTGTCAGTTTCTCTGTTTCCAAGGCTGTGCCTTTTCTTAAGTATAAAAAAAACCTCCATTCTGGATGAATAATCACAGGATAAAGCAAGTGCTCGATACTGGTTGGCTGTTCATAAGTCTTTATTCTGTGCAGAACAGTGTGCGACGCTAACCAAAAGCCCCTGGATTTCACACAAGACACCGACGCTGACCTGAAAGATCTCTACAAGGTCTCTAGTCGCTTACTGTTTTTTTTTTTTGCTCAAAAGGCCATAAAAACAAAAACTTTGGATTACACCATATGCCAGGTACTGAAGATGAGGCTGGTCGTAGGTGGGGTCTACACTTCTAATTTACATCTCCAGAGAATTAGCCGACAGGAGCAGGGGGATGAACTACAGGCCGGACCAGATCGTGATGAAGACCTCCAGGCCCGTGCTGCTCTGGGCATGAGAAGGTGCCCCGCTCCTCCGCAGAGGCCCGTGGGAAGGTGTCCCTCTACCCGATGGATCGCAAAACACCCGAGTCCTGTATCTAATTTCCAGGGCTTTCATTTAATGGCCTGCTGACTTCTACATGCCTCTAGACATATATGAAATATTTACAGGGCACCTGATAATGCAGCTACACTGTCCAGGCTCGGGTAAGACCAGCTACAGAGCAGGTAATCTAGAGATGAATGTGGTTAAGTAGCTGAGCAGCACAGCTGCTGGTTTCCTCCCTGGGGGATTATGTACACCTGTATGCAGTACCATTAACACAAAAGAGGTAACAGCTTTTTCCCCCACAATGACCATTTGTTGTGGGAGAAGATGCAGTTGTATAGCGCCAAACAGAGGCAGCATAAATCAGACAATAACAGTACAAATAAAAGAGTTGTTATTGTCAGTATATAAAGAAGTCCCAAAGAAATATAGCATGTGCAAAACACCACTGAAAGGTGAAACAGACATCTATTTGAACTGCTCCTTTGTAGTAAATTAGCCAAACAGGTGTCTGAATTAATTAATCTACTCTTAGGGGACTTGGTTCTGAAAAACTGGCAAATGAGACAGAAATGAATAGATGTTCTTGCCATCATCAGTGAGTTCATAAAATACAACTTGTACAATACATTGATAGATAGAATACATACACAAGTACACACCACACACCCAGAAGCAACTCTATACAAATTACTGACACGGTGCATTCTTCTCCACACACACACACACACACACATGCCACACACACGCCATACGCACACATACACACACGCCATACGCACGCATACCACACACACACACACAGTATTCTGTCCTCGATTTGACACAAGATCGGCTCTGCGTTCATACCGCTCTGCTCAGCCCTCCAACCTGTTACCGCACAGCACAGCCCAGGGAACTCAGCCTTTAGCCATAAGCGCATAAAGAACTCCACCCACATACACCAAGAGCAGAGCTGTGTCGTGTCAACCAGCACCCCCATCCTCCCCCAATCCACCCTCTCTCTCTCTCTCTCTCTCATTCTCTCTCTCTATCACCACCTCCTCCTCCCCCAAACTCTCCATTTCGTGTGAATGTTCTGATTAACAACCGCAACCACCCTCAATAAACATCTCACAAGGCATGTTCACAAAGCACGCTCTGCAGCTCCATGCCCAGCCGTTCTAAAAAATCACCTGCAAGCATGCGCACAAATACACACAATTACGACTAACCCGGGCATCAAAATGTCATACGACCGCAGGTTTAAAGAGGTGGCCCTGGCGTGGGAGTCTCTTCCTCTGCACAGACAGCCTATGTGTATTTTTTTCACGTGGTCCACAGTGGGGTCAGACACCACCCAAGCACTCCCCCCCCCTTCCTCCAAGCTGTCGAATGGGAATGTGTTTCTATCCTGTTGACACAACAGAGCCACACCTGTGGGGACAAGAGAGGGGGAGCAGGCCCTCACTCTCCATGCTCCAGCCCTGCCCACTTCCACTTGCCTTGTTTACCATGCACCCCCTCCCCCAACAGACTACAAACAAGTGCACGCCTTCCTGCGGGATAACCCCATCTGCCACCAGTGCTGAAAAGCTATACATGTATTGTATACAAACACACACCTGTAGACTTATTCAGCAAAATGACTTACAGCACACAACCCATCCCACCCTCCCCTGCATACACCATCCAGGAGATTATACCACACGCCATAATCCTATCTCTCCTGTACCTATGCTAAACACTATAGCAACACTGAAGAAAGAGAAAAATAAATATGGGAGAATTGATTCCTTGAGTCAAATGCATTTCACCAATGTTAAAACACAAGACCTTTGTTACACCTTCATACAGCCATGGGAAAACGAGGTCCCATTCAATTTGCGATGAATACTAGTTACAGATATCAAAACATTCAAAAGTGTGTGAGCACACACTAAGTGTTATTTTGACTGCAGCCTCCTTTACTACAATTACGTTAATAATACATAAAGAACAAGAAGTGGGTAACTCTACCTGGACAAGCATGGACATACGGAGCAGCGGAATACATAGACAGAAAATCTCTGCCACATGCGATGGAGAATATCAATAAACTGAGGGTGCAGGAAGGCTCTCGTTACTGAGGTAAAACCTGGTTACACTCTTTAATAAGGGCTCTACTGAAAGTCTCCACCCTGTATGACGAGCAGGTGGGACAAGGTCCTCATTTCATCTGCCCTCAATAAAGGCAATCTGCACACCTAAAGTCATTGCCTTTGTGAGTACATGGCTCACCAGAACAAAAGATTCACGTGCACATACAATATAAACAGAATGTATGCACGCACACGCACACACGTACATACACACGCGCACACACACATGCACAGATGCACGCAGGCACACACACCCACACACACACCCACACGCCCGCACACACACACGCACGCACACAGTCACACACACACGCACACATACACACACGCACGGACACATGCAGGCACACACACACACACGCACGCACACAGTCACACACACGCACACACACACGCACGCACACCCTCCGTGGGAGGCAGTCGGGGAAGGGTGGTGGCGGTTCTCTCGCTCACAGACACGCAGACACCTGACAGCACCACTGTCTGTCCATCAGCAAACAGGCAACAAAGAGGAGAGCTTCCGTCTCTTGAGACCTCACAATAATCAAGCAAACCATACAGTGGGGTTCTATTCTTTCAAAAAGCACATTGATATGGACAGGTGACTCTCCAAACACAGGGTTTCAGCCTCAGAACAGTATAAAGAAGAAGTTTATTTTCCAACAAGCATGAGAACCCAACTGAAAATACAATAATACCCCCGTTTGTGAATTCATTGTTCAGAAAATTTTTTTTAATTCTGAGCTTTGGATATTTAAATGACAAATACCAATTATTGAAACTAAACATTAAATAATAAAAAAAGATTCTGGAATTATTTGAGTGCTGACAACCAATTATATAGCAAACATTATAACAATTTTCCCCTTTGTAGCCTACTTACCAAGCAATAAATCTAACATTTCACTAAACACCCAAAGCAAATTCTAGTGCGCTCCAGGATTCTTGCCTTTTTTCACGGGTAACGTCGTTCCAATAATCACTGTTAACAGCAAATGGCAAGTAACAGTAACAAAAATCTTAATGGCAACACAAAAAAATGTACTTTCTACTGAGAAACATAATCTCGCGTTTATTTTAGAGCATATTTCAAGTATGATTTATATGATATGACCCGACGCAGTATAACTGACTTGCTGCTTTGCGAACTGAATGGAATCAGATTTGACAGTACGAACAGTGTAAATAACTGGACATTTCTACAGTTTTATTAGAACCATACAAACCCTTGGATTTCATATTCATGGGCATGAATATCAGTATAGATATTAGTTAATTGTAGTGTTCACACGAATGATACAGATAGATGATTGCATGATTCTCTATATAAATTGGTCTCACAAAAAAAAAAAACAGCTACTGAAGAAAAGGGTTATTTATTTATTTTGTAGACTAAAGTCATACACGTGATAAACGGCGAAACGTGCCACTTGTCCAACTGAGCTGACGTGTGCGTTTGTTCGAACCATCGTTACGCGCGAGTTTATTGTTGGTTTTGCACCTGAACTGGCGAATGTGTAACCAGCACGAAAAATTAGTGGGGTTGTTCCCCTTTTCACTTCACTACAGAGCACGGCAGAAAATGGAGGAAGACGGAACTGACCAGTTTGAAGGGGCAGAAACAGACACATAATAACCCAGAAATTGAGGCACCAGGCATTTAGCTAGTGGTTTAGCTCTTTAATTCGTCACAGCTCAACACTTGACACTTCGTAACTTACCCGAAGTGGTACAGGAAAGATCTTGCTACCAAATACTTAACTATAATATTATAAAATTGGGAAACACCCCCCCCCCCCCAGAAAAAAAAAAAAAAAAAGCCAAAAAGCCCCTTCTCTTGTCTAGTAGGGTAGAGTAGGGTGTTGACGCAGCAGAAATTTCCAGCTGGAGAAATTCCCCTTTTGGAGGTTAGACCGGGGAGTTAAGCCCTCGCCTGCCAAGCTCCAGGCTTTTCATTTAAATATCCCGGCCGCAAACAACAGATACTTACGAACGTTGTCACGATAAGTGACAGTTCTAAGAACGGGGACCCAGCTACATTATTGAGAGTGAAAGTTGGGAGACAGCTCTATAATTTGGGTGGTGGTAAAGAAAAAAGAAAAGTCGGACGATCGGCAATGTTATAATGTCGGGCGCGACCACACAAAATCCCCTCCAGTTTAGCAACAGTTCGAGTTCCCTAATATACGAAAAAAAGAAAAAGAAAAAAAAACCTTAAGCACATCTCGATTGTGTTTCACTGAAATGACAAGCCCCGACCGCCCATCTAGCCTGACCATTATCTTCTTCCTTATTGACAGCATCTTACGATGACAACAACGTGAGATACGCACGAGAGCAGACAGCTTGATAGTTACGTCCGTGTTTCTTGGCATGGCAATCTGTAGGTACAGTAGGTGTAGCCAGCCACTTTCTTCAGCATGTCACGAATGCCTTGCATTTACCAGGTGTCAAAATACTAATTTGATTTCTCGCTGGATATGAACACTGGAGGTAAACCTAAAGCGTCTCCTGAAAACTCATGATGCTTCTTTAACTTGTGACACCAATACGCTGGAGTTACGGTTTTGGCTAGCTAGCTGGTTACGTTTTTAAATACGCCCCACATTGGCTACTAATGCATACACGGAGTTAAAAGTACATTAATTGAAATGACAGCGAAATGTTAGTATCTTATGACACTGGCACACAATGCCAGCCTTACGCTGATAAAGACTTAAAAGAATCGAAACTAATGATGAAACAAATAAATTAAAAGCCGATGCTCACTTACCTGTTAACCCATCTGTCTGGGTAAACGCAATGTCGATGCTTTGGGGTTCCAAATTGATGTGACAATGAGACAGGCTGCCCAATATTCTGAATTCTTCTCCCTACGCCTTTGTGCCTCTGAATGTAATTCCCCTGTTTTCTCCCCCTCTCTCCTTTTCTCCGCCTGTCCTCTCTCTCTCTCTCTCTCTCTCTCTCGGCAGATACTCAAACACAGGAAATGAGGCAACATGGTCACACACTCTTTTCTAACAGCATGCTGGGTAGAACGAACACCCCCTGACAACCTTAATCTGACAGACAGTGTAATGAAATATTGTATTATCATTACTGTTAGGATATCACGGTGTGTCTCGGCACACAAACATCAGTGTTTATTTTTATAATTATTTTGTAATTTTATAAATATATTGCATTCATTTAGGAATATAACAACAACGACAACAACAACAACAACAACAATAATAATAATAATAATAATAATAATAATAATAATAATAATATCTTATTGTTGGAAGAATCTTAGTATTCCAATTATTTTTGTTAGTACTATTATTCTCCAAGTTTCAGTGGTTTTAATTGCAATCTTAGTATCTCAATATTTCCTTGTCTAAATTTCCTAGTACTTAATTCCGATTTATGCCCCCATTCCCAGGACCCGCTTCCTTATTAAGAAGCCAAAGATATGGATGTTTGATCCATTGGTATATCTATCTGTCTTTCTATTTATCCACATACACACAACACACACAAGAAAGTATAGGTATGATTATTGATTAATAATGCAGGCACTCACTCATAGTTCTTCCTTTCCACCCTTCTTGAAGTGACAGATATTTAGTTACAACATAATGAAGTGTGTCTTTTTATGATATTTTTATGATATTGCAAACATATCAAAACAAATCATAATACGGTTGGGCTGCACCGTTATTCATAATAACCTGTATGCAAAATGTACATATTGATGTAAAGGTGTGTAAGAACATACTGTAGGTATGGATGGCATGCTTTCTGTAACATGTGCTCCTTGCACTTTGCTGGGTCTAAACTGCTCCCCCTAGTGGTGAAATATGTAACCCACAATCAAAGATGTATAAGAGATCGTATACAATTCCATTATAGGCCACTAGCTTTGTTCCATTCGCCTGAAACGCAAACATAACACGAGTGAACATATTTTACAGAGATTACAAGTGGACACCATAAAATACTTGTATGAATGAGTACTAACATACTTATCAATACAAGATATAAAACATGCATACACCACAAGAGATGAAGACGTCAGTTTTATCCTCGTTTGACATAAAATTATAATTTACTTCTGTGTCATCAACCAGTGCATAGGTCTCTTGCTGAGAGTAAGCGTAAGTGCATTAGTCAACCATCTCACCTTTAAATCTGACAGCGTATCAGAACAAGCCTTTTTCATTTTCTCAGAAATATCGCAGTATTCGAGGGGGTGGGTAGATTGGGCAGCAGGGGGTGGAAAAGCACTTACTCGCAGGCATAGTGCTGCGGGCAGGATGAGAGGTTGGTGAGGATTATTGCGCTAGGCCTTAATGCATGGGCCTGACCTCTCCTCCTGCGTCTGTTTAATGTTGGTGTTTACTCTTGGTTCTACGGACACAATCCTTGTTAGAATCAAGCTGCCTTACTCGTTGAGTGTTCTATCCCGTGCACCGACGAAGTACTCAAACATTACGGTCATGTAGTCTTATCCATCACACCAGGCTTTTTCGTAGTTCCACACAGGGGTTTAGGTCTCACCCCGCTCGCTTATTTACATATTGCTAACCATAACCTTCCATTGCAGTGCATGAGTGGGAACTGCAGGCCATACACCGACCGCAATGCTAAAGCAGATCGGTTTCCAGAGCCAGTTGTCTTTTTTCAGAAAAATCTGCAGAATTGTTTAAACCATTTGCTAATAGCCCAAACATCTAATTACAGGTGCAAAAGCTTTCTGTACCGCTATTTCTCGTATTCTTTACTGACGATCGTTACAGTTGTTTTCCGAAGGACTACACGTAAGTAAACAGAGCGAGCGAGCTCCTGGATGTATGTGCCGCGACGAGAGCTCTTCAAAGACAGAGAGGACGTCTCCTTTGTACCCAGCATGGGGGTGAGGCAGAGCGGCGCCCTGGGGAAGTAGACCAGGGGATACGCGTCATTT
Source organism: Anguilla rostrata (assembly GCF_018555375.3). NCBI lineage: Eukaryota > Metazoa > Chordata > Actinopteri > Anguilliformes > Anguillidae > Anguilla > Anguilla rostrata. The sequence goes on along the minus strand of NC_057943.1, from coordinate 20,577,250 downwards.
TGCCGTGAGTAAGAAAAGGCACTTCCTTTTGATAAATGAAAGCCTCTTGCATGTTGTTGGCGCAACTTTATTTAGGGCAGCACTGCAACAAAAATGTTATTGAAACACATTCTATATAGTAGAGGAGGTAAGACGAGGAACTCTGCAATTTGAGTTTGAAGTTTTTTTTTTTTAAATAAGGGTGAAAGAAAAGATGCGTAAATACAGTTATTACACATTTTTGAAGTTGAATATTAATTGCACATTTTGCTGCACCCCTGCTGTGTAGTACAGAGATATAATTGGCGATGTTGGGAAAAGCTGCCAAAATATATAACTTTTTATAAAAATAACAAGATTCAAAATGCTGTCTGCACCCTTCATTATCAATTTTGCACTGTGCTCATAACCATATTGGGTTAGTATATACAAATAAACTCTTGTTCACTGGCTGTAAAAATGCCATCATTCCAAGTGCTGGCTGCATGGTGTGAAGCATGCTGGGTATTCCTCTAAAGGTGCACCTCTTTGATAACAATATTGGACAAAACCAAAGGCCATATCCTTTCAAGCCTCTGAAACCAAGACACCACAAATAGTCGCACATAAAATGAATGCGGCCAAAAAGAAAGACAGGGGGACAGGACATGTGAGGCCTTGTCTCAGAGCACCGCATGCACCTGTGATAAGCCCGGACCTATGGGGAATGTGAGCGGGGATGAATACGGCAAGTCCCCTGTCTTACCCCTGCATTCTATGCAGCTTTGTGCAGCTGGCATTTTGCGAATAAGCTGAGTTCCCTGTGCTTTGATGGGGGTGCTGTGCTCTGCCACTGCTTCCCTTTCCACCCCCCCCGACCCACAATGTCCCATTTTGTAGGCAACGCCCGAATAGCCCAGGGCCTCCCGGCACCCATCCCCCGTACCCGCTCCTCTTCAGAGATGCCTAGGTTTCCTTATGCGTTTTATGTCGGAGGTCTGTCTCATTCCTCCAACTGTTTTTTTAATGTTAGGGATACAAACTGCAGCTGCGCCTTCCCGGTTTCAGTGTCAAGTACGGTGCGTAGGGATGGTTTTCCCCTCTCCCCGATCTCAATTACTCCCCCAGAACCAGCAGGGAAAATGGAGAACAAAGGGACCTTCTCTTTCTTAAAGCCAAACCATCTCCTTACCATGGAGGTCAGCATCTTCATGCGGCTCTCCCGTTCAGAACACAACACCGTTTGTTTTAATGAGCCGGCAGACTCAGGGAAACTTATAGGAAACCTTTTCAAAAAACAAGTGATTTTTTTACTCTCTCTCTGCTCTATTGATGGTGCTGTTCTTGAAAATTCATTTTGGAAAAAAAAGTCATGGATGATGCAAACACCTCAAGGTTTTTAGTCTTTTAATTTTCATTGAACATCCGGACACCATGCTTGACAGTACTCAAACCCGCGACCCCTCATCTGCTTTGAGTTTGGTGTATCTCTTAAGATCTCAGTGGGGCAGAGGGAGTTAAAGTGCAGTCAGTCGCTCAGTGTTTAATAACCTCCTGCTGACCGCTGTGCTGTTTGGCCTGACCCCCGTTGACCTCTAGGCTGTGACACACTCCCACACCAGAACAAATTACCTCTGACCCCGAGGAGGACATGGTCAGCTGAGAGAATGCCCTGGTCACAAGTGACGGCCTACGAGCAGAAAAGACTGATGAGTTATACAGGGAGGGGTCTGAGGGGCACGTTTGGGGGTGGGGGGGGGAGGTCCATAGTCAAGCTCTTTCTCTAAAGGAGAGGCCTGCTTGCAGATACCACCTACTGTATGGATTATTGAAACATCGTGTAACATTTTTACAGAGAAAGACAAATCTGGTGTGAGCCAGCTGATGGAGATTGTGTGTCATGGAGAGGGAGATAAGTGGCTGCAGATTTAGGATGTTGACTTGATTGCATTTAATAAGAGAATCCACTGGCTCAGCTCCTGCTGTTTTGCTGTCCTCGTGTAGGTGCCATTTCTCAGCTTGAGGCTGTGGAATACAATGAACAGGACAACACTTGATTTAGTCTAAATAATTATATAGGTTGCATTCAACTAAAAAACACAAATGTGTCTTAGAATTCACCTCCCTCAGTGAGCCTCAAAAATGTGTGGAAAATTAATACAACCTTTATAATTGCAAAAAGATCGTTACTTAATCTTTATTTTCTTAACTCTGCAAGATATCTGTACAGCATAACTGTAAATAAACACATACTTTTATAGGTACAGCATAGAAGATACATGTTTTAGTTTCAAAAGTAAAATGCTTTGAGCAATAATTCTTTCAATACTTATTTGGCCTGCATATCATTTATATTTAACCCTGTCACATATTTTACTGGTTGCTTTCAATTTTTTATGAATTGATTCCTTTAGACACCCACATTGTATTTCTGATGTATGGATAGATGAGATAGAATGTCAATAAGAGGTTCACAAAGGAACAGTGTCTAAAAAAGCCCCAGGAATTTTGTCTGCTTAAACATTTTCTCACAACACAATTGCGGAATTATATATGTGTTTGGTCTTGGTTTGGAAACACCAGTATTTGCCAGACAAAGGTCATGAGAGGATAAGTGTGTCACCGGAGTTCCCCCCCCTTCCATTGCTATTCAACTATCCATACTAATAAGCCCAATACTATCCACTCTGTTCATTTGGGTGTGTGAATTCCCCTTCCGTGTGCTCTGCCTGCCTTTGGCAGCCCCTACTCTGGCTTGTGTTCCAGGCTATGCTATCTCTACCTGTCTTGTCTCTCGGAGGGATGTTAATTTTTGTCATAGTCACCTTGGAGATACTGTGGTCTTCACACCAGCGAGACAGGAAAACTAGCCCTCTTGTTCAAACTGTACTCGAAAAAGACACACTGATTTTTCCATTCACCGCACTCAGGGCGAGTTGCCATAGTGAAACCTTGAGAAAAAAGGAAGACAGACACTCTAGATATTTTTTTTCCTGCCGTCTTTTAAACATGTCTGAATGCAGTCGCTGACGTGGGGCTCTGATGTCACGACATGTAGGTGGATAAGCTGCTTACTAACATGTACCGAAGAAAAAGATTGACATGTCGCCTCTAATACCATTTATATGTGTGTGTGTGTGTGTGTGTGTGTGTGTGCAAGAAAGGGAGAATGTGTGGAGCTATGTGTGGGTGAATGTATGTGAGAGACAGGGTGTGGAGGTGCGTGTGTGCTCATTTGCGTATTGTTGCATGTGTGAGAGACAGTGAGTGCGTATGTGTGTGTGCTTCCACTTAAGCAGAGGAAACCGTGAAAGAAAAGAGACCAGACCTCTCTCCTAATGGGATGGAGAGAGTTAAATCTCTGTGAAAGTGGGAGAGCCACCGTGGGAGGGCGTGAGTCTGTCCATCCGGGAGGAGATGGGTTTGCGGGAAGTTGGGAGGGCCCAAGGGGGGTGCGGATGGAATGAAGTCATTAATGGAGGTTGGGGAGTTCAGCAAGGGAGGGCAGAGCACTGCAGAGATGGGGGTGTGGGGGAGAGGGGGGAGCTTGGGGCTGGGTGTGTGTGTGTGGGGGGGTTGTAATTAAAAGGCACGACTGCCGATAAGGCCGCACAAGGAGGGCTATTGTCAGATTCCAGTGGCCTCTCATTGAAACGGCACTGTGGGGGAGACACCCATACAGGAACAGGGCAGCAGACCAACACTGAGCTGACACACCACTCTTTATTTAAAAACGAGTTCTTTCTGTCCTCTTAGCAAACACACCCATGCTTAGTGCTCCCACTGCAGTCAGCTGAACACTGTTTGTTTCTGCCCCCCTCCCCCTTGCCCAATACCTTCCCCTAATTTGGTTTGAATCTATCTTCATATCCTCTTCTCGCTTGTGCTTTCTGCCTATGACCCAGCCCTGTTTGTTTGTTAATCCCCGTAGTGTTTAGGATTTTGGATTTTTCTTTACTCAAAACAAAAACGTTCTTAACATTAAAGCCCCGTGAGGCTACACCCCCCCATATCTCCCTCTCTTGCACAAAAACACACACGCACACACAACACGCCATCTCTTTGTTTCTCTCACACACACATTAATAGATGAGCTCAGACACACCCAAAAAGAATGAACATTAGACGAGTCTAAAAAAAGACATTAAAACTTTAAGGAGTTTTAATAACCTGAATAAATACAAAAAATAATACAGTCCAAGAGTCTTTTTTTTGTATTCTGTACCCTTAAGACATGCTGCACTGTTGTTACCTTTATAACTGGAGACTATCTTGAGTTTTTACTCTGATGTGAATACAGTACCATGGTTACACAGTGCATGACCAGAAATGGTTCCTCACTGTTATTTCTGATGGAGAGCTATGAGAATCCTGGGTGCATAAGGTCTGTTAAAGCCAATAACAAGAGGTTCTACTAAACACGGCTTGTGACCAGTCAGCTATGTCATTTGTATGTAATGCACATGTAATTCATTTTGTTCATATGCATCTTATGGGATATTTTGTTCTATCCTACAACTGGCAACTCCTCTTCCCCTGATATTTGAACCATTATATGTTATGAAAAGAAACACCATTTCTGGATATGAACAGTGTTGACTTTGGGAAGGCTAAATGTGACTGAAATGCAGTGACTAAGAATCATAGTCAATGTGGCTTCTGTGAGCGGTCCCTCCTGTCCGAAAGAAAGTGGTGTCAAAAAATGAGTGTTCTGCTCCCTCTGAGGGGTGACTGTGGACCTCCTCTGTGTGCACGAGCAGGGGGACACGGACACACCCCAGGTGAAACCTTCACGTGAGACTAGCAGCATTCCGTGTGAGAGTTACACCGCGTGATTCGTGCCAGAGGGAGATTCCTTTCAGACGACCTTACTGGTGTCAAAGATCAGACGGGGACGTGACAGTGCGCGGTGGTCCACCATCAAGCCTTTGATCTCTCCTTTGGCTTTTGATTGTTCAATCATTTCTCATTAAAAATATATATATATAGGTGAGGGCATAATACAAGCTCTCGAGCACATGGTTTCCTTAAAAGATCAAACCTCAGAATAAAACAATAATTTCACGCATCCATTTCTGTTGCGTGTTTTCTGCAGGCTGTGGTTTCTTTTTGAAAAGCAGCAATGGGTAGATGGGAGAAGTGAAGAAGGAGAAAGCAGAAGTGGTGGTAAAAGTGCCCCGCCCCCTATCTCCAGATGGGCCAGCTGGACCCATTCCCCCCTCCCCTTCCCTTCCCCACCCCTCTGCAACAGGGCCAGGGTCCAGCATACAGTGCTTCTTCTGACGGGGTCAACCCTTAACCCTATCGCCACGGTGAGCTCCCATCCCCTTCATCTGACCACACGCTCCTAATTACACACTCCACCCATCTGCACGCACACACACGCGCGCGCATACACACACAAATACACACATGCACATGCACACACTCACACACACGCACACACACACGCACACACTCACACACACACACACACACACACACACACACACACACACACACACACACACACACACACACACACACACACACACACAGAGTACTGCCCTTACAAATGAAAGAAAACAGCAGGCATCAAACTGGAGAACATTAGGGAACTTCCCAGGAAGATGTTAGCTCAGTGTTCTGTATGGCATGATGGTAGGTTATGCAGTGTTGCATGGAATCATGCTAGCCTGGTGGACTGCCCATTCTAAACGATACTGCCAGAGAAACAGGGGCATTAACCTCAGCAGAAGTTCTATAATCAGCAGTTTCACATTTTAAAAAAATCTGTTTTTCATATTATTCGTTTCAGTGCCAGTCTCATATTCTCATTTCTCAAAAAGGAGGTGATGCTTAGTTGCACCTAACATACAGTAATGACGCATAAATCCTTGATCATTTTTTTATTTTTAAACATCCGCAGTGTTCCGCAGTTTTTTCACAGAGACACTGAAAGGGTATGAGCTCACTGCTCTCGGTGGCCACAGTTGCTGGTAGTTTCTGCAACACGGTAAATGGCAAATGGTAAATGGCACGGCGCTGGAAGAGCAGAGGAAGCGCACTTGTGAGTGGCCTGTGACTCTGACTGCGGCGCGCACACGAGGGGGAAGAGGAGTCCCTCCAGGCTCCGGGAGCAGAAATGAATTGAAGATTATAATTAGCTGGCAGGGCCACACGCGGCACTGGCAGGGGGCTGGGAGACATATTAGGGGAGGTGCTGTGGGGGCGCAGAGATGGGGAGCGGGGAGAAACAGGGTGTGGTTAAGTGTCAGCATGCAGACAGGAAACACAGGAAAGAGGAACTTGCCTGCCCCCGCAGAGCCACTGAACACACGCGCACACACACACACACACCTTATTTCAACAGTGCAGTTCTCCATACCCATCACACAGCTGCACAGAACACTGCAGTAGTGACCTCAGCTGCACAGACCACTGCAGTACTGACCTCAGCTGCACAGATCACTGCAGTACTGACCTCAGCTGCACAGATCACTGCAGTAGTGACCTCAGCTCCACAGATCACTGCAGTACTGACCTCAGCTGCACAGATCACTGCAATACTGACCTCTACTGTGCCGATCACTGCAGTACTGACCTCGACTGTGCAGATAACTACTCTGACCTCGGTCACTGCACTTCTTCACTCACTGGAGTCAGGGCGGGGGGTAAGAACAGTGTTCAGGAGACTGAAACACACATAAATGCAATAACCACATAAAGCTCTGTATCATATTACATCAGCAGACCCCAGATAAAGGGTTTATATAGGCCTAGGCCTACGGTCTGTCAGCCCACCCCCTGCCTCCTGGCACGGTGTCCATACCTTTAATTAGACAGATGTCTCCCACAGACCCCACCTCGTTTTTAAGCTCCTGATGACCTGCTGAGAGGCCACAGAGGATGATCTGATGCAAAGCAAAACATGTTCATTCATCCATTGCACATCTTATTGCTTGTGTGATCACTGTAGAGGCAGCAATGAGTGACTTGTGATTAAAACATGTTTTGGCCCGTCTACAAAGAAGCATTCATTTCAGATTTTACATATTTGTGGAAAGAGAAGTAGTTAGATTTGTGAATTAGCAGTGAGAGTTTAACCCAAATTGAATGTTTACTCATCAATCTGACCATGAAGAAGCCATTGCACTTGTTACAAGAAATTTTAATTGTGCTTGGAGGCTGTGCCCTCTAGTGGCAATAAGTGCAAGTGCAAGCAGGTCCGCAACCCTGCTGAGAGGGGTGATAGATGCAACCATTCAATACATTTTTAACACCGACCACGCACCCTCAGACTGCCACCTAGTGCTAAATGGTTCTTACTGTCTTTTAAGTAACAGATATTCTATATCATTACTCAAATACCTATGCCAAAATGAATAAATAAAAAACGGCTAATGTACCATATTTACAGCAGCATATTATTATGATCAAGCAATTCTGCATATCACAGCACAGGCTGCATATTATCTTACTTCAGTAGCCAGAAAGATGAAAAAATGACGTTTAAATGATTTTAAAAATGTTTTTATTGATATACATGAATGCATTGAATAATTACACTTGCAGACTTCACCCTAGCTGCTCATGTGTATTCTCTTGACTATTGCACTTAAGAAATGCTGAACATAGAGGTAAAAGCCCCCAAACTGTACTGTTGTAGGCTTGCAAAATTAGTTCCTTTTCACTTTTCACCTTTGCCATCCTGGAGGATGTAGGGCAAGCTTCCCACATCCCTTACAAGACTATACAAGCTTTTCATATGCTTCTCCCTTAAGTGTTACCATCTCGTACAACATGGAAAAAGTTATCTAAACTAATTACAAAACAAGATGGTCGCCCTCGGCCTCCAAGTTGGCATGATTTCCAGCATCGTACCTTTCCAACAAGCACATACCAACATTTCAGTAATGTGTAAAAGAAAATAGTAAAAAAAAAAGGATGAAAATAACCCAAAAGGAACGTGATACCTTTAAAAAGGTAACTTTTAAAAAAACATGGTAACTTAAAAAAAACAAAAAAAACAAATAACCTTTGTTTTGTTCAGGGAAAGGTGATGTACGGTTCAGAGACCAGTGCTTTCTCGTCTGGTCTTGGGTTTGGCAACCCTCTGGATGCGGGATGGTGCAGGAAGGGGGGGGAGGGTGTTCCCCTGGCAATTGAGACAGCGTTTTATGGGCTGACAAACCTGAGATTGACACTCGATTTCACCATTCTCAGGTTGGACAGTCCTGGAAACACCACTCTGGCCAAACAGCACCGACCTCACAGATGAGACCAACCTCACTGCACCCAGACTGAAATGTTCTGAAAGTACACCATCTCTAACGATTATTGAAAGTAATGTGCGTAGTGTGGGGCTCTTCAAGTACAATTAAATAATGAAATATATGGCAAGCTTTATCTGTTTCCGTACCATGTCTGCCGTAATGATTCCGTCTGTGCCGTAAGCCAAAATTTTAGCGTACATTTTCCCTTACATACGGCTCACTTAATAAAACATAAAATGAAGGTTAATTAATTCTAAATACATTTATCCATCTCTCAATTCCTCAAACAGTTACCACCACGAGGTCAGTGACACTAAATAGATGCTCTGGGGGCACATTTATTATTATTATTATTATTATTATTATTATTATTATTATTATTAGTGTTTGTTTATTTATTTTTATTATTATTTTTGGTCTGAGGTAAAACAAAAGAAAGGTTGGTTTTTCGTCTTGCTTGCCACCTCAGTAGAGAGCTAGGGCTTGTTTCTCTGACACAGGAGTGCTGCTCAATACAATTCATTAGACAAGTGCTGACAGGTTTGGCCTCCCTTTGGAAGCTCATGGGTGACCCCGAGAATCCTGCCACTGTGGTTTAGCTGTCTTTTCTATCTGTTAGATCTGTCTATCTGTCTTTTAGTGAGAACAAAGTGGACATGAGAAGTTCTCCTTCTAATAAAACGAAGATGTCCTGAAAATACGGAGACAGCCGTAGACCGCAAAGTTCGAAATTAATGAGTAAAAGACAAATATTGTTTGCAGCTAATGAATATTAACATTTCCATGTATTCAAAGTAGGACCAATGGATTAAAAATCCACCAAATTATGTTTTTTTATGGCAATCTGTGAGTGAATTAAAATCCTGAGTGTAATTTGACCTTCTATCATTAATTGTCATCAAATCTTTCTGTGAGGCCTTCAGTGGGGATGTCATTCAAATTAAATTTGATTCTCTGCTATTTCAGGCCAGGCGAAAATATGCTTTTTTCCATGTCATGAATTTCATCCCCCTTTTTTTCAGGGTCTCACAAAACTCAAAACGAAGTATTTTAGAAAAAAAGAGATGGAACATGAAAAGATGGCTCACCTTTTTCTTGCTCCATCATCTAAAATAGTGGTGTGTACAGTGTGTATATATATATATATATATATATATATATATATATATATATAATTCAGATTTATTTATTATACATTATAGTTAATTATTGATTAGGTGTTTCCCTCATAAATTGGCCTGGAAAATAGTGCTAACCTGTAGGAGAAAATAAGTAGGAGAGGTTTAACCCAGATTTTAGTGGTGATGGAATATTTCCACAGTAAGGCATCACTCATCACGGAGGAGGCAAAATAGCTTTTTCCTGTCGCTGAAGTGCCTCAAAGTATCTGGAGCCAAATTGACCCAGCATTGCTCTCATTTGATCGATAAGTCACCCCGCGGAATAGCAAATCAGCACGAATGCAGCCCAATTAGATTTTAGATCAGATATAAAACTACGCAGCATATCTACACATACATTTCTGATGTGCTTTGTACAACTAATACTGTAAATTCTGATACTTTACATAACATCTTCATGCAGAGATATGAAATTCCACAGCCTTGTAAGATCTTGTATGGTATTTGGGTCTATCTGCCGAGTCAAAAACTGAATCCCCCTATTTCGAGAGTTTGAATTCAAAGCAAACACTGCTCTGCTGCATGTCTTAAAACAACAACAAAAGTTCAATATTAATTTTATTCATATTGAACTTTATGTCTCAATAGCATGTAGCTCAGTTATTAGGAGTTGTAGAAAATGTACCTCATGACGGCGAGTTCAGGTTCAGAGCCCCCGCCACCCCGCCACCCCGCCAGCCTTCTTCCCCAATTGGCGGGACGGGCAGGTGTGGCAGGTCGCAAGGCGGCTGAGGCGCTGTGACTTCAGTGGAGCGGACCCCTCAGAATATGCAAGGCAGTTTGATGCGAGTTCAGCCGTAGCTGATGTGCGTAGGCATGTGAGCCTCGCGCTCGGTCTGGCCCCTCACCTCTCTGCTCTGGCGACAAGGATACTACCACACGTATGCTGCTTCTTCCTGTTTGTCACTCTTACTCGGTTGCGGTAAACTTTTCCATGACATCTCAAATTTGGTCACTAGATCGTGCTGGTTCACATTAGAATGTTTGAGATCCGGCTTCTGCCTTTGTTTCTGGCTTTAAAAGATTCAGAAATTAAAATGTGCGCTGTGATTGGGTATTTGAAGCAAGCAAAGAACCAACAAATGTAGTGCTTTTCAGCCCTCTTATTTAATGTTGCCAATATATATTTCTTAAGTTTGGCGTTGCTTTCTGGCAAATGTTTGTGTAACCTGACAAAACATCTGCCAAACGCTAAATGTAATTTCAAAAGAAAACTACATAAATTATCACCACCCAGCTTTAGCATTCTGTATTGTGACTTGATGCCTCATCAAAACCAATATTGATACAATTTGCTTCAGAGAAAAAGTTATGAATAACCTGGATGGAATTGATTGACTAATAATGCAACTCTTTCAGGCAACGTCAGTTCAATCCATCAGCTAATCAATGAAACACCTGCATTTACACACAAGCCTTAAAAATAGGACATTAATGCGCAAAACTGATTAAGTTTTAACTCACCGTTGATGTTTCATGTCAGGAAGGTGCACCTCACACACGTTTCCCACTGTCCCAGGGGAGGGACACAGCAAGCTGAGGCCAGTCACCCTGACTAACTCAGCAGATCACTGCCACCTAGTCAAGTGAGCTAATAATGGAAATTGATCAAAGCCGTCGAGGTTAGTTTCCATGTGATGAGAGGAACCACAATATCCTTCCTGTATATTTTCAATGTGAATGAAAAAAATATACTTTTTCTTTGACGTAATAGTAACGAGTCAGTAACAGAAGGTTCACAGAGATAAACTTGTGTTGGCTTACTTTTAAAAAAGAAATGTGAAATATACAGGCAAAGTATATAGGTGCCATACAGGTTAGCCTGCACAGGATTCAATGAAAAAAGGGTCGATACACCAGACAAGACATTATTGTTTTTGGGATTATTGGATCTCTGTTAATAAACCAAAGCTGCCCATTGTTGACATTAGACCAAAACTTACGGTATTGACTCCTGTGAATGATTAAAACTGTCATACAAATATATAATTACTTTAAATAAAGACACAAAACAAAATCAGAAAAGCAAGATCAACATTTAGTATACTGACCTCTGCCACTGCTTTTCTGTGTTATGCTTTAAGCAATTGCTTGACAAGATACCAACATGCAACATACCTGAGAAATTGTTTAAACAACATATCTGTCAGTAGAGCATGACAGATGGGCATATCAGTACATAAACATGCCTACGTAAAGTAATACAAGTGTGTATGCAGCACAACACAGGATTGAAAATAAATACAACGTTCTGTCGAACATGATTTACTTTGTATTCTACTGAAACAGATTTCAGATTCTCACATTATAAAACAATCTCTTCAGTGTGCTGTGTGAGTCATGCATATGGTTGTTTTATTACATTTACGTTGCTCTACACGTTGGAGTAACGTAACATGGTATAATTTTACATTTATCTGATCATAAAGCTTCGGACATGTTCATGAATGAACAGTGCACATGCACTGCTGAAGTCCCATAGCATTAGCTCCACACTCACGTGAGCCACACTTGTTCATGCCTTACCATACTCTCTCCGCTGTGTATAAGAGGTCTTTGCTGCAGGAAATACTAACCTGCTGTTACTCAGAATGAAACTGACAATGGAAAATATAAAAGATAACTGAGAAACACAGAACGGACCGGCGCACAACTTCATTACATTCATTTTTTTTTTTTTTTTCAGAGGAAACGTACTCAAAAATGACACAATGATAAAAGGCTATATTAAAATGAAGGCAATTCAACAAGCATTTAATACATTATTGCACTTTTAATGACTTTTTCTAATGACATGCACCAGACAGCAAAGATAAATGCAGTAAGAAGTAAATGCCTGATTTCAAACTCTGAAAGTGAGATGCCAATTTACACTTCACTTTCACTGAATATTTTCCACCAGGAACTTGAGTGCTGGGCTTCTTAAATGTACTGCACTCTGTATGAGGAGTGCTTGGAAAAAAAAACTCAGTAGTACTGAAATGACATTCTTTTTTAGTAATAGTGATTATAACTCTCTTCACTGAAAAGCAATATACACATGTACATCAAAGTACACTGACAGACTTACTGAACTGAACACATTAAAATCCATACTTGGTCTTTCTCTTTAAAATACTTATCGCTGCATTTTTTGGTACAGAGTAAACTAATTTTCAGTGAGGAAGAAATGAGGATAAATCCCTGCCACTGCAAAGGGAATTACACAGAAAAACTGTTCCAATGCAAGTTTCTGCATATTTTTAAATGACAGTAAACCAAAGGGTTAAAAATGATCACATTTACATTCCAAAACAATAGTTACAAGATCGATAAATACAGCAAAATTACACTATAATACGACGCTTTGGATCATAATGAAGCATAAAAAAATAAACTGGACATTTGTCTCATTTGTTTGTTCAAATGCGGACCACAATCAACGCTCGATTTTCCAGTAGTCATAGGCGCACACACCATATATGGTAAAAGAAGTAGAGGAGTCTAGTTACAGTACGGTCTGGCTGGATCTCTTTGTGACGCCAAACAAAGAACACAATGCAGTCACTTTACGCGCCATATCCAAGCAAGGCAGGTTCCTATAAGCATTTCAAAGCACTCGGAATAGGCCATTAACATTGACCAGACCCCTAAACATTTCTGATAAAGGTAGACATGTATGCCTACCTGAAGCAGTCTGTATTTGTCCCTAAAATCTAGGGAACCATTTGCACAGTTCTGATATAATAGAGCCAACGCAATGCACGAATGAATGAAAATCAGGATTTAACACTCTTGCAGAGAAGAAGCTGTGAAACGCAGGGTGTGACAGACACCATATTTGCTTTGAGGTAGCAAGCTTAGATCCTCACAACATACAAATAAATATACTGCACCTATCAACACACTGTGATCAGTTTTCAAGTTACAGCACGAGGAGCACTGGAAGGGTGTGGAGACAGACACGTCTGCTTCTCTTAAAAAAATCTTCGTTCTTTTCTGCAAAAACTTGTCGTGAATATTTTCACATTCCCACAAATACCCCTAATATTCAATTAACTGACAGCTGAAGTGGAGACATGAGTATGCAACTGTCGCATATGTGTACTGTACCTTAGACTCACCGGAAAAATGGGGGCTAACTTATCGCTGATCGTCGTGCAAGTTTGAGGTTTGGTCAGCAGGGTTTAGCAAAAGAAGGTGAAACAAAAGGGTTAACACCCTACACCCACACACTTTCCAGTGAGGTGGTCCTTGAAAGAAAGTTCTTTCTATGCGCAGAGAAACAAACACAATGGCAGTTTTTTTTTTCTTTCATGGCAGTCACTGCCAAAAAACAAAGAGAAACTGCTTAACTTTGGAAGCAAAAACACAGTGTGAATGTGTTGTATAAATACATTAAAAATTGTTGAACGTTGAAAGTTGAACATTCAGTAGTCTTGTCTTCTGACATAGCGTGCTCAGGCTCTCTTGAGCAGGCTGATGGCTTGATGTAGGCTGAGCATCTTTCTTTTCAGAAGCTTCTCATGACCCAGAGGAGTTTATCTTGATCTTTAAAAAGAATCCTGTTATATCAAACCATCAACATTATAAAAATACACAGCCTTGTATTACAGCTCTTCACCACATTCTTTGAAGCAACAAGGAGACCAAAAATAAAATATAAAAATATGTCACATGTACATTTGTCACCAGTCATTTTCCTTTTAAAAACCATTTACATCGTCAGTCTAAGAGAGGAACTGCAGTCAGTGGTACGGTCCTCCACACGGTCCTGCTGACTGGAGTGAGTTTAGCTGCCCGGGCACCAGACCAGCAGGTCACCACCCAGTCAGTAACTGGGCTCATCCATCTCCTCATCGCTCCAGTCTGGGGGAGCATCCGTGCCAAAGTACCGGTCCCCGAAATTTCCTTCAATTAGAGACAGAATCAGAATGCATTACAAAAGGGGTACAGTACAGTATGTATGGAGTCATAATCACAGTCACACACACAGACACGCACGCACGCACGCACGCAATGCTTTATTTCATCCAGCCCTAACAGCAGAAAAGGCTTCCGACAGCAATTCCAGTTTATAGCCGAAACAAATGTAAACGTCAGTCACCAAAATAATACACATCAGGTCATGTGCTGAATCTAATGTGACAGTACGCTATGCGCATACAGTATTCTCTAAGAGCCCTCACACACACAGCTGAGCCACTGGCTCACATAGCTGACAGCTACATGTGCAGCACGTTACGGCTGGATATTTCACTGAATGTAACTGGATCCAGGGTACAAATGTATGTGTCCCACCTGGGATCTAAACCCACAACGCACTGGCATTTCCAATGGTCCGACCACAGCTACTCCTCTAACGCAGCATGTAACATGTCCATGGCGTACTGAGCTGCTTTGTGTGCCATTACCGTGTTGCTCCATACACCCTTTTGCTGTTCTATAGTTTTATAGCAGAGTGGAGTGAATGCATATCGCAAAGGTCGCGGCCCACTTACAGTGGCTGAACAGACTTTGGAAAGTAGAAGAAAAACAGCAAACACTGTAAGGTGTAAAGGCAGACTGCTTTGAAATGCACTGCCTCAGCTATTCATTATGTATTTCAAAAGAAGAGCTGATGAATGCTTGGATTTGTCAGTCCAACTATGAGGACGTGTCCTCTATCGGTCTATAGAAATATTTTGATGCAAATTAATTTTTATGAAATATTCCCACTTTATGTAACTTAGCTAACATATAGCTGAATTACCATGAACTGTATATTATTACTAAAAGTGCACATGTAAATGGAAATCTTTAATATGTTTTGATGCGTGGCATGAGTTTTACAGTACTATGCAGTCCCCCCCTCCTCAGGCTCACCTATGCCAGGGATGATGTGGAAGAGGTCGTTGACCTTCTTGTCCACGGCAGTGGTGATGATTTTGACCTGGGGGAAGGCGTAGGCCACCGAATGCACGCCCATCTCAGCCATGAGCAGAGACACCAGCAGGATCTTATCTTCCTGCACGTCGTGGTCCTGCACAGAGAGACTGACACTCAGAGAGGCCTGCGTGTGAACCAACCAACCAGCCTGTATCACTCACTCAGCATTCTGCTTCACCTGAGGACTGCCACAGACATATATCAGCAAACATACCCAACGTCAAGGTAAGCGTCATTATCCCAAAAGGTAAGCTTCACGTCTGTTTGAATCACTCTTTAACCCCTATAGCACTTCAGTTACAGCTCAATGTAAAGATGCAGGAATACTAGACGTGCATGTGTAGCTGGGTGTAGTTAAGGAGCCGGTGACCCACCAGTAAGACGCGGACGGCCATCATGGCCGCAGCGCCAGTGGACACGGTGCAGTCCATCAGGATCACATGGTCCTCGCTAATGTCTTTGGGCAGGCGGAGATAGTGCAGCTGTGGGTTAGGGGACAGTGAATGAGACACACATGCAGTCAGGCACAAGACTCCCAGTAACCTCACTTTGCTTTATTTGCACTCAATATTTCTCTGTTAGAGATGACTTGGGAGAGTCTAGCATTGTTGCTCAATGTGTCTTCACCCTTACAAAAACTGAGTACACTGCAATATAGTATTAATACGTTGACTTTTCTGAAAATACGGTGATAAAATAACTGCAGAGCAATGTATTTTTTTAAAATAATGTACTGAAATAATGTAAGCTCAGCAATATATTTTGAAGTGTTGCAATATCCTGATATATTTTATTTCAGAATATTTTCATTATATTCCATTTCTGTAAGGGGATCCGAGAAATTATGCTAATCTGTTGACAACCGTACAAGTGAAAGTAAATCCCACCACAGGTGTACAAATTAACTAGAGAGGAAATTTCAACAAGAGCCTGTATTAACAAGCTCCCAACCAGGGATAGCAAATTTGAAAAATGATTATACAGTGCACTGTTGACAGAGGTGGCCTGCGCTGTTATTTAGACATATAGATTGAAACAGAAGTGCATAGATCAAAAGAATTCCAGTAGCTACTTCCATAAAAGATCAATACTCAATGTTTTTTGATAAGGGCAAATCTGAAGAATGAGATGTTTCAGCAGGCTGCTCTATCTGTAAAATGATGTCAATCTGTTGGCAACCTTTAAGGTAACTGAATGCTTCGCTCATCTTGGAGAATATGACAGCAAGGGTTGCCAATAGACTGGGACTCCAGCACACTGGCTTCGGATAAGTCTGACATTAGGAGTCAGACTTCCAGGGCCAGTTTTGCAGACACAGATTAAGCAAAGTCTTCGATTAAATTCGATTTTGAATGAAGATTCTCCATACAAAACTATTTAGTCCAGAACTAAGCTTAATCAGTGTCTGTGAAACTGGCCCCCAGTGTTTTTCTTCCTTTCTTTGGGGAGCCAGAGCGTCACCATATCACGTGTTGCATCCAGCCGTTAGGAATGAGCAATTATCAGAATCTGCAGAGGATTCTTTCTCACTGTCAGACTGAATGTGCATGGCTAGTGTTTGCATTTCTCCCCACATGTCTTCCACAACACTAGCTGCATATAATCCTGTTTATTTGCTCATATTGGCGGTTCTCGTGGCAGATTGAGGGGCCCGGTACCTCGGGTTCCCCTGTGTCCTGGTTGGTCTGGATGAGAATCTTGCCGATCCGGACGTCCTTGCACACAGCCCTGAGGGCCGGCTCCATGGTCTCGCCCGCGCGCAGAATGGACACGCCCGTGATCTGGAGGGGATGGCAGTCAGTACAGCTGCAAATGTGCTGAATGCATGCGCACACACAAGCACGCACATGCACAAGCACACACACACACACACACGTGCATGCACACACGCACACACACACATGCGCAGACATGCACACACACACACACACACGCGCACAGACATACACAAGCACACACATGCACACATACCCACACTTGCACACGGACACACAAGCACACACAAGCACAAACACAGGCACAAGCACACAACCTAAAACAACACTATAGTATACATACTGTACTGTACGCGAACACAAACCACCCCCAACGCCACTCCAATATACACACAAAAAACGATTTTATTTATGTCCTCAGCAGATAATGCGTATGTGTATCTGCGCGCACACACAGACAGGCAGGCAGACATGTTTTACACTGCCACTCTCATACAGTTATAAATAAAGATTTTTTTCCTCTGTAAAGCTTTTTACAAGTCCCCATCATGCTCCAGTTCTCACACAGGCCAGCAGCTCACCCTCTTCCCATGGAAGGTTCTCCCCTCGTAGTCCTCTCCCTGTGGGGTCTGCACAGTGTGGACCTGCAGAGGGAGGAGCGGGCGGGAGACGTCATTTCATACACCACTACCCTCCATCAGAGTGAACAGAGGAGGCCAGACACTCTTTCACAGCGTAAACTAACACTTTACAGCAGTCATTTCAAACACATTCAGTTCCTATGAAAAATATTTTCATAGGAATAATTTAACATAGTATAATTCTAATATTTTACCAGGGTCATTTTATTTACATTCCTATGAAAAGCTATTTCACGGTATAATCAAAAATTTTACCACAGTCATTTTTTCCGCCATTTAAAAAATCTGAAACGGTTTCATAATATAATCTGATCTCGTAAACCTTTTATCTCACCAAGTCATTTTTATGCATATTCACTTCCTGCTTTGGATTTTACTGTAGAGTAGCCCCCTCCATCTACCAGGGAAAAACTTACAAGCGAAAAATATGGGGCAGGCACCGTGACAGAAGAAAACAACCATGCAGGCCCATTTATAGGCAACGGCGCTTTTAGCACTTCCGCCACAGAGTTTTGGCGGCAAACCTGGTCGGCCGTTGCCTTTTTTTCGGTCAGATTGTGAACTTTCCACGGCCGGCAGATTCCGGGGGCGTTCCCGCGCACCCACCTGAGAGGGCAGGAAGGACAGAGCGCGCTCGATCAGCAAGCGCATCAGCCTCTTCGAGTAGAAGATGAACTCGTCGCGGCTGGTCTCTTTGTTCCTGCGTCGCCGACGGAAGGCAAAGACAGCTGGTCAGAAAACTGTATCCAATTGCTAAAGCGCACTGGTTTAAATTCTTTGCTATAGGAGGAATGTTTGTTGTGTGGTTTATTAAGTACCATTTTAGAGAATGTGCCGGAAGTTTTATTACGGTTAACCAAGTTTATGACTGTTAGTTACTTGTTGACAGAAAAGACTGAATATTGGTTCTACAGAAGGAGAGTATGTTGTAGCAATGCTTTCTGAAGTTAATGCCAATCATTTCCACTGTCCCAAAGACAAAACATGCAGGTTACAATATAGTGCTATCTTGTATGTTTGGACAGTAAGCACAGACATAGTGAAGTGTGGTATGTAAGAGAGAAGGAGGAACAGAGAGAGTGTCTGACCTGATGATGGTGTGCATACCCCTGACCTGGGGTGTGCTGTCCAGGACACTGAGAGTCTGAGGCAGAGGCTGGGCCTGGTGGGCCGAGGCCAGAGCCGCCCTGTAACCATAGCAACCAGAGAGCGGTGGCTAATCAGAGCACAGAGCGATGACTCACAAACACGCATGCACCAATATGCCCAAATGCACCCAAACACAGACATACAGATGCACGCACACAGACGCACAGACACACACACACACAGACGCACACACAGGCACACACACACAAACACAGTTCTTGTAGTCACACACATTTTATAACACACAACACAAAATTAAACTTTGTTCACAAGACTGAGGCAAGACATGTTAAATTAATCAGAGAAAAGTTAATTTGTTAACAACAGCAACAAAAACAAAAGAATAAGTAAATAAAGATTTAGGAGCAAGAGGTTAGTCAACAGAGGTGCTGTGTGTACAAAGTTTGTTTGCCTGGTGTAAGCAGAAGTGGGACTGCATTTATGTTATGATACACATAACATATATATGATTCTTCAAAGAACAACAATTACAAGTCCAAAGATGCTATTCACATTTATTTGGTCAAGTCATATAAAATACATCTTTTTTAAGAATCTTTTTCAACACTGCTAAAGCCAAAAATTAAGTCAAGTTAAGTCATCTCAACAAGTATTTTAGTCTTATATTTAGACTTTAAATCTTATATTACTTTTTTACTAAATGAGACAAAAATATTGCCAATGAGGTGAGACAATTTGATTCATTTCCAAATGAACTCCAAACCTAAACTTAAAACTTAAAACAAGCTAATATGTGAGTCTTAAAATTTAATTTTCTAAATCAAAATTTTAAGACTCAATACTAGACTCAAATACTTGTTAAGACAGACAGCAATGAAATGTATTTGTTGTTAATTGTTTTGTTTTTTATATTTGAAATATCCAAATTATTTGAAATAAGAACACTTTCAATAAAAGAAATTCAAAGAAATTTACATCAGTAAACAGGATCAATCATCTTTGAAGACCACAATCCCACTTCCTAGTGATTCAGCAGAAGGGGGCAAAGCTGTGACAGGTACTGGCTTGTCCTCTGTGCCACATTTTACCACATGTGCCAAAAGACCAGAGGGGTAAAGAACCAGGCTAACGTTTGGGTCAGAGGTCTGCTAGAGAGGACAGAGGATAACCAGAGCTGGTAGCTGTGCAGTCTTGAAGCTGAACCAATTTGCACTCAAACCACACTCTAAAACCATGAAATAGCTTGGAAATTTTAGAAACTGAAAAATCTCTATGAGACACTTAAATAATAAAAACAATCATATGCAAATATCCTCACATATCCCAGCGTAGTTTCCTCTATGGAGAGAAGGGGAGGATTGGTGGAAACGCCAGAACAAACCACGCAAATAAAGACAGGAAAAAACAGAACAAATAAAAAACAAACAAACAAAAATAAAAACAAACACAAACACATCAGAAAACACAAGAATGAAATGATCACGTTGGTCTGAGATTGTGACAGCTCAAACAGTTGCTCACATTCACCGTGAAGCATTGACATGCTGCCCAGCTAGGCCTGGACAAAAGGAGACAACTTTAGCAACGACAGACAAAAGTAAGGGAACGTTTCTGACGGCCGAATGCTGGACCCCCCTGTTCTGAAAGCCCGGTCTATTGTAGGTGGGAATATTTACGAGGTCGAATGCTCACTGCCTGCTGGAGCTGCCAGTCACTGTGCGTCTACAGCAGAGAGCTGTAGCTCTAGGCCCGGCTCGGCTGCATCCTGTGTCTAAAGAACGCACGCGCCAGCTTCCTCTCTTACCTCTATTGTGGCCGACTCAGACAACGGAAAAAACTCAGCCCTGTTTCAGTGTGTCAAATGAAGATACTGGAAAATGTACAGTGCCTGAGCCCAGGGCGGGGGTTAGAAAGAGGAGGCACGGCGGAGTATTTTTAGACACAGAATGCAGGAGGGCGAAGGACATAATGGGGGGGGGAGGGGGGGGGGGCTACACCATTCATCTTTCAACCTGCTGCGCACACCTGTAGCAGCACCTCAGAAACGGGTATACCACATCATTGGGTTTACGCAATTTAAGCAAGAATGATCACAAATCTGATTCCAATAAGACAAAATACAGTACACAAATATGAATCAGATGGTTAGGGCTCTTAAATCTTTTGCCTGCGGGGAGCCCCAGCTTGACAGTGAAAACACAAAGGTTGCCAAGCTGGGGCCAAATCTGTTCCATGGGTACTGTGCGCTACAATGGGACTTCAGTGGAAAGGATGCTGGGAGATCCTCATTATTCAACTGAAGGCCCAGTGGAATCTTTGGGTGGGTGGTGCTCTTCTGAGAGTCTTACATTAAAGCAGGCAGCTGGATGAGGAGGTGACCCCCCCCTCCCCACCCCCCAGGGAGGCGGTGAAGTGGTAAAAGGGCGTGTTACTCTACCTGACGCTGAGCTCACGCTGCGCGGAGGCAGTGAGAGAGAGAGCAGTCCAAGTGAGAGGCAAGGCCAACAACACAGATGCCAAGGAGACACAATAGAAAATGAGCCTTCATTTCCTATTGATTACTGCAAGTTCCAAATGTGAACCAGTCATCAACTGCTAGTTCACCAAGCTGATTCACTTTTGCCCTTTCTTTCTCATCTCCTTTGAAAAGTGCCAACATCAC
This sequence comes from Anguilla rostrata, assembly GCF_018555375.3. NCBI lineage: Eukaryota > Metazoa > Chordata > Actinopteri > Anguilliformes > Anguillidae > Anguilla > Anguilla rostrata. The sequence continues at coordinate 20,555,821 of NC_057943.1, read as the reverse complement.
AGAATTGTGCCTGCTATTAATGCATGAAGATACACAGGATTTCTAATTACAAACCGAAATTCACACACTATAAGCATACGTAACTGACTAAATTAATAAGTAATAGGCAATGCGGGCATATTTGCAATACGACATTGAATTCATGACTTTTCCTTTTATCTGATTATATTCAGACAGAATAAACATGGATATGGCTTCATAATGGCTACATCAATAATGCCGTAAAGATCATCAGAGATTAAAAATTTATGAAATGGAACTGAATAATAAGTACTTCTTCCACCAGAGGGCGCACATTCTGTATGGGCCAGGTGAAGTAGAGATGAGCAATGCCAATAAAACTGAAGCAGGACACATCTGAGAAGTTGGCACAAAGCAAATGTTCTGACACTGCCAGTAGAGGAGACTTAGGGATGGATGATCCACAAACCCGATTCTGGGGTTGAGATCCACTTCACTGCGTACTATAACGAGATCAAATTTAGAGTCTGAGCTGAAGGCGAGGGGAAGGGGTTTTTTGTTTAACAGACTCCCCATTCTGAACTGACGCCGCTCACTCTCCTGGCTCAGCTCCATTGTGCTGAACACTGATCTCCAAACACAGGCTTCCCAACATGCTCAACGGCCACCACACACAATGATTACATTCCATTGTCTTACACAGTACATCACACTGGCAAAACATAATATGGTGGTTCCCAAACTATTTCTATTGGAGTTCACTGTAATGTCTGTCTGCTAACTGATGTATAAAATTCTCTCTCTACATTTGTTTTACTTTTATTTCACTCCCACAATGTAAGCCTTGAGTGACTAAAATGTGTTTGGATAAATAGGTATTAACTTAAGTCTAACATAATGCAATTCATACCAAATATATTGTATCCTCTCGAGACATCTTAAGTACTCCAGTTTGGGAACCACTCGCATACTAAAATTCAGGCAAAGCAGCAAAACCCAGTGTTGCATAATGTTATATTTTGAGAGTGTGTGTCATTCTTTTTATATAATTGAAATCATTTAATGTACATAAAACTATGAAAAGCACATGTGAATGTATTACTGCCTACATGGGATATGGTAAATATCTAAAAGCAATTGGAAAATCTAAAAAACCTTTTTCTTTAAACAATTCCAATAAAAATAATTTATTCATTAGGCCCTTTTCAAATGATATTGTCTGAAGCCAAAAGAGATAGGAAAACAAATTAAAGTATCTTTCCAAATTGCCTAGCACTCATGAGAATTACCAGTTAATGCCTACGTACTCTGACTATACCCTATAAAACAGAACAAGTTAAGCTAAGAACTTGCTAAAGATCACACTTTCTGTGACCTGAGCAGGAAATCTAGACTAAATTTGGGCCTTGAAAGCTCTCTGATATTGTTCATCAATGTCTGCAATTCCAATATAATAGTTATAATCCCAGTATAATTACATTCTCCCTTTTTCTTTTAGTAAAGGTTCTGTAAACGTTCCATGTTTTTCTGTAGCACATGCCACGGGTCTGTGGCACTTTAACCACCTGAGCCCTCTTTTCCCCCTCCCTCCCTACATTCTCAAGGGACAAAGTCCTGTGGCTTCTACTGGCTTTTCAAACGGCAGATCATTTACACCTCAGATACCGGGTGACTTCTCTTTCTCTCCCAATTACGACTTTGAGTAAAGGAACACCTAAGAGCTGACTCATAAAGAACATTCTGAACTGTAGCCCTCATATTTAACAACATTTGCTAGGCACAGTTCATAACAATTTGAAAAGCAAATCCCAGGAATGAGCTGGGTGGGATTTATGCCCTGCTGAGCAGAGGGTCTGCACAGCGCTGGTAAACGCTCTGTGTGTGCTGTAGAATGAGAGATGGTGATACACTGGGAGTATGAACACTGCGTTTCCCATCACCCCGTGAGCAAGCAGTTGCAGTGCAGTGCGCGTGCAGTGCTGTGGCTCACCTCCTCCAGCTGGCTGTGGACATGCTGTACGATTAGATCAATGGCCACCATGTTCCCACCTCCTGCAAGACAGCGAGATCATTGGGTGGAGTCAGTACGGGAAAATGGCAGACCTCATCAACCTGGATTCTGATTGGCCCTTTCTCACATCTCAAGTTTTACATTATGGTTTGAATACCATGGAACCCCATCATGTGTGTCAGCAACTACCACTAATTCACACAGGAAAATTCAAATGCATACAGTAAACATGCAAACTCCACCCAACATGGAGTGAGTAGACCAAGAATACCCTGAACTCCTCTCTAAATCCACAGTCAGAGGAGTAATATCCGTACTTTGACAAGCAGAAATGTACAGAGCCTCTGGAAGGCAATTTTCTATGGATTAACTACCGTAAATTGAAAAAAAAATGCTGTTGAAATATTTAATTGAATCACAGAACTGAAAATTATGCAATGTAATACAGCTAAATTATGACACGTTCACTTTGGGTTGAATATGGACAATAAGCCAACTGTATTAACTCCGGACTGAAGAAGTAAAGAATCACTGCATGAAAAGGTACATATTAGGTAAGGTACACCTCCACTGCATGAAAGGTACATACAGAAAGGAAACATAGCCTACCATGGGAACATTATTTAGCCTAAACTGTTAGCTGACCAGATCTGTTGAACGAAGTGAAAAAATAGACTGGCTCGCGAGGCTAGCTGACCAGTAACGTTAGGTGTCAGCTGAAAGTATCACGGAGGTTATTGGCAAGGAAAATCAGACGATCCACTTGCTCTGGATCCAGGGCAGAACGTTTTTTGTTGACAGAGAAAGTAACGTTAGCACAGGACATGAACTTTGCGTGCATGAACATGATTCGCCGCATGAAATTAAGCCTGTATATTCATGTTAATTACAAAACACGGGATCCAAAACTAATGTTTGAATGCTCAAATTTAGGTTCGAACTTAGCGTGTGCGTGTGGTGCGTTAAAACGGCAGTGAGGGCCGGGGGAGCACAGACCCCGCCCCCAGCGGCGGCGCTCACCGCGGGGCACCACGATGTCCGCCAGCCGCATAGTGGGCTCGATGTACTGCTCGAAGGCGGGCTTCACAAACTTGTTGTACTGCTTGATGACGCCGTCGATGTCGCGCCCGCGCTCCGTGATGTCCCTGCGCAGCCTGCGCACCAGCCGGATGTCCGAGTCCGTGTCCACAAACAGCTTCATGTCCAGGAGCTGAAAGGAAGAACGCAGGCACGTGGCTCAGCACGGAAGGGGACCCGCACTCCGCGCTCCTCCTCTTCCTCGGCGCGGCCTGGCCGCTTAAAGCCGCGTTCCTGCGGTACGGTTCCACTCCGCGAAGAAGGAGCATCGCGACACAGCAGATTTTCCTGCCTTACCTTCAACAGTTCCTTATCTGCGAAAGACATGATTCCTTCAAAGATGATAACACTGGCTCCATACACGGTTTTCTGGAATGAGGAACAAAAGCAGACATTATCAGGGATCTTGTGTAATATAGGCATGCTTTTGTATTGAACATACTGACAGTTTTAATAGCACATATAAATTATACATCCAATCAAAGTCCCCTCCGCAATCTCTATTGCATCTTATCACATTTATTTCTCACTTGATTTGCGTTTAATCTGTGGTAGCATTCAATGGAACAATGAAAACACTGCATAAGACAATGTACATAATAAGACATACAAATGACCTTGCACAATCGCCTAGCAACTGAAATGAAGAAATATCCATTGAGAAAATACCCAGGTCCTCTATGTGTTTTTCATATTTCAGAGTGCATGTGTTGGTTATGTATGTATGTACATGCAAGCATGCGACCGTTTCTTTTTATATTATTACTGCAGATGTCTTTGTGCAGTGAATTACATAACGTTAGTTTGTGTGTGTGTGTGTGTGAGTGTGAATGCATGTGAAGCTGCACCTGTTGGTCAGACCTTGTGTGCAGCATGCTTGAGTTTGTGTCTGTCCTCTTATTTTATCATCTTCTTAGCAGATTACTTTATCCAGAGTGATTTACAAAGCTTATGGTTTGTGTGTGCATATGTGTGCATGTGCGATTACATCTGCCAGTTTGCCTGCCTGCTTGCCTGCCTACCTGTCTGACTATGTGTGCGTGTGCGTGCGTGTGCGTGTGTGTGTGTGGATGGCTGTGTGCGTGTGCGTGTGCGTGCATGTGTGTAACTGGTAACTGGGCATAGTCAGGTCCTCACCCACTCCTTCTGCCTGCCGTGGGTGGTGAAATCGTACACTGGTATCTTGACACTCTTGCCCTGCTTGAGCTTCCGCAGGGTGTTGACCAGGAGGGTGAAGTCGAAGGCGTCTGGGTGGTCAAAGTTGTAATCGTTGCTGGCAGCCCGGACCTGCTGTTCTGGGGTCAGAACCTGGGAAAGACATTATGGGTCACAATCACAGCCTGTAGAAATCTGTACTCCCAGAACCCAAATGGATGCAGGGACTAGACAGTGGACTTTCACCCGGCCACATGCGGCTGAAGTTAGCAGGACTAAATTTAGGAGGGATCAGGACACTCTGACCCTTTGGTTGGAGCTGAGAGGCAGGCCTTAAAAATCTCCACCAAGGTATTTGGCTTGTGCCCCTCTCGCCCCCCTCCAATGAACCAATCAAATGGACTTTATAATTAACAGTGTAATAAAAATCTTGTGGCACCAGATAAGCCTAGAGGGGACTTCAGACTGCGACACTTGTGGAAAATCTCACATTGAGGGGGCCCTGTTGAGAAGCAAAGTGTTGTTATCCCCCAATTCCCGATGGGCAATCGGACAGACAGTAGCTTTTATTGGTCAGGATTAAACTACAAAATGCAGCATGCTTTTAGGGGGGGAAAAGACTGCACCGGCACTTCAGGGGTTAAAACCGCTACAGAGGAATTACTGATGTGATGGAAAGTAATGGTAGACCTTAAAGGGGCGTTAAGCACTGCCTACAATGGGATTCCTCAACCTGCTATAAATTGTTTTTGAATGGTTTTAATATTACTGCTGCTGGACCGTTACGTAATGGCCAGGGCTAAGTGATGGCATTCCATTGGCCTATCCCTGCAGGCTCACACACAGCCTCCTCTCATGGATCACACAGGAATCCCATTATCTCATCCACTGCGAGAAAGAGCTTTGCAACTCATGCTCTGTAAGTAGACAGGAAGGGACCGGATTACACGGCTCTGCATTAGAAATACAATTAGATGTAAAAAACAACACTGGTTGCCACTGAATCTTCTATGGACAATGGGATGAATAACCCAACTAAGCACTATACATTACTATACATTACACACTATACGCTGAGAAATAGTGCTAAGCAATGAGGAACAGCGCTAATCAGTAGAGTACAGTGCTAAACAGTGGAGAACAGCGCCTAGCAGTGGAGAAGAGCACCTAGAAGTGGTGAACAGTGCTAAGCAGTGGAAGACAGGATTAAGCAATGAGGAACAGCACTAAGCAGTGAGGAGAAGCACTAAGCAGTGAGGAGCAGCACTAATCAATGAGGAACAGCACTACGCAGTGAGGAGCAGCACTAATCAATGAGGAACAGCACTAAGCAATGAAGAACAACACTAATCAATGAGGAACAGCACTAAGCAGTGAGGAGCAGCACTAATCAATGAGGAACAGCACTAAGCAATGAAGAACAACACTAATCAATGAGGAACAGCACTAAGCAGTGAGGAACAGCACTATGCAGTAAAGAACAGTACTAATCAATGAGGAACAGCACTAAGCAATGAGGAACAGCACTACACAGTGAGGAGCAGCACTAATCAATGAGGAACAGCACTAAGCAATGAAGAACAGCACTAATCAATGAGGAACAGCACTAAGCAGTGAGGAACAGCACTACGCAGTAAAGAACAGTACTAAGCAATGAGGCACGGCACTAAGCAGTAAAGAACAGTACTAAGCAATGAGGAACAGCACTAAGCAGTGGTAAACAGTGAAGAATCAGCAGTGAGTAGAAACCGTAGTAGCAGCAACAACAGGGCTGAGAAGTTCAAGGTGCTCACCCACACATTGTACATTTACTGTACCCACTGCATACCCTCAAAGAACACATTTATTTAAGTACACCTCATACACACTCACACACACACACACACACACCTTGTAAAAGGAGTCCATGGACAGGAGCACTACCCAGGGGACATCCAGTGCTTCGATGATCTTCCTGGCCACGGTAGTCTTCCCTGAGGCACTGCCTCCACACAGCCCTGTCAGTCAGGGAATCAACCATACATAAATCCATTACAGTCACCTGTTTATATGCAAATTTAGAAGCCAACAACAAACTGAAAGCAGTTTGTAGCCAGTGACTACGCAGCAGTGACTAAGGCCAGATAATCAACGTAGCTCTGCCTGAGGGCACGCACAGAATGCCGGAGTACAGGTTGGTGCACTCCATCTTAGCAATTAAACTAGCAAGAAAATTTACTGTTTAATGTATCTGCAATCATTTCCACATTCAAATGTGCACATAAGTATTCTGTCCACATATTGCGCAGAATACGGCAAGCCAGTACTAAAACTCATGTGTCACAACCTTTAAAAGCGCATATTTATTATTATTACAGAAAAAAATCCACACAGTAACCTTAAGAGTAGTCTTAAAAGTGATAGTTAACTTTTTTGGTCTTTTTGTTATCATTTCATTAATAGGGTATATTTTTGATTGGTCAACGTGCAATAAAGGATATTAGATATTACAGCAGATACTAAAAAGGCATATATGATGACCTGCCATCTTTACAATAACATGATTCATTCGAAAGTTTAAAGCAAGAAAGCACACTTGTACAGCAATGTCATGCCTCTAGAAGTTGCATGTATATATATTAAAAAATAAGGTGTAATCTTAGATTTGATTGGAACTATTTCCTGATGCAAGAGCTTATGCTACTTGAGAACTGAGAAGGCAAGAAGTGCCGGCACAATATATAAACTGATATTTATATCTGTGAATAAAAGCTATAAAATTATTTTCTTCACATGTGCAAAATGTGGAATCATAACATCACTGTAAGCAGCTTTTTGGAGTTACTTACAATACATTTTCTTGATTTAATCTGCAATACATGAATGCCCCTATACCAGCCATTGTAAAGCTGAGTGGTTTTCAGAAACATCTGGAAGCATGAAAATATCCTTCATTGAATATACAAACTGTCTGGACCAACTGAAAACTTTGAAATAATATAAAAACAAAACCAGAAAGTGAAACAGTACTTTAAGGTCAGGTCTCTGTGACTTAGGCTTCTAAAATAAAGGAAAAGCTGTTTCATGCAGATAAATGTAGAGAGAAAATGCAGTTCTTTATATCTCGTACCGATGACGAAAGCCTCTTTAGACTGCGTCCCGTGCTCATTGTACCACGGTGGTCGGCCGGCAGTGTAGATGGTCCTCTTGCTGGTCCGCAGCAGCGGGGGCTCAGACTTGCACTGGCTGGTAGTCCTCTTGCGTGGCGAGACCCCGGTGCTGACCGCGGGGAGAAGCCTGTCCAAACCCTCGCTGCCTCCGCTAAAGGACGGGAAACCAGACAGAGCAGTGACGGTGTCACTTCCTCTCATCTTAACAAACACAGCTACTACAAGGTAGGAAGCTGGTCAGTTGACTTGGACACGTGTGACCAGAAAGCTACAGGTTAATATCCCAGGAGCCCAGGCTGCTATTCTTCGGACCCGACGCTTCCTGACGGTTACCCAATTACTCTCAGTTATTCATTGTCTGGACTCAGTATTTATGCGATTGCAATCTCTTCTCTGCACAACAATCTGTCAGGCTTTCTGTGAGAGGTCTAAAGGGAATGTCACTTTACTTAAACAGTTTCGACTGATTATTGATTGATTAATTGACCTATGTACGGTGTCCTAGCAGCAAACAGTGGTAATGTGTTACATATCAGTTACTGTGGCTATTTCCATCCGCTAAGCACTGAATTAATTACAAAAAGATCATTCTAAAGCACATTTCTAAGTCTCATTAGCAAACTAGCTTTGCATTGATGTTCAATCTGTAAAAAACAGAGCTGATCTAAATATCCGAACACTCTTTAGTGTTACAACTTTTTTTTCAAGTAATGAGAGATACAAGACCAGGTCAAAACCTAGTATATGACTGGACCGGCCGACCAATGGTGTAACTTCATAACTCGGCCGACCAATAGTGTAACTTCATCACTCAGTCACAGACATTCGCGTTTGTAGGGCTGGCCCCGCTGTTGCGGTCCAGCCAAAAATATGAATAACTACAGTCTGAAAGTTGGAGACCAAATGACCAAATCCTTTGCTTCATTCTAAGAATGCCAACACAGAGCAGACTCAATGCTGTAAATATTTAAAGCTTTTCTGCCGAAAGCATAGTAGATTAAAATGAAGGGTTTCCATTTTCCCCTCACCCCATCCTCAGATGAAGCAGTCTACAATGACTATTGAGTCCATATATATGAAATTCCAAAATTTTGCAACACAGACTAAATCAAGCACCTAGGATTTAATACAGCACTGGGGAAACATCAGACAGGACAACCTTTCAGGCCCAGGAACTACAGAAAGCAAGCTGGGTCAACTACGCCTGCTGAAAGACTATCAAGTAAATCGATGCATTAAGGATTTAAACAATGGAAGAAACCAGATTACAACTGTAAAGCTAAATCCTTTGCTGCCTCTGTGTGACATGAAAACACATTAGCCTATTCTAGACACATTTTAAACATTTAACACAAAAAGCTTTAGGGAGGCCCATTGACTTTACGTATCATTTCATTTGTATTCACCTGTCTGCCTGGTGATGTAATCAAATCTCAAAATACAAAATGCCACAGAATGAAACTAAGATCTGAATGTAAGCAATGATAATCCAAAACAATTACAGTGAGTTGTAAGATGAGAGAAGTGACTTATTCAATCTTTAGCTGATCCAAAACATTGACTAAATTGTAGGAAATATTGTACTGACCACTGTGGCACAGCCCCTTTCAAGGCAGGGCATATGGGAGAGACTATTAGAATTCAGATATCGAACTGTATCAGATATCATAAGACAATAAAAACATTCTTGCTCAATTGACTGTCTGAAACCCTTGCCATCCTCTAAACAGCACTGACCGAGAAAAGGGGAACAAACTTGAACAGTTTCAACTTTGGTCACAGTTACTTCAACGCCACTTCAGCTCTTCTATCCAAACCAATTTGAACCAGAAGACAGCCAAACCCAACCAAGTCCAAACTGCAGTTTGCCGTCACCCACTGGTAGTCCTTCTCTGAAATCCCAGCAATTAAAACCCAACATGTAAATTGCTGACAAGGAACAAATTGACGTACTGAAACACTCGAGAGATCCAAACTTCCCCCACGGACGAATGCAAAATTCCTGCCATTCCAGGCCGAGTCTGATTTGCCTCGATCTGCGTTTATGCAAAAAGTGTACTGTGCAGTCACTGCTGGCGCTCCTCGCCTCAGCCAACAACTTAACTAAATTGCTTTATTGGTCTTAAATACCCCGGCTGAAACACCCAACTATCAAAGTTGACTAAAGTGGCTCCGAGGACGACCTCCACTATCTTATCAGCCCAATCCAGCCTCATGCTATTTTATGGCTTGGAAGAAAGTGGACACAGAGGGCAATACACGTTAAACAAGCTGAAAGAGACTGGTCTTTCTCTGTTAACGCGGCAGGTAAACCATAATGAGAATTGCTGTGGTTTTTACAGTCACACTCAGCTCCACCAAATTCATGCGCTTCGGTAAATAAATAGTCGTTTTTATTTACATTTTCAAGTGAGCATCTCGTGCAGCTACGTTCTACACCAAACAATTTCAATTCTCCCTGCTCACAGCCGGCTGACTGCCTGACTTACTTATGCACCGGTACAGTTCTGAGGGAATCAACTGGGCTGGCTGGAGCCAGTTGAGACACGCAGCGGAGATAATAATAGTAAACAGTGAACATGTTGACCAGTGAAAGACAGCAGTTTCCCTCCTCAGTGTCAGTTACACAATTGAGTCTGGCTGCGCAACGGTCCTAGCCCGAGACTTTTGGAAAATCGCACACGCTGCAATTCAATGTATTACAACAACTGAGCCGAGAGAAAGGTCCCGTCAGTCACAGCCCCCTGTACGTGCACATACGATACAGGTTCAAGAAACAACATTCAGATAGTGACCAAAAAAACAAACAAACAAAAAAAAAACAGTTGGACAGCGACACCTGACAGCAGAAACAGCTGACAAATAAGCCAATGAAAAAAGACGCTTACCTGCTATCTGAATTGAGAGACCAACAGCCAGATATCCTGGCGCCTGAGTATGCCGGGAGAGTGTTCATGGTTAAGCAGTTAGCGCGCGTCAGTTCCCTCTCGATTCAGTGGTAATGAGATCGGTGTTTTTTTTGTTGTTGTTTTTTACAGTCGGTGCGTTTGACTGCGTGCAGGCGCAGCGGCGGCACTCAGCGCTCCTGCCCCCTGGCACAGCGCGGCGGCGGGCGAGAGATGTAGGGGGAAACTAAACTATGCTTTTAAACATCGCGTCTACATTCTCTTCACTTCAATTACCCAGCTGCCGGTATTGTGGAGGGACACTGGGAAATGAGACTGCTATGCTCTTTCCATCTCCGCTCCTGCCAACAAACGTAAGAGGATAACTTCAGATTATGTTCGTTATGTGTTATTAATAGCAGCAGGTTTGTAAGAGACCTCCCCTCCACGGAAACGCACGCAAACACACTCTCTCTCACTCACTCACTCACTCACACTTGTTCTGCCAGTTTTGGAGCGGACCAGTCATCTGTCTCTGACACTCAGTGTTGCAACAGTTCACCAGAGGAGAAGGGAGACAGCAGAGACAAACTCAGCTGCTCCTGGGGAAATGGCGCACTGACAACACTGCTCCCTGTGTGCTCTGCAACGCCAGAAAAACAAACAGGGCTGGAGGTGTGCCTTCAGGCAGCTGGGCGGGGCAGCAGTGGGGGCAAGAGTGAGGGAGGGAGGGAGTGAGGGTGCTCCCATGTGGAGAGGTGCCGTTTCTGCGCGTGCGGCAGGGATGTCTGGGGACGCCAGCCTGACACTCACCGCCCAAGCCCCCCTAGCCAGCTCAGGATGTGAGAATAAACAGTGTGATGAAACCCAACTCTCCACTTCCCTGCAGGGAGGGGCGGGGCACCCGTTCTCCCCTACACCCTCAAAACAACACCTTCAGGGACAGCCCTGAGGTGGGTGAGCAGTTGTCACAGGGATAGGCTAGCGACCTGTGGTACATGACCTAGCAGCTGTCGAGGCAGAGACCGTTTCCCTCACAAACCTCAGCAAAAAGCCAGACCAGTTGGAATTGTTCTCCTGGTACAATACCAGGCCAGTCAGTGCCACAAACGCTCTATGAATTAATCTGGAAAAGCTGTGAAAGAGCAGCAATGTAGCCGGTTTCTTTTCTCTCTCTCTCTCTATCCCTTCTTCCATTTTTCTTTAACTTCATGTAAGTCTAATTTACTGCTGCTCTGTGAGGATGTTGTGCATGGGAAAAAAGATAAAGCCAAAAAAAAATAGATAACCTGGTTAGGCCAGTTATCTATGAGCCAATGAAGGTCCATCACAGATGATAACAGAAGTGCAAATTCACAGGAAAGGGTATGACATAGAACTTTGAGTATATTAATACTCTTGCTTAGCCTGAATGTGTAAGGGGGAGTTTTTTCTGAATTTCTGTGTTCACAAATACTCTTTCACCACTGCATCTTTTATATGCAACTTAAAAAATTTGAGTAACAAGTTTAACAACTTGTTTTTTGTGTAACAAGTTTTTTTTTTTTTTTTTGGGCTTGGTCTGCAGTTTTATATGGAATGTTTTTGGACAGTTCATCCCTAAGCCATGCCCAGTATGAACAGATACCAACATAGTCTACATGTTTTTGAGAATGTCTCATTTGGCATATATTGCTAAACTCTGTACTTTCATCTATAGTACCTCAATGGAGATGGAATAGATTATATCACCTACGATTTGGTGAGTTTATTAATTGATAAATCATAACCTCAAATTTCAGCAAATACCAAAAATCATATATGTTTTCAACACACAAATCAATACACGCTACCTCATATTGGCTAGGTCACATTTTTCTATGTGATTCAAGATGCCTATGAGGTGACTCAATGCCTCGCCTACTTTGGATCAACCATGAGAACATTTACATGGCAGCTGTAATTGGTAGTAGATGTTATGAGCATTAAAAAAGATATATTCAAAAGGGGCCCTATTAAAATTAATTAATTTATTCATTTTTGGTTTAAGGCAAAGTTCAATGTGTTTTTTCAGCATGTAGGCTATTTCATACCTGCTTATCTGCGATATTGGGAGGCTTCTTTGCACGCACTGGAAAATGTAAATTTGCCCAGGTTAAGCACACTCCCACAGGAGGACAAAGAAACTGGCATGGAATTCAACTTACAATGCATTTACAAGCATCTCCAATAACTATAAAAACAGACAATACTATAATTATGAAAAACTATTAAAATAAAAAATGAAGAGCTTTCTGCAAATTTGGAGAACTGTAATGCTTAATGGAGTCTCTGCCATGTTTAAAAATACTCTATTGTTTTATTGCCCTTATTTTGTTTTTATCTGACCATCATGGTGAGTGCTTTCTTCTGGCTCTCTCATGAAAGCTTATATTGAAGCTGTAAGCTACCTTAGGTGTTTATCTTCCTCCTTTTTACATTTCGAATGCATTAAGGGGCGAAATGATCTTCAAATTATTGTCATATGGACTTTAATCTATAACTGAGTGGTTTCTTTGTAGAAGCACTTTGCAAAATGGCAGCAGGCTGCGACATCAACATAATCAGAACTCAAGCAACAAGTAGCCTATCACAATTCAAGAAATCGGATATCAATCATTCAGCAAAATTGAGAAACTTCCAAAACACACCACGGTTCTAAGTAAACTTAAGTAAAGCAACTACATTCTTCCCTTGCCAACAAGAAGAGATTAACTTACACTACAATCACTTTAAAAAAAATGCTTATCCACAGAGCAACATACACAAGAGAAGAACATCAGTGTTAGCCTCAGGAAAACAAAAATGTCATATCACCAAGAAGGCACAGAAGGCCCATTTATAATCAGTAAGGGTAATGTCAATCTAACAACAAATTGTCTTGTGACAAAAGAAAGTACCACTTGACAGATACAGTAACCAATTTTTTTACACAGATAAAACACAAAGTACATAAAACATTGTTCTGGAACACATAGGTGTAGATTCAATCATTTTTCCTTTACCATGAATTACAAATAAATGAAAGTGTTTGTCATATTTTTAAATATATTACGTTAAGTGTTTTTATTGGGGAATTGTATACACAATAGATCTACTAAATATTTGTATGGCAGTACATGTTCTGTAGGCCTAGCTCCTTATTTTAAAGAAGGTAGACTACAGGTCAGGTTCAGGCAGTGTACCATTTCAAAAGTACTGCTTTAGCATGGGCATAGTCAAAATCTAAACAATACCCATCCCTAGTCATAAAATGATATTATGAGGAGTTCTGATGTGAAATGATAGAGAATACATTTCAGAAATATACATGAGGTTCCCCACACAGAATACACAATTATTAGTGAGCAAGCAAGCTAGCTTCCTCAGAAAACAAAGATGGCGTCCACAAAGTTGTGTAAAAATGTGTTCTATTGGCTGTAATAGCATCACATGTGCACTTCCTTATATGTCCAGTTTGCTTGTGTATCCAAGTATCCTGTAATTGGCTCCTTTCATCAGGCAGCTATGATCAGATGTTGTCATTGGCAGATGTAGCCAAATGTTCATTGGGGAGAATTATTAATTGTGGGGCTAGAGTAATTGTGATGAGGAAATAGGCAGGAAAAATAAGAAGAAAACACTAAACAACCTAAGTTTGGGGCTTTATTTCATGGATGTTTGAAGTATCTGAATTCTGTGTGTTTACATGAGGTCTGAAGATAAAGAAGTTAACGTTCTTAAGGGCTCTGCTTATTTCTGTAGGAAACCCTGAAAAGTGCCTAACTCTCGGTGCTGTGTAGGTATACGGCATGCCCCCACCAAGCTGTAACTTTGTGGATGGCATACCTGCCATCCCTATCAATGATGTTAAATGTGAATTCAAGTGCATAAACACAGTCCGTGGTGTTCAATTTCTCTAACCTATTTCCATCTCTGTCTTAATGGAGTCCATCGAATTGTTTTGGCGCAGGTTGAATGAAAATGATCTGTAAAAAAGTTCTGCAATATTTTGACTGATATGGATCAGTCAAAACATCATCTTCTAACTCAAACAGACCATTTTAAATGCCTTTTCCTTGCGAACACCAGGAAAATGTCTTCAACTGACCAAAATGACGACCCAAACAACAAAGTATTCCAGGAACTAGAGCTTTAGTTATGTAATTCTGAGTGGTACAGAGGGCAAGCATAACAGCTGGGCGCTTTAAATATTCCCAGTTTCCCAAAATAGTACTTCAGAACCAGTTAGCTCAACTCTGTGCACAATCCTAAAAAAAAAAAAAAATCCAGATTAAATTTAACAATTGTCAACCTACAAATCTATTTTCTTAATTTACCCACTTGCCCAATCTAAATGATCCAAGAAAGCAACCAAAGCTCAGTTAAAATCAACTTGAAAACTGTAAGTCCAAAATGCTATTTTGGATTTCCGTTAAATTTATTCTATGAAATCAGGAATTCTAAACATTTTGTAAAACGGCCAATATAGTATGGTGTAATTACTTTCGGTTTACAGGCGCGTAGTAGAAAACATTTTTAAGTACTGTCATAATGAAGTCCTGAAGTGTCGCTTCATTTAAGCTCGCAACACCCTCTTGTGGCACGCCGGGAGACAGTTCAGACCTTCCTAAAATGGCGAGTAGGTCTACCGGGTGAAAAAACGCAAAATAAAACTTCCGTAACGTGGGATATCCAGTACAAACATTTAATAACAACTGAAGAGCACCAACACCTTTTCTACAAGCATAATTTAAATCAGTGATGCCAATAACAAATTCGTCGGCAAAATTCTTGGTTATTTTCCATCTCTGTGTAACTGTATAACGTTAGGCCTATGTAGTCATAACAGCAAAAGTGTAATACAATATTAAGTGTGATGGAGATATTAGGGGGGAAATTGGACATTAGGTTATTATTGTATTGTATAATTATCAACATTAGTTAGGCCAACACATGGGGGACGTCACTCTTTACCAGAATAACAATTTCCCGGAATTGGAAAAAATGAACAAAATGAAAGGGTTAAACAACAACAAAAATATTGAGAAACTTAACAACAACAACAACAACAACAACAACAATAATAATAATAATAATAGCAAACGTGATCCAATTCCTACTCCGCGCGTGCCACGTTCAGAAAACGACTTCAAAACTATCCCACGTGAGAAGTACTTCATTGTGAGACCGCGTGCTGGTGTATTAAAAAGGAATATTCTTAAACCACATCAGCCAAACAGTGGACAATAAAAAGTTGTGGTAAGATTATATTAAAATAAGAAGGTTACACATTTTAAAAATGCAAGTTGATATTTTTAGAATGTTACGCTATGGCAGTATCGGTTGACGCAGTGAACTCATGTACTGGAACATGGATACTGTAGTTTATCTTGTTGCTTCATTTTAATAACAATATGCCGAAAATGTACCCACGGGTCGTCAAGTTTGGCAAAAACATCACTGCGAGTACACAAAGCAAAGACTAAGAACACAGGGTGCGTAATGCCCACATATATAATCTATATTCAGCCATGAAATCCACAATTCAAACCACGAGATCACGCTTACACAGCGACTTCCTGGCTTCCATAGTTCTGCTGTACAACGCGTGCTTCAGTGTACCATGAATACCCGTTGCACGACAGGTCGGTAGGTTTGCTTTCAAATGCGCTTCACCTACAACTAAATAAATGCCACCAGCTTATTCTCATTTACTGTGTCATTAACATTTAATCGATAATATATTCTGTTGCGAGTGCAGTCCAGTTTACCTGTCAGACCGTGAGGAAGCTTTCTCCTCGCACTCCATCTCTTGGACCCTGCTTTCTCTGCACAGGGCAGACATTGTTACTCTTTTTTTTGACAATCAGCTGTTCTGAAGGGTTTATAGTGATGCATGCTGGGAGATATAGTTCAGTCATCTCATCGCGAGATATTGTCTTTCACATAACCAAAGATCTTACAGACATCATGTCCCAGAATGCACGGAGCACTTTATTTTTCGAGTTGAAAGTGACATTCATCAATATATACGGTATGCGTTCTCATTCGGGAAAGCTGTCTGTCTCTGAACGCCGAGTTTTTTTTTTCTTTTTTTCTGCACGAATTCTGTAAATTCCAGGTACCATTACTTTGCTTTGTAAATCATCATCACATACACTATTTTAATTACTCCTTTTTAAAATAATGTTAAATATTTTTTAGTTAGAACTATTTTGCAAATGCTAATACGCATCATATAATATACTAACTAGAACTACTTTTCCAATCGAAAGATACGAAAAACGAGTTCACACACTTAGTCAACAACATTTTTATTAATTAGATGAAGGGTAATAATGCACAGTTAATACAACAATTTGTAAAATTGTAACAGTTTAGATTAAGCAAAGGTGCTGCATTTCCCTCATTCAGTAGCCTCAGATAGGAATTACTGCAACAGAGAAGTAAACTCAAGACACAATTTCAGTTTATTAGCTTGCTATTTACTAGACTCCTGGAAATATGTTTACAATTGTATTCAACCAGAACTTTTTTCTCTTGGGTTGGTTTATAAACCTAATGATTACAGCATTCTTTTTATTTTGATAGTTTCAAATAATTTGTCACCTGAAGCCTGCTGAGGTTGAGTTTTTCTCATTTTTATTATTTTTATTTTTTGCAAGAAAGGCAAAATTTTCAGGGTTCAAAATCAGAACCACCAGGAAAATGAGGCAAAACAGAGGGCACCTCATTATAACAGTTCCCCAGATTAAAAAAAAAATAATAATAAAACATTACACAGCCCCGATCACCAGGGGCTCAACATCACTCAAATTCAAGCTTATTTCATGGGATAGTAAGTGCACTAAAGATGCAACATTATGCTCACAGAAACCTCTTCTCATGTATTTTCCATTTAAATAAAAAGAAATTTCAATGTGCATTCAACGGTTGTTAAAATAACAGTGTATGACAAGAATAGCAACTGAACTTAAAATCTAGAAACAGTATATGTTGAATGTACTGAAGATTTAAGTGAGAATGAAAAAAAAAAACTAAATGAGAAGAGCTGGAAAAACCATAATAGGTGCAACAGAGCTTTGCTCTCTGATGTCACTTAAGGTTGACACAGTGTGGTATATTGCTGTAATCTCAAAATAGTTAAACACAGCCTTAAAGCTTCAACTGCTGAATATGTGTATGCCACATAGTTTAGGAAGACACATTACTTAGGGCAGGATAAATCCACTTCTGTGTATAAAACAGTGATACACAATCATAATCATAGTGTGACACCAAAGCTTATCATTAATACACAATTCAGTGATATGAAAAAAATAAATAGAGAAACAATAAAGAACAATTACTGGAAATAATAAACATGCGTGGAATAAACAGGAGTCAAACCCATAAAAAAACAACCAAAAAAAAAAAACAAACAGCAGCCAAACTGCTATTAAAAATCAAGATATATGTTCTCTGCTCATTATCCCAGAATCAGTGCAGGCATAGAGAACACAGCTAGAATCACGCCATCAGTGCGAAAGAGCACAATACCACATATTTCAGTCAGCCCATTTGCCCGCTGGAATAAAACTGAGTTGTAAAAGCATACAAAATGATTACAGACAGGGATGTACTAACTTCCGGACCCCCAGAATACATCAAATTCCCACAATGCATTTCAAATGGAGTTTTTTTTAGATCATCTTCTCTCACACAGGTTGCAGCAATCTATTCAAATCAACATTTATATTTAAGGATGAAAATAAAAAGGGAAATTAAATGTGTGACTGCAAAGAAGTTATCAGTTGCCAATCAACAATGGGATGACTCTAAATCCTGTCAAACTAACTACACAACAATGTTACAAGGCTACATGAGTGGTTTCAGCAAGAATGTGTAGTGGTTCAACATACAGTCACATGTTGCAATTCAAGTTCAGAAAAAAAGGGATTATATCACGTTGAACAGGCCCATTGAACTGTTAATTAAAGCGGAATGGCAGTCAGACCATCTTATGTTCAATGTATGGTAATGTACTGTATTTTCTTTTTTCCTTCTCCACCCCAGATATTATTTGATTTCTAATGTATCATATTTACAAGGGATCATAAAATAAATGTGCATATGCCAGTTTGAACAGGCTTTCTAAACTTTCTTATATATAAATTATGTAATCAATAATGATTTTCATTCTTTGCAATGCTGAGACTGATGTGTAATTAAGGTACTGGATATTTTAAAAAGTTATTTTTAATTGAAGTACCTTATTAAATATTAATTTGCCTTACATTGTGCCCACAAGACATGTTTCATGTCATGGACTGGTTGTGATATACTCTCTGATACTTTGTCATACATTGCACACTATTTTGTTTTTTTAAAAACTTTCTTTAAACCGTAATACAAAAGTAGTACAGTCTTAAAGTTCCTACTGGTCTCTAATTCATTACTATGGCTAACTGCTGTGCAGGAGATCAACCCTTTTCATACAGCTTTTGTTACACTGTTTAGAAACCGTGACAACGAATATCAACTGTTCTTGAACTCGAAGCTGATTCGCTGTCATGCTGATGCAACATCTGTACGTACACCTAACCAGGGATAAAGTTAAGGTGAAGATAAACAGCGCTGTGAAGTGCAAGATAAAAAGGGTGTTTTAAAGTGCAAGGCAAGAGCATTTTAGGAAATGGCAAGCCTTTAAGAGAGAACAGAACCATGGTTGCCTCTCACAGTACTGTATATATATATATATTATTGTTAGGAGGGCTTTCAATATTCATTTTCTAGATAATGGCTATTCTTGATTAATGCGAAGCAACTGATTTCTAGATTTCTGTGAGTGAAAGCAAACTTGAACTTCAAGTTTTAAATGGTAGCTACAACTGATTGTGCTGCAGTGCTGTAACATTGTAACTGTATGTACAGTATACAACTGTAATTCAGTAATCGTTTTGCATATAGTCACTGAGGTTAAGCTTGCAGTCCTTGTGCATTTCTTATTCTACTTGAAAGGGTAAAATGCAGCAGAAGTAACAAAACTATTGACCATAAGAAGATTATACACATCATCTGCATAAATGTTGTCTGTAGTCTGGGTAAGGACTGACAGATGATGGTTTGAGGGATCAATATAAAATGCTATCAAAATGAATAACTGAAAACTACGGAATAACATTACACATGGAGCACACAGTTTTTCAACAGCTTTTGCCAAATGTTAAATGGTTCCCAAAACAATCATTTAATCTCTAAGATTGCTTTTAACTACTCTGACTGTAGGATTCATGGATTATTTCCTTGCTTACTGTTTGAATTTCCCAACGGCATTCATGTGGTACCATCTGCCTGTCTCTATCTCCAATCTTGTGTGAGCCCCAAGGTAACAATATCCATGTCGCTCAAAACAAATAAAAACATAGCCCGACAAGACCAGTACTATTTTTACCCTCTCTGTGCAGCTGCTAGATTTAAACTTAACAAAACACCTTACCATGCCAGTCCAAGCTACAACTACTAAACTACTGCTCAGGGGTACAAGAAGGCTTTTCAGAAATGGCTAATAGATTGGTCTGCCCATATTTTGTGCTGGTTGAACAACAAAGACATTAACATTAAACAAAAAGAATGAAAACAACATAAAATAATACAATATTGCACCATAGCAAACTGTTCCAAAAGCTATCTTGCTATCTCTGAAGACAACACGTTTCAATATTCAGCTGCCACAATCAACAAGAGGGATACACCAAACAGAAAACAAACAAAAAAGTTGGGGAATAAAAAATATTTTGATGAAATGTTTTCAACTTCCTGCCTTGAAAATGGACAAATTCATTGCTTTGAATATATATGCATGTATATTGTATATATACACAGTACGCTATAACTGTGATAAAAACACTAGTAAATTAGCTCACCATGCTAATTGAATAACTTTTAGATCCTTTTATAACCTCTCAAACACAACATGAAACTACACACATGTAGAGATAACTATGCAAAATTGATTTAAATATTACTTTTGTTTTTTAAAAAAAATTCATATAAAGAGGGATTTTCCACTTTGATTACAATGAACCCCTTCTGTGAAGCTTAATATTTAAAATAAGATCTTAAAATGGAATGGATGGAAAAAAGAGAGTACTATATATCAGTATATACCAGCAGACACATATACTGTATATATTCATACAGATTAGGTTTAAAAACACATGGTCAGTTTGAAATTAAATACAAGAACAAATAGCTTTAAATTTGTTTTCTTAGCTTCTTAAATTTACTTCTAAAATATTCCTTCACTTCAAAGCAAAATGCTTCATTGTTATCATTATAATTTTTATTATTGTTATTACTGTTCTATTTTTTATGGGTATAATGCTGAAAGCATCCTGACTGGGTCTTGCGCACAGGAATTACTCATTGGCTGGAATCTTCTTGGGCTTGCCCCTTTTCTTGGTGGGCGGGGTTGTGTCTCTGTTCAGGGTGGGGGGTGTGGGGGCCAAGGCATGCGCAGTGCTCTGAGTCTCTGACCAAACGGGCCCCTCCTTGTCCCTCTGCCTGTCTTCCGGGGGTCTCTCTTTGGGCTTGCGGCCCCTCTTCTTCCCGGCCGCGCTGCTCTTCGGGTCCGTCTGCAAGCCGTTCTGCGGCTCTTTCCTCTTGCTCTTAGGGGCCACGTGGCTGGTGGCGCGAAACCAGTTCTGTTCACAGCCAGAACGGGGAGGAAGCGCGTGAGAGCAAGTCAGTGTTGCTCCACCAGAATTAGCGCATAGAAGCTTGATATGCTCATACACTGTTCTCGACACATATTCTAAATAATTAAGCAAATAAGCTGCCTAGATAACTTTTTAGCTGTTCTGGTTAATTTTAAAGGTGAAAGAGAATGAAGAGTGTGTAATAATGACTTAGATGTAAAAGAAAGAGCAGGCAGGATGACAACATAATCCAGTCTGTCAGAGGAGGGCCCTTCAAGAGCCTGTGAAGCACATCTCAGGTCCATTTTCATGAAGCTGACCTGCAGCTATTTGGAAGAGCCCCTCCTGAAGCCTACCTACAGCTCCTCTTGCTGGGGACCTGTCTGCAAGACCCCTCATGAGGCCCACCTGTAAGGACAGGGCCCTTCATGAGGCCTACCCAAATAAATTCACTTCATGTAGCCTACCTGAGAGTGTGTCTTGCTGATGTGGTACTTCACACCACTCTCTGAGCTGAACTCCTTCTGACACAGCAAGCACCTGTACTTCCCCACAGCGCCCCCACCCTGAACCACACAGAAACACGCCCAAGTCAGGCCATCTAGTAGTCATTGTAGTTACTCTACAGCAGTGGTAACCAACCCTGTCCCGGGAGATCTACTGCCGTGTAGGTATTCACTCCAACCCTAACAAAGCACACCTCATTCAACAGCTAGAGATCTTGTTGAGCTGCTAATTAGTAGAATCAGGTGTGCCAAATTGGGGTTGAAATGAAAACCTAGCGGATGGTAAATTGCCAGGAATAGAGATTACCACAGCTCTACAGTGTGTTTTAAATAAACCACAATAAATAATCACACTTACTCATTTAAATCAAGCAAGAAGGTGGAACATACCTTGTTACAGTTTGCTAAATGAGCTTTAAGTCCTGAAACACTTGAGTAGACAGCTTCACAGCTCTTAAAAAGAGAGAAACAAATTATTGCAGAAGAATAGAATGCATCACTGCTACTAACAACCATAAACCACTCACTTACGGCAACAGTTCCTGTGACATTCAGACAGGTTTCCACTATGAAAATACTCAAGTCTACAGAATCTCTCTGTTGCACAGCTTTCGGGCTCCATAACTTTAAACTTTTCAATCCTGTTTCTTAACCTGCTTTATACAAAGAGGTAGGCTACTCTCCTCAGAAAGCTTCCTGTGGGCTACAACAGCATCACACCAAAATATATATTGCATGGTTGCCTGTGAAATATTATTATATATATACTGTATATACATATATATATATAATATTATTAATTGAACTTTATAATTCTGGAATGTGTGTGTGCATGTGCGTACATGTAATTATCTGTTATTTAATACAAGTATGCATGAATTTGTCAAGAACTACATGAAAATGTGTTTTACGCAACAAACTACTATTGTTTAATTTTTTGTTTAATGCAGATTTATTTCCACTAATCTCTTTTTCCTTATATTCTGAAAATCACTGGTTAGTTTTGTAATGAAAAATATCTCTAGTGGCAGCAGTGTAGTATAATGGGCAAGGTGCTGGTCTTGTAACCTAAAGGTCGCAGATTCTATTCTCCGGTTGGACGCTGTCGTACCCTTGAGCAAGGTACTTAACCTGCATTGCTTCAGTTAATATCCAGCTGTATAAATGGATGCAGTGTATGTAAAAAGTTATGTAGATAAGAGCGTCTGCTAAATGCCTGTACTATAATGTAATCTCTATACAATGTATTTTTATTGTGCATTTCCAAACGCATCATTCAGACTCTGATACAACCCCATCACACTTTAAAATTAGCTTTGTATTTAAGCCAATTAATGTTTTAATAGCACCAGTCTTGACAATAGGCAGGCTATGGCCCTTGAACTTGACCATGGCCAAATGAAATCCTAGCTAATGTACTGTCCTCACAGTGCATTAGCTAATAAATATCCCTAACAGAACGGATGCTGCCTTACACAGTTGGGGCAACAGATGAAGCCCTTCTCTTTGACTTCATTCTTCCAGTTTTCCAGCGTTTTGGGGTTAAATGTTGGAAGCCCTGGGCGAGTGTAGTTGAGCTGCAACAAAAAACAAGACATCAAGATTTTATATACGTATGACAAGCAACATTTTCCCTGGTACTGATGCATGGCAGCAGAATGTGTATTCGTGTGCCCCTGCACTTGTGTGTGCTTGCATGAAAACTGAGCCAAATACACATTTGACCAATTAACTTTACATTCCAGTAAAATCTGTCAAATGAAAAATCATATTATAGAATAATTTTGTTCTGAATATTAAGATAGATGTTTCTTTTCTTTTTTTGTGTGTGTGTTTGTATGTGCATGCGTGTGGTGTGTGTGCATGTGCGTGCATGTGTGTGCTTGCATGTGCACCTGTGTGCGCATGTGTCTGTGTGTGTGTGTCTGTACATGTGCGTGTCTGTGCGCATGCATGTGTGTGTGTGTATGTGTATGTGTGTGTGTGTATGTGTGTGTGTGCATGTGTGTGTGCATGTGTGCATGTGTGTGTGCATGTGTGTGTGTGTGTGTGCATGTGTGTGTGCATGTGTGTGTGTGTGTGTGTATGTGTGTGTGTGTGTGTGTATGTGTATGTGCCTGTGTGTGTGTGTGTGTGTATGTGTGTGTGTATGTGTGTGTGTGTGTGTGTGTGTGTGTGTATGTGTGTGTGTGTGTGTGTGTGCGTCGCTGGCAGAGACTCTTACTCTCTTGGTGTCGGGGACGAGGTCGTCCTTCATGCGGCGCTTGTTGCCCCAGTCCCTGGCCAGCTCGTCCTCAGCGATCTCCTGCAGGTGGAAAACCGCCACCTGGGCGGAGCGGCGCCTCACCCTCCCGCTGGGCGTCCGCTCAAAGTCCTCCATGAACACCTCCCCTTCCACCCCCACCTCCTCCTTCACCCGCTCCTTCTCCTTCTGCTGCTCCTCTGCCTCCAGCTTCTCTAGCAAAGCTTGGGCTTTCTTCGACACCTGATGCGCTTCTTCTTTTTTTGTCTGTACACCGGCAAAACCAGAACAGAAACACCCAACGCAAATAAAAGCAAAGTCACTCGATTAGGAGGGCATTGCAACAAGGCTACCCAACGAGGGAAAACATTTGAGAAAGGAAACTACATTACAGCCACCCAATGGCAGAATATGTCACAGGAATGTCATTCAATGCACGCAGGAGATTCAGTAGTCACCCAGTGATGAAGAATCTTTCAGCAGGTTCACACACTGAAGATAAATACTGCGCCACATTCACATATTAGGGAGATGAGCAGCCCCTCCTTCCTCCAGCAGATGGTCAGGGACACTTATGGCTAGGCCACCTTCGATAGTTCCCTTACCGTATTGAGGGTCACGGTGTCTGCAGCATGCTCAGTTCTCAAGTGGTAGTCGAGGCCGGCTTTGGACTTGTAGGTTTTACCGCAGTGCTGGCACTTGTAGACGGGTTTGTCGGCTTCGGACAGCTCCTTGCCACAGCGCTTCTGGTGGTACTGGTAGCCCATGAGGCTGGAGAAGTGTGCAGAGCAGCCCTGTATGGAATGACGGCCACATCTGGCACGCATTATAATTAACACAAACACTCCCTTCTTCACCAGTTTATAGGCTACTAAACCGCTGTTGGTTAACCTAGCATTCTTTAGACGGTAGTGTTGATGTTTAGGAATTGAGCAGGCTGGACTGGCCAGAGCTTCCAGTCCTCAAAAGTAGAGTGAAAAGAAGCAGGGGCATATCTGCTTCACAGGGAAGCTTGTGCTCACATTTCAGGAAAAAAATGAAAACAACCCTGATGTTTTTTTTTCACTCACTCCCTGCACACTGCTGTGCGCATAATTGGAAACAGCACTGGGGCAAAAGAGAGAGAGAGAGAGAGAGAGGGAGGGAAAGGAGGGATGTACCTCATTGGGACACTTGAGCTTCCCCATCTGTTTGAGCACTCTCCGCAGTCTCTCGCGCTCCTCCTGTCCGTCCCCTGCCTGTCCTTCACTCCCTGAGGGCTGGAGGGGGGGGTGTGGGTGGGGTGGGGGGTGGGGGGGGAATACAGCATCACACCAGCATCTCAAAAATTTGCTTCCCGCAAAGCATGTTCTAAAAATTTGCTTCTCATTAAGAATGCTCGCTGTCTGCCAAGATATGTAGACATTTTCGTGGAAGGCCCATTACTGGAGCAATGTTTATTTCAACCCTTTCAACGAATGCTCTTGGCAAGGGAAGAAAATCAAAGAAACATTCACACCAACTTCTAAACTTTAGAATCTGAAGACTGAAGATGCATGTTAAAGATGTACACACAGCACATTTCAACAAACGGCTAAGCACATCGCAAGGGAAATGGGCAGCGAGGGTACTGTAGACCACAGAGGAAGAACCACAAAGCGTTGTTCTCCCGAGCAAAAATGAGAAAATGTCTGTAACGTAGAGAAGCAGTGGAGTCTCCTTCCGGTAGGGAGTGAAAGGGATGATGGAGGATGGCACCCAGCAGCCCAGCCGCACTGCTCCAGGGGCCTGCGGTATCCTGTACTACAGCGCTCTGACCACAAGTGTGCCAGTGGAAACCGCCTGCATCAGGGAGAGCTCTGAAAACGGAAGCCCTGTCGGTACTGCGGGCGCTCGCTGGTGTACAGCAGCTGCAGGGCTTTATTTCTTATCTTTGTATGATGAACACAAGGCCCAGGGTGGCCGCACTAGCAGGGAATATGGTCTCCTGATAGCTTTCCTCAGTTGTTTATCTCCTGTTTTGCCTCGAGCCCTCAGGCTAGCACCCAGCTCCTGTCTGGCTGCCGGACTATTCCACAGCTGTTGCTCGAAGGCTCGCAGACACAAAGGAGGCTGTGTTTGTTCATTTATCTTTCATGATGCTTCTGAGATGCTCGGTTGTGCATAATTTAACACGGGATGAATTTATCGGAGCACTTTCCGGGCTAATATCGGAGCGCCGAGCGCAGCTTGGCTTGCAGCTCGCTTATGGATTATTCTTAAGTTAGCGCTGCCGTGCTGCCGGAAAGGTCCCGCGCAACAACTGTCCTATTACGCGCACCTCGAGCCTGCGGGGAAGCCTCCAGTCCTTCAGCTACCTCGGCAGTGCCCTCACTGATGCACTGCTCTGAACTGTTTTAAATAAGAGCGCTGCAAGCTGCCGTATCAAATCTCCCATGAGCTTCCACAGAAGAAATGCCTTACTTTGGGAAAAAAAGGAGAATAAAACAGACCTTGGTTCTACTTTCAGTGCTAGCTTGTGCTAGAAACATGCAACAGGCAATGAGGTGACTGGAGACGGATTTCTAGTGTCAGCTTGTGACGTGACTGCCCTCCCACTACCAAGACTGTTGGATCTTCTCGCGGGGGGGCCATGTGCTGTTTAATAAGGAAACGAACTAACCAATTAGCCCTCAGCTCCCATGCATGCACACTGCTTACACAAGCGGATGATACCTTGTTGTTGTGCTCTGCCATAGTGTGGTAGTTCAGCCCCGCCTTGGACCTGAATTGCTTCTGGCACTGTTGGCATTTCAGAGCATCCTGGAGCTGCAAGACGTGGGGAGAGGTCAAAGGTCACCCCTCACCTGTAAATCACCTCGCCATGAGGGGGTCTGGGGGTTTCTGCACAGGACAATAATACTTAAAAGGGCTAATTCTACTGGAAAAAAAATCAATCTGACGTGACCTTCACTAACCTCCGATTCAATTACTGTCTCGTAGCAAGTCTGTCATTTTACAGATTCATGGAGTTTGCCAGGCTTGGTTCCATAAAACTGAGCAATTAAAGCTGTGTGCCAGTGACTCTCCGTCTAGCTGAGCTGCACTGTGCACTGCATTATATCATTTCTATCACCATCCAATCAATACAGCGGCTATAATGGGTCCCCAGGCCATGCCAGAGGAGCCCTGTGAGAGAAAGGCTAATTGCATGAGTCACCCGGCTCCCCGGAGAGCTTTGGGGTTTGAACAGTAAACAGCCGAGGAAGAGAAGGAGCAAACACTCCCTCTGCACGTTTGTAAGAGCAAAGCAAAATATGCAAACGGCCAAAGGAAAGAGAAAAAAGGGAAAAAAGCGTTTAAATCCAGCTAATTGAGATTCAATTCAGCGTCCGTGTGCTCGTGAGCAAGCCGCCACACCTTCTGGCAGATCTCCATGTGTTTCTTGAGCCCCAGCACGGTCTTCCTGGTGACGAGGGAGCAGTTGGGGCACACGACCTCGCCCCTCTCGGTGATGGTGTGCTGCCACTGCACCTCGGGGCTCCCTGGGAGGGGGGGGAGGGGTTAACTTCAGCTCTGCAACGCGATGCCTGCCTATGCCCTTCTCCCCAAGGCAGTCAATGCAAGGCTTAGGATTAGCTTTAGATTTTTTTAAGCTAACATTTCAGTCGCCACATGGGGAAAGCCCACAAGGAAGTATATACTACAGGAACACAGTGAATCAGCTGTCAGTGGTAGACTTTCATTCACAAGGCGAGGGAGCGTGGCTGCCGGGCGTACCAGAGCACAGAGAGGTCAGGTCTTTCTTCACGGCTGGAGTCTGGAGTTTTCTCATGGGCTCCTCACTAAAAATGCTTCCGTCCACTTTCTTAGCCCTTCCACTCTTTAGCTTCTCTTCTACTTTGTTCATTCCTGGATGAAAACACATGCGCTTTTGTGCAAGACAGGCAATCCATCAAACATGTTTATCTTTTCCATGTATTTTTGAAACCCTTTCACCCCTTCACATAATACTTTTCATAATATTACTAGCATAACTTCAGGAAAACTTGCTTCAATGTGGGAATGAGATAAGAACAATGTGAACAACAAATAAGTTTTTTTAAATTTTTTTTTTAATAAGAATAGTATGGGTCCCTCCTAAGTTACTGTAGGTGGCTAAGAGAGTAAATAATTGTGACATGCAGAAGCTGGTTTCTGAATGGAGGACCTTCAAGCTTCAGTCAATCAATAAATAAATTAAAAAAATTGTATCTGACACTAGGTATCTTATCAAAGAATTATCAGTCAGATTCAAATATCACAGTAATGTCTGTGTGCAAAGGGAAATGTGTGTACGTACAATGTATGTGTGTGTTTGTGTTAATGGCCTGTACACTGTATGTGTATGAGTACATATACATATTGTGAGTGTGAGTGAGTGTGTGCACGCGTGCGGGTGCACAAATGAAGCATTGTGGTATGTGTTACTCCAGAGTGGCAGTGCACTGGGACAGCTCGGCAGTGTTGGGGGAACTGTCCTCGGGTTCTGAGTCTGACACAGACCGTGACTCACGGAGCGTCTGGACTGCAGCGGGATATTAAACAGGCCTGTAACTGGCACGTTGAGAGAAAAAGACCAATTATGTGCAATCCACCCGCGAGGAGCGCGGGGGGGGGGGGGGGGGGGTTGGGGGGGGGGGAGACGCTAGCGCGGGGCTGAAAGGGCTTTTCAGCTGGGCTAAGCCGGTCTTGGCAGCGTCTGTGCCTGACAATGCACTGGTGCTGTCCCACGGTAAGGCGCGGGAAGGTGCTTACAGAGCCGCTGACTGCAACCTGCCTCTGCTCGGGCGAGGAAAGCTCCGGAAGCTCAAGACTACACTAAATCATCGTGTAAACCTTTTTTTTGTCCAAAGGAATTCAGACAGTACGCTAAGATCAAACTGTGTACGGAGATTCCAAGGGTTCGCTCAAAATGGTGATTAGCGAGGCTGTGGATTTAATCTCTCCATCTGGAATGTGAATTTTCTGCAGAGAGCATTGAAACAAAGGCCTGCCTTTGCTGTGGCTGGCTAGCTGGGTCATCTGTTTGCTAAATATGATAACCGCCCTTGGACATATGGCAGCTACAATTTAATGTTTTCATGTCCAATACTCACAAACCATCAGTGTCATGAGAAATCCTTTCACGTATAGTTTTTGACATTTTGGTGTAGAATGCAAATTTTAAGTGTGCCATCGCATCGAGCTCTGTGTATTGTCACAGTTAAGTAATGCAACAACTAATAAAGTTGGTTCAAGGCCCCATCTGACTAAATGTGATGCCACTGTATGATTTTTCTGTTCTTGAGAATTTTTTGGAGTACAAAGTACTATAGAATTTTTTGCAGCCTTGTAGCCTATTTCCTGGTTAGTTGTTTAAGGAAACACTCTATCCATTGATACACAGGAAGTGTACAGACTATTTCTAACTCTAACGCAGGGAGGAACCCAGGTAAATTAACAAAAACTGAAATGAACAAACACAGGTCTGCAAAACAGCTTGCCTTCGCCAGTACTTCACCTTTGCCTTAGTTCATAATAAAAAAAACATTTCAGCAGAGAGAACAAAAAGAGGAGAAGCCGATACAGTGGAGGACTCCACAGCGGGGGGGCTACCTTTCAATCCAAACGTCCCGGAGATGGAGGGCTGCTCCCCGGTGAACTTCTTTGGCGTTTTCTGTTTCCTCCCTGGCTCAAGTGGAGAAGGGAAACAATAAAAGGTCAAACACTGCCTGAGAAGCACAGCGCAACACCAACACCTGCCTTCCACCTGCCTTCCACCTGCCTCCCACCTGCCTTCCACCTGCCTCCCACCTCCCTTCCACCTGCCTCCCACCTCCCTTCCACCTGCCTCCCACCTGCCTTCCACCGGCCTCCCACCTCCCTCCCACCTCCCTTCCACCTGCCTCCCACCTGCCTCCCACCTGTCTCCCACCTTCTCCCACCTCCCTTCCACCTGCCTGCAAGTTGTATTTAATGACTTATAGACAGTTCTTTGTATGCGTGAGTATCTTGGCATGTCTGTACACTGAAAACATGTTTTTGTCGAGATATCTAATATGTACAGAGGACAGAAAACACAGTTCAATACCTTGGCCTGTGCTAATGAGACATACTGAATACCGCAAAAAGCAGTATTGGGCATTTAAGTCATTCCTTTCGTCTGCAGTGGTTATTCTATTTGTCTTCATGAATATGCGTTTATGTTCACAACATTGCCACAATGTTGCCATGCAGTGTGCAGCTCTGGCTGTGGAGGAGCAGAATGCAAGCTCACATGACCCCCTTCGCTCTAAGTGCTTTAACAGTGACATTGATCATGTAGACTCACAGCTCACTGCGATGGATCAAAGGCACATTTAGCGCTTGCTTTAAACAGCGCAGTGTAAACCCAGCAGGTGTGATGAACACACACACACACACGCACGCACGCACGCACGCACGCACACACACACACACAAACAAACACACACACGCACACGCACACACACACACACACACACAAACACACACGCACACACACACACACACACACACACATACAGTGGATAAAGCTGATGGTCTACACTACCACAGATCCCTTGCACTCATCAGATACTTAACAAACACGTAACCCTGAAAGCTCTCTGAAGCTGAGCAATTCCAATCTGATGCACAATCTAAGAATTAATTAAGGGTCTAGGCAAAGGACAATAAGGAGGCAGCGGTCTCTGTTGAGACTAAAGAGTCTGTGGGGTGACTCCAGGTCGATGAGGTGTAGTAATCTTACTGTGCCTTGTTCTCTCAGGGTCCTCCTCGGGGAAGGTGGGGGGGAGGCTGCTGCCCTCGCTCTCGCTGCCCCCCGGCGTCCTGGGCGAGGCCTCGGAGGAGGTGCTCTGATGCGCCGCGTGCTGCTTCCTGTCGGCCTTCTGCGAGGCGCACTCTCCGTTCTGGGAGGGCTGGGCCACGTCCTGCGTCCTCTTCACTTTGCACACCTGCGGCGCCTGGGCCATGCTCTCCGCGGGCCTGGAAACTGGGGTCGCGTTCGCCACGTCAACCACCGCAAAACGACCGCAAAACAACCGCAAACACGACCAGCGCTGCCTACTCTCCACATGTTAGAAATACAGACCATTAATACAGTTCATTAACATGCACCAATAAAATGAAAGGGGCGGTACCTTTTCTTGGCGCTGCCCTTGACTGGCGCCTTCTGCAGTTTGGGCTCAGCTTTGGGCTCCTGAGAGAGCCTGTCTGGGTGATTCCAGAGCTTGTGCTTCTGCAGGCGCACTTTGGAGGCAAAGACAGCTTCACAGTACTGGCACCTGTGGCTCAGTTTCTCCGCTATGGTCGCCTGAGGAAAACGGCAAGACTGAGGCACACGTTCAATCTATCCGCAGCGCACCCTGCCCCTGAATCTGAGAAAAGATCGCATTTAAGTGAGCTTCTGACATTCTTGCGATTCAGTTTTCATTATTTTTAGCAACTGCTGAACTCACGATGTTGCACACTCCACAGAAACGAGGGATAAAATTGCTTAAATGTGTTACCGAAAGTTAGGGGGGAAGAGCACTGCGGTTAGACTGAGTCCGCGCCAAGACCAGACAGCAGAAAGCTGATACAAAATCAACACGAAATCAAAGACATATGCAATGCATACACCCTTCTCCTCCGCGCAAATATCAGGTTCCCGTCTCTGACGGAGCACTAATCCTGCCCGAAAACGCAGAGCGGAGCCTGAGAGGCGCACAGAGCAGGGCTGAGGCTCACCCCCTGGCAGCGCTGGTAGTGGTACTTGAGCCCGTAGATGCTGGGAAACTCCAACCAGCAGCCCGAACTGGGACACTTCACTCTGGAGCGGCTCTTGAATTCCTCCTTCCACTGAATCATCATGGCTGCCTGTCCGCGGAGACCACGAGACACACTTGGAACATGCTGAGGTTTCCCTCCTGCAGCTTCTTGGCCGCTAATACCTCGTGTCTTGTGCCTGTTTCATATTCATATTGTGTGTGTGTGTGTTTTTTTTTGTCAGTGTTAACAGTTAGACAGTAAGTCGCCTCGATGCGGGCAACTCCTCACCAGACCAGATAAGTCGCGGGTTTCCACTTAAGGGAGACATTTTGGCTCAAGATCTCGTGTGGGCAAAACAAAAGGTGACAGCTCTGCAGTGAAGGTATGCTTCACTTTGGTTCAACATGTTAACTGCGTGCTACACACAGACACCGCCCCCACCCCTAAAGCTCTGCACTAACCCCCATAACTGGTCAAAGGAAGTCGGGGAGACAAAATTCACTGCTGTCTTTGTACTGGGGGCAGCCCAGGAAGTGGACTTACGGGGATGCTCCGAAGCTCCTGCACTTCCACTCGAGGCCTTCCTTTCTTCTTTCCCTCAGACTTCTCATTACAAGGAGAACCTTAATGGAAAAAGCACAGCCATTGCTGCACAGCCTCTGCACTTGTACACATCCTAGAGCTGCACTTTTCATGTGGTTCCAGACCTGCGCAGCAGCCAGACATGGATTAGACATGGAAAGAAGCAATAAGAACAGAATTACTAAACAACATTCTGAAAAATACACGTGGTGCGTTTCATAAGGGCGTTGGTCACCCAAGCTGAGGGTCCAAGCAGGAGGGTTGCTGCTGTACCCTTGAGCAAGGTGTTTCATCTTAAATAAAAGATGAGAGCGGCAGATGAACGTGGCCATTACAGCACACACCATGTAAAATTATACAAGCATGGCGAATAAGGGTGCTCGCTAAGTGAGCGGATCATCAATAAGCGGTGGTCTGTGACACAGCACCGAGTCAGTATGCTCCTGGGGTACGGTGTCAGCTCTGAAGTCTCTCTGCTGGTAATGAGGGCAGGCTTGCTCATTAACACAGTCCTCTCTGCCACAATTAGATCTCCAATATATCAGCAGCCCAGCCCTGCAGCCAGTCTCCCTCTCTGCACAGGGAGGGGGGAAGGGGGGGGGCTTCCAGCTGAGGAAGGTTTAATTACATGTCAAAGAGGCTTGGTGGTTCGGGCCTTTAATGTCCGAGCGGTAATAAATTTCTACCAATGCTCTGATTTTATTCCACTGCGACCCGTGACCTGCGATGCATCAGGAAGTGGCCAGGAGGGGGGGCGGGAGGGGAGGGGAGGGGGGATTACGATGTTCTTTTTGCGCTCCTCCCCGCTGGGCGGGATGGTAATTCCCAGTGATTGTATTTTCCCAAGCTCCCCCGTGGGTCTCAGTTTAAATAAACACTCCCCGAGCCTCAGCATTGTGAAAAATGAGAAACCTGCCCAAAGCTGCGGCCGTCGTCTGGAGAGAATTCCTTTCCTCCCCGCCGCACACTTCATAAACCGCCATGAAATGAAAGCGCTCTGTAGTCGTTTGTAATTAGAGGTGGGCTGTAAATCTGGCTGGAAGTCTTTGTCTGAAAAGATCATGCACAGGTTATCACAAAGCCTTCTGCACGCTGAAACGAACAGCATTACAACGCCATTATTGAGCTACTGTTCGCGGGATGATTTACCCGTCCTTAAATTTGACGGCGTCTATAACTGTAACATACGAATGCTGTAGTTTTATTTCTGCCGATTACTTGCTGACAAAGACTTTACACAACATTTTCTCAGCACAAGCTAAAACAATGCTAGTTTAAAGAGAGTATCCTTCATCATTTCTAAAGACCGTCTTAATACAGTGGAGAATAATCTTTGACAGAAGAAAATTGGATTTTTTTTCTCTCTTTTACAGCTTCCTAATATTATCACCACATTCAAAATGGCGAACAGGGTGAGAAAACATATCTCCGCCTTCAATTTGATTAGGTGACAGAAAATGTTGCCGGCCCCTGCAGGTTGCCTTTAATCTGATGTCAGACAGTGACACGTATCACTGGTGCTACCGTCTGCCATCACCTTGAGCGAATCCTGCCCAGGATGTCTGCTTCTGTGTGCTCCAAAAATGACTCCTCATCCATTACCCTCTCCATAGCACAAATGCATCAGCAAGCCAGCTTTTGGAGCGTGGATTTATCAGATCCACACTTCCACTCAGGAGGAAACCGAGTGAGAATTTTAAATTCTGTCTCCAAAAATAAAGGTTTCCTTTTAAAAAAAAAGGAAAAGAAAGAGAAGCATAATTAATTAATTCTGCTCCTGGGTAAGCTATATTCGCGTTGCTATGGGAATAAGATCTCCTTGTCTTACTACCATTCTCCCCCCTTACCACATGTACTCAAACATACTCTCCTCCCCATCTGTCTGTCTCTGTCTCTCTCTCACACACACACACACACATGCACACACAGACATACACACATACAGTCACACACAGGCACACACACACATGGACATGGACAAGCACACGCACACACACACACACAGACACTTACACACACACACACGTACATGCACACACACATAGGCACATACAGACACACACAGGCACACACAGACACACACACGCACACACAGGCACACACACACAGACACACATACATGCACACACACAGACACACACATACTCGCACACGCACATACACACACAGACACAGACACCCCCCCCCCCCCCGACGCACCATTCTGTAATTTCTCCTGCTAGTGAGCGAGGGACCCTCCCAGCTGTGAGCGCGGCTACAGCTGCACATTGTTCACTTTCTACTGACTACAGCCAAAAGAGGATAAGCGCTGGAGCTCCAGAGAGCTGCCAACTGCATAATGATCTCAAATAACCCAGCTATTCGCTTCACTACGTCTGGAGCCCTTTCCTTTCCCTTTATTTCATGTCATAACTTCCACAAATACTGCCAAAAAAGCTCCGTTTCCTTTATTTCTCTCATAAAATTCTGTTTTCTGGGATATTTCTTGTTTCTTTGTTACAGCTTGATGCTGAACAGACACATTACGCTTGCTTCTGCGTTCGCTGAAACAGACCCGTTACAGGGCTGCCGCCCTCCTCGCCCCCCACCCACCGATAGAAATGAAGCCACGGCGACATATATCACAAATGCAGACGCGCACTTTCACATTTCGATCGATTCACTTTCCCTGAATGCGTACCTGTCAGTCAAAATAACTAACGTGCGACGGCAAGGCTGGAGGCCAACACGACTGCGAAACCTCCTGCACATTAGGAGCTAAAGCAGGCAGAGTCTCAGCATTTCATTAAATCAAGATGGTTAAGCTACCACTGTTTCAATCCATCTTAGCAGTCATAATAGTCTGATATTGTTTGAGAAAAAAAGTTGTTCATAATAATACTAATTTTAGCATAGGATTTAGGTCAGCATTTTACAACCAAACTTTCACAAATTCAGACTAATTTGTGAAAGTTTGGTTGTGAAAGTGCTTGTGACTCTACAGGAAACATTAATTTTGTTACCAAAGATTCCAAAGAAATGACACACACACTATATAGGCTGTACTGTATGCAGCTTGGAAAATCATTAGTAATAGAGTTCTACGAGGGTCAATGGAAGATGCTTATAAGGAGGAAAAGCTGGCTCCCGGTCTCGCCTGGACAGACAGTTCTGAGACAGACAGAAAGAGCATGAGAGCATTAAGGGGGTTAAACTGTGGATTACTCAGCCGGTGCTGACAGACTGAGGGTCCAAAATGGCACAGACCAGCTGGGACAGCGAGGCACACCTGTTCTCTCTCAGTGCCAGGCTCCATAAAGATAGAGGCCCCCCTTCACACTATGCTGACCTAGTCCTCAGTGTCCCACAACGTCCGTCCTGGACCCTGCCCTGTTCAGCCTACTGCCATTTGTGTCAAGTTTCAATATGCACATGCAGCCAAAGCTAGTCTATAGCAGCCTTATTGATGGTAAGCTTGCAGTGTAAAAAGTTCTTCCATAGGCTTCCCATCTTTCCCCTTAGATTTATTCAATTTTCTTACTTAGGATATAAAGCCACTGATTTCTTGGCTCTATAACACAATGCCTAACCCCTATAGCAGAGTGTGGAGGTCTCTAACTTAGAGACCCCGGCCTATTGGCTGTTCCTTCAACTTCTCAGGAGCCTGCAACCTACACCTATAAATTACATGCAATCCTCCCACTGGAGATATATCAATATATTCATTTTTATCTAGAAAAAAATGGCTTTTTGATATATGCAGCTGAAATGATAAAGATGATTCATTTATCAATCACTTTTGCTCATGTCAACGCTTAGATAAGGTCATCAAGAAAGTCAGGCATAAATCTCCTTTTAAAAAAAGGAAAATAAATAGATGAAAATAAAAAAGAGGACCTTCGCTAGGAGACAAGCAGGTGTAATTTCTCTGGTGACAGGCACACTTCAGATTACATTATCCTGAAACAGCATGTCAGCACACAATATGATGGCCTCTTCTGCGATTGCAAGTCATAAGAACAACCCCCATTCACACAAATAGTAAAATAAAATCCCTCTCAAAAAAAACAAAAAAAAAACAAATAAATATATTGGAGGCAAACTACACCTGCAAAGACGCGCATAGCAAATATTTCCAAAGGAAATGTTATAATGTCTTCTAGACGAATCAAGATTTAAATAAAAGGTAGGGCCAGTGTAACGATGGTTAATACGCTACTTTTTTATGGCTGTGGAGCGGAGCCCAGTGAAAGGGAGGCAGGCCTGATGCATCGCTGCAGCGCTGTCCGCTACGCGGCTGCGGTAACGGATGACAGGCCGGGCGGCGCTGAGGCACGGATCTGCAGGCAGCAGATGGGAGCGTAGCGGTGGGCCCCGGCGATGTCGTGGAGGCCAGCGATCTGGCAGCTGAGAACCACAGGCCCACAGCCCCACGGCGCGCACAGAAACCACAGCAGTGTGAGCTGCCGTGGTCTGGCTCCGCCCCTCCACCGCCAAGTCTGCTCTCAGATCTCTCCAGACCACACCCGAGCCCGCAGACCCCGGTGCGCGACGCATCGCATGTCACACCTCGCGCGAAAACGGCTCAACCGCCATCCGCTACAGGAACACCGATTGTCACATCCCGTCAGGCTAAATGCAAAGCATCTACTTCAATCAGGCTACAATTAAAAACGTTTTGACAAACAAGATTTCACTATTGTTTGGACCGTGTATTCCAGTTGCACCTAGCACTATCTTAAAATGGTGAGATACAAACAACATTATGAATACCATGTAATTTAATCTGAAAATAATCAAAACAATATGGAGCACTCATCATCCCAGTCAAAAACCACTGAGTATGTAGTCACAGGCTAGAGTCAAGGCTTAATGCTTCTAATGCCATTGCGGTCTATTACTGGTACACAAGGACAGTGAGTCCCAGCTGGTACTCTAGGCCTACCAAAAAATAGCTGACTTCAAAGTCCAATAACAAAGATACTGTAACAATAAGATACTGCTGGATGGTCAATTTAGCTTAACATAAAGCTTATGAAGAAATGTCAAAAGTCGTGTGACCACAACTGGCAGTGTATACTTGCTAACGCATCATAAATAATACTGCATGTATGCTATTAAGGCTTTATATTGCTGCAAATGAAAAGATTGTGTTATACCCTTCATTTTAATATAAACAGCAACTCTGAGTAACTGGATCTGCTTTTTAATTGCTAACCAATTTTTCCAGTAACATTGTTGTTTACAGTAATGGAACTTGGTCTATATATAGCATGAAGAGGAGAGGGCCCAATACAAGAAACTGAACTAAATCTGCAAATCGAGATCTTGGGATTAAGTTTTATTTTACATTTATTTTACATTTATTTTTTTATTTTATTTATTTTACATCTGTATTCAACAGATTTAGGCCTTAGCAAGTCATTGGAAGTGTGCATCCTGCTGTAAAAGTAATCTCTGTACCAGTGTTTTAAATGTATATCTACTGAAAAGGTACCAAAATACATCTCAGCAATTTAATGACCATGTAACCACCACAGAAAAACATGTAAATGTATTACATGGTTATTAAATACATTCTAGCATGTGGGGAAAAGGAATTTCAAAGCAGCCCTATGCAATTAGTCAAAGCTCCTAGAATATGCATTAAGGAAATTTTCAAATGTGTAATCTAGATCCTTGGATGTGTTGTGTAGGGCATATGAGGCGTGACAGACAGACATGCGTCCTAAAACTAGCTCATTATGTCACTTGTATGCTCTCCTCAAAGAGTCACAATGCTGAACCAGTCTCATTAAAACCATCCAGTACTAAAATATCATGAGATTTAGAGAATCCCTCTTATTATTATTGTTTCAACTGGATTGCGCATAATATGATTGTTTCGCTGACATTCCCTCTATCTTTGATTTCGGATACGGTAGAAATCAATGACACTTTTTTCCCCAAGAACAGAAACAGCCAAGCAAGGACATCACTTTTATGCTTTGGCTGTCAGATCAACCTCCTTTCAGTATAAAGAAATATAGGGAATATAACAAGCCAAGCATGTATAATAACCTAAATCATCGCATTTAATTTTTATGCTGGGCCCAAATATGTACAGCAGGAGAGGTGGGAAAATTTATGGAATATTGACTTGTAGCTTCAACCATGTTAATGGCCAAATCTGTCCCACTTTAGTAATGTCACAGTGTCACTGAGTGCAAAGTACTTCTCTAATACAGTTTTTTTTTTTTTCAAAAACAATCATTCAGACATTTTGTGATGAGATGCAGTTATGTATTTAAAAACTGCACATGCACAAGCTCACCAACACTCATGCTAATTGATAGAACTAATGGTCCAACACAATTCCAGTTCCAAGGAAGTAGTGATAACATTCACAGTTGTTTCAAAAGTGGTGCTCAAGACATTTTTACAGTAGATCAATCATCCACAAACTTAATTCTGCAATGATATTTCCTAATGTCCACAATACCCTATAATAATGAAGCCTAAAGCTATGAGAAATACCACCCGTTCCCCTGTAGTGCCGGACCCACATTAGCGTGGCCAGGATCCAGAGTTGGCTAGCCCTACATTGTGACTGTTTCCCCACTGTGCTACCCACAACCTGTACTGTAGCATGCGGTGCCACTTTGGCTGCCAGAACTTCCTCTGCATTTTGAGGTCCCCTCAAAAATACTATTCTCCATACTGCTATAACGCAATTGTCCCTGGTTGTAGCTGTACTTCTGTCAGTGGTGATGTAATGAGTTAGAGATGTGCCTGAGGTGAGATTTGAACCCGGGTCTCTTACTCGCCCAAAGATTCTAAAGCCGAACACATTACCAGTCAGCTAAAGGCAAAATCAGCCCTAACTAAGGACAATGTCCTGGTTTGGAACTTGGGTTGCATCACCAGAGAGTGTTGTTAGGGTAACTTGCTACGAGGCCTTCACTTTACTGCACCACACTCTGCTTGCTAGCAACCTAGCAAAGCTACACTCGCTACCACGACAGTGTGATACATTCTCCCATCTGTATATATGTCATATTATAACACTGTAACATTGTGGCCTTTTACTGTATATGCAGACTGGCAACAACATCACCAACTGTTGATCTGACAAGGATCAACATGACAATGATAATGGAGAACCACCCAAACCCAGACACAAGCAAAGCCAACCACTTTCTAGCGAGGCATGGGGTTAAAGTTTTTACATGGTGCATCTGAACACATTTACACCACGTAAGTATTTAACCAGATCTGGACCCTTCATCTTCCTGTGTTTTTGTTCATTTTACTTTACTTTTATTGTTTGTAAAGCTTATTATTATCATCATCGCTATTATTATCTATAGGCACTTCACTGAGCCACCCAAGCAAGTCATAGCAGACACAACTTATTGTAGAGGGACAGCAATGACTCTTGCTGCAGAAAAGTAATAACCCAAATCAACTCTATTTGCACATGCTCCCCCAGCACAAGCCAACATTACAGCACTTCTTCTCAGAAATTCACCAGAGCATGATGAGACATCAGGTGCCATTTCCTCTCAATAACAGAAAACAGGAAGTTGAAGTGATAAAGCTGGACTCTTACCACGTTTGCTGTCCTCGGTCTCCACCATCCTGAATGTTTCCTGTGGGTGCGACTGCTTTGCGGGCCGACTCTTGGTCATACCTGAGGGCAGCTTCCCCAGCCGAGACCCACTGGATGTCTCCATGCCTTCAGCACACAGAGAAGGGCACTAAGGCACAGCACCAGTCCACAGCTGTCACACTGTCCTCAGCTCATATAGCTTACAATGTATAATGTATAGATGAATTACACTGTGTAAATGTAAGTGTGTGGTGTGTCTGTCTGTCACAGGGCCATTCCTAAGAAATATGTGCAGGTATAAAATAATAATTTGAATTCAGATAACAGGATTCATTTAAAATGAAATGACTATTCATTTTGACATCATCATTTTAAGGGGAAATTAACTAGACCTTAGTCCGGAAATTTTGTTTTTGCTGTTAATTAGCACACATTCAAACCCTAATCAAGGCCAATGATGACTATCTTGCATTCGGTCTCATTCCATTGCTTAATTTTTCAGTCTAAAACTCAGATGGAGGTCACGGCTGTGGTCCTATACTGTTATCAAAATAAACATATGTTAAAAAGGATGACTCAAATGATGACCAAAAAAAAGATCCATTACCACCTTGAGGATTATTCTAATAAGTTAAACTTCAACAGTTCATGATGAACGGTTCAAACAAGTTGATAACGTGAAGCTTTTTTGTCCAACTGAACTTACTTATACGGCCTGTCTGTGTGTATAGAAATTATGTGTTCTGTTACTGATTCTGCATGATTGATCAACGCTTTCCTCAGGGTAAAAAGAAAACATTGCATGCAAAGTCAGTTAAGACAAGAGCACCATCGATACTGAAACAGCACACATCCTAACATTCCACTGACTCCCCCTCGCCAGCCTCGTAAAAAATCTGACTTTCAGCACTCACAAAATCAGCCAATCCCAGCCACCGAAACAGAATGAGTCCAGCATCCTCGGCGCACAGGGGAGCGCTCAGTCCTAAATGGCTGAGGGATCTTCCCACACTCATTACTGCTTCCCCTTTACATCCCTTCCTTAGAGGGGGATCTGCCAACGTCACGATATGCGACTGCCAGGCCTCCAGCCCACAGGCCAAGCGGTGCGTAACGTGGGTAGGGTAGCGTAGCTGAACATGCCTCAGCCCACCTCGTAAGATCCATCAAACTTCAAATCAGAGAGCTCTTTATCAAAGAGGGGCTAGGAGCAGCGGTGGAACAATTTGTGATGTCCAGATCGGCCCTGGGAATCCAGCAGATCTGTGCCCACAGCTAAAGCCACTAAATGTAACAGTGTGCCACAGGCACCAAATACAGGCCTCCATAAATCACAGGCTTAAAAGATCATCATCTTCTTCATTATGAAGAAAAATACACATCACAGTAAATTCAAAGAAAAAGATAATAATAAAATTAAGCACAGCTGGGAATGGTAAAAATAATGTAATCTGGAAATGTAAAATGTACACACGTGCACACAGTCACTTTCAGAATAAATTAAAACCCATGCCTCACCCTTGCATACAAAAAAGACAACACTAGAGGCTTGGGAAAACTACACACTGTTTAAGCCCAATTCTAACTTTATACATCGTTAGCAACTGGATCACTGCTGTACAATAAAACTGTTTATCAATAAAATGTTAAAATGTAACAGTGCTGGGGACAGTGTTACTGCTAATAATGTTACTGTGACAATAATAACAACTGCACAAATGCAAAGGCTCTTTGCTTCTAAAAAGCCACACCTACCTGGAATGTTGGAGTCACCCAACACAAGTGGCCGGGTGGCCCGGGTCACCCACGTGGGGTCAGGCTGTACCCTTTGCTGCGTGCCTTTTGATGTTACATGGCAATCACACCTGCTGTCCCGCGAGCCGGATCTGATGCAGACGGACAGTCGTCACGGTCAGTAGCCACGCTTGCAGCCCCTGCTGTGAAAGCAAGGGAGGAGGAGGAGGACGGGGGGCAGAAAAAAAGGAAATGCAAATTAAATAACCTGAACACTTTCACCTTTTTCCAGCCTCCTCAAGCCTGTTTCCTTCATTAATATGTAAACCACGAGGTACTTCTTCAACCTCAATAGTCTCATTAAAAACGAGCACAAGAAAAAATCGAAAGGCATAAAAGACTGAAACGTCGTTGGCTCCTTGAAGAAAATTTAAAAATACAAGAAGCTTTCTTTTATAGGCACTGAAGCAAAATGGCGACTTTAATACGAAGGAGGAGTAAAAAAAATCCTTGCGCTGGAGCTAAAGGGAGACAGAAAAATATGTTTAGTGCAGTAATTTTCGACAGCAGCAAGACAGTTGGCTAGAGTAAAAGGAAACCCGACGGAGGAAAATGATCGGAAAGGCTCAACCGCGTCCAATTTTGATGCAGTCGGCGATTCCTTACCTCTGAATTATTTCTATTTTTTATACAGATAATATCTCCGCGGCCGTGTACAGTAATACAGTAATGTGTGCTGGGTCATGCGCGTATCCACTCTACCTTTGACAGTTGTAACTACAGTCTAGAGGCAACTTACAAACTCTCGCGTTATTATTATTTTTTTATCGGGGAAATAATATTCTGATTTCTGCTAAATAAAACCAGTACAAAACTGACCGTTTGATGCGGCTCAACCGACGTAGGCTACCGCCGCTCAGTCATGACGAAAATGGGTTCGGCTGAATTCACAGACTTAGTGCTAGCAATAGCTGGTTGGTTAATGTTGCTAAACGGTTTGCTTATACAAATTAATGATTCCATCCTTAGGAACAGTGTATTTAAAAAGCAAGCAACATCGGTTAAAAGTAGCATATTGACGACGACTAATCTTATTATAGGCCATTGTATTTTTAACCATTGCGTGTCCTGTGCATTATTCTTCTGACCTATGACAAGACGTAACATTAGACTACACGCGTATCACTTGGGTATCCCCCCTCCCCCCAGGAACACTTTAATATACGAACAAAAACTACGTATTTAATGGCCACACGTAGATAGAAACACTTGAGAAAATGCATGTTATTGTCTAATATGACACTTTTTGTGAATTCAGATAGATGGAAAGCAGAGATAACAGAACTGATTTAAATTAGAAAACAACGCAGGCTATCAATTACTTGCATTTAAACTAACTGTATACGACATAATTGGTTCCTGTTGGAATTTAGAAGACAGATTAAATCTAATAATAATAGTCATAATCATAATCAGAATCATAATCATAATCTTCTAAAGTATAGCCTACACATGAAAAACTTACTTTGCGGAAATTACTTTTATAAACGCCAGCGCTTAAGAAAGTGTTATGTAATGCTCAGAGAAAAATTATCTATGAAAATGCTGCAGTTGAAAGGAACCATTATGTCTAATATCTGATCGATGTTGTATTCAATGGCCTAATTTATTGTTTGTGGTTCATTTTAAGTAATGGTGTAGTCTCACAGATATTAACAGAGCGTCCAGACGATGGCAGTAGATACCTTCTTATTTCAGTGTTGGTCAGTTCCTGAGAAGAAACTCGATCGAGGGGTGCCCTACGGTGAGGCAGGACCTAAACCCCATGTGCTTAACATTTGAGTGACTTTGATGTTCCCACATGTCCATCTAAGTTTATTGCACAGTGAATATAGTCATGAATAATTCATAAAGCATTTATCTTATCTGAATGTTGCCCTTGTACTGATCATCAATCACTTATTAGATTCTGATCTGAACTGTTTGATCCGTTCTCAAAATTATGCTATTATAGTTATCTATTACATCAGTTTGGAGAGGATTTTAAGAAGTTGGATATATGTATTATTATTATTATTATTATTATTATTATTATTATTATTATTATTATTATTATTATTATCCTCACAATTTTTATTATGTATAGTTTTTGGTTTCCTTCCACAGTCTGAAGACATGCAGGTAGGCCAATTGGAGATTCTAAATTGCCCA
The DNA here is from genome assembly GCF_018555375.3 of Anguilla rostrata. Taxonomy (NCBI): domain Eukaryota; kingdom Metazoa; phylum Chordata; class Actinopteri; order Anguilliformes; family Anguillidae; genus Anguilla; species Anguilla rostrata. The sequence goes on along the minus strand of NC_057943.1, from coordinate 20,512,310 downwards.
TAGGTATGAGTGTGTGAGTCCTGCAATAGATTGGCGTCCTGTCCAGGGTGTATTCCTCCCTCTCACCCAATGCACGCTGGGATAGGCTCCAGCACCCCACATGACCCTGCTCAGGATAAGCAGGTATAGATAATGGATGGATGAATGGATAATGTATAGTACTGTTTACAAACAGGTAGTCAGTCATGCAGCTGGTCACAATGGACATTTCCCAGAGGGAAAAACCCAGTTATATTATTTTAAGATGCATGAAAGAGACATTTTGTGGTGTTTTGGGGTGTTTTGAAGTATCAGTAAGAATGCAGAAAATAATGACTTGGTTTCTTGCATCAATTAAACATGCACACTCCAGGTTTATTTGCATGGGTCACATTCCTCATTTTTTTATTCTTGAAGGAGGACGCCTGTGGGACATGAATGCTAAAGGGAGACTATTTCACTCCAGGAGAAAGTCAGCCAATCTCCTTAATTTATAACTTCTTCCTTTACCAATAAGAATTTTATGCTTGCCTGGTAAAGGAGTGAAATGTTAGCCCTGAAATCCCACGGACTGGGAACATGGTGGCTGCAGTTGATTACGGAGTTACTAGTCTCATAGAATGAGCCGCCATTTGTTGACTGAGCTTTGGATGATTGGCCCACTCAGACTGTGGTCTTTTATAGGCGCAGTTAAAACAGCGGGGGGTTCACAGACATGTGTTTCTCTGATTGATTGCATGCTGGCCCTGCTCCTGATACTGGTAAAGTCATACTATAATGTACTTTCTGCCCTCCCCCTTTTTTTAACACAGCTTAATGGTTATGGTAGGTTATGGTTCAACATCATATAAATCTTTCTCCCTTGCTCACTGACATTAATTAGAGTCCAGTGATTTACGTACCTCTGCTTTCCGGTTAAGAAAAAGTGCTTTAATTGATCCTGTTAGCTGTAGAGAGGACCTTTCTTGCTTTCACTCACAAAAAAATTAGAATTTATGCCAATATGTGTTAAAATATGAGACATGGTATGGAAGAATGTTGCTTTGACACATTGGATTTATATTTAAACATTGGTTTATATATTTTCATAAACATTTGTACACAGTACAAACATAATGATAACAAAGACTTGACATTTTCTCATGCTGTCTCTTTATATTCTGTAGACGCATTCATTTTGGAGCTATGTAGAGATGAAGTGTGCGTGTAGTCCCAAAGGAATTTAATGGTGTCGTTTACACTTTCATCGTGAGACAGCTACGCACAGTATTTACATTTTTGCTGAGACACAGGAACACATGGTCCATTATCTCATTCTGTGACGGGGTATTTATCATGGATGTAATGTATTACGCCAAAATGAAAGGGTTGGGCTGACTGCGTGCACTCATGGCAAACTGTGGCATTTGTACCTGGCCATTATGTGAGGAAGGAGAAACATAATACATGCGATCCCACTAAGAAATACTGCAGAATCTACGGTTTTATCAGCACCTCCATTCCTTCCATACATCTGCTTTTAGCTAAAGGGCACTCCAGCTGGGAACAGAAGTTTCCAGTACAGGATATCCTTTGCCAAAATATTGCGTGTGGTAATGCCGCTACATGAATATTAGACACATAAAATTGGAATGTTTTGGCTTCAGCAGTTGGTAGGAGGAAGTTGCAATGTTAAGAACATGGAACTGAGTACCTGGTGAGTTTATGGGTCCACTTGCACTCATACCCGATAGGTGACAAATTGGATTTCAGCATATCCCATATATGGTTTTTTAATTTTTAATGTACTGCATATTTGATTTCTCGCATTTAGACTGACGCATTTCTGCTAGTTATTGCACTCAGTGTTCTGTCAGGTGTGACAACCAGATGTACAAAAGGGTGCCTTGCGACTCCCACAGGCTTATTATGGGATGTTATTAGTCAGAATGTTGGTGATGGGAGAAGATATACGCTTGAACGTTTATATGCATATCAGATACCAAGAGTACCTGACACACTACTCCAGTTGCGATTCAAATCAGATTCAGACAAATCTGATCCATGTCTGATTTCTTGTGTTTAAACAGTTATTAAATGTGACACATATCAGATTTGTAAAAAAAAAAAAGGATTTATCTCAGATAAAGACAAGTGTGAACAGGGCCTAAGGAATCTATGGTAATAGAAGCACACAGACGTTGGGGTAGACTATAAATCTGCACACTGAGTTGCTCTGGGCTATGAACTGACACTATACTCTGAGCTTGTCTGTCTCTGATGCTGTGTGGCCTCAGAGAGCAGATACCATTGGCTGATACTTCACCGAATGGTATCTCAGTGATTACTGACAGTCCGTATCCCCTCTGTGTGTAGTTTAGGTTTCTAGGTTTGCTTGACTATCTTTGTGCAGCACTGTTTCTAAGTGAAACATGGTACAGGGCTCCTCAAGGCTTTCCCGCATACATTTTAATTATACATTGGATTTTACTTGCTGCAGATCATCTGCACACCACCCTTCATCAAATTACCCTATGCTTCACATCAGAAAATCCCCCCAGATTTGTGTGTTTGTGTGTCTGTGTGAGTGCATGCATGTGTGTGTGTGTGTGTACACACACACATGCATACAGTAGCTCACAAACCCATGCTCTTCTCACTCCTCTTCTTCACCTCCTCGTCTGTTGTAATTACAGGAATCGAATGCTTCACGTCTCTCAGTAAGTGTGCTAAAGCAGGGGTGAAGTTCTGCTTTCACTGAGTGATTTACGGGTGGTGGTGACACCAGCCTTCCCGCCGACGCGGTGAGGCGTAAGCGCTGGCGAGCCGCGCTGTGTCTGAGTGCCGTTCCGGGTGCCCTCTCCTCTCACAGCGTGATTCAATGAAGATGTGGCACCATAGATTACTGTTATTTATTCCCCTCTCCTGCCACGCCTTTGTGAAAGGATGGAGTGCACGGGAAGGGGCGACAGGCATCCGGGCAGAGTGAGAGCAGACCTGTCAGAGCAGGTGCAGATCATCGGACACAGTGAGAGGGCGTGGCCAGGCCTCCCAGCCAGAGACTCGCGTGCTGAGGACCTCTCCATGATGTCATTTCCACGAGTAAATTATAACCATCAGGTACTGTTTGTTACCAGCAAATGTGTATGTGACATAAGTGTGAAATCCTTCTGTGAAATTGACAGAAGTTTTTTGGAACAGCAAATAAATTCTGAGGAACTGAGGAACGTTCTCATTATTCAGATTCAGATTCAGATTCTTTTATGAAGTGAGAATGTTGGCAGACATGTAAAGCTATCGGGAAATTGAAAATCCCTAAGGCTCATTGTTATAAAAGTTTTTAAAAGAATAATGTTCCAACTTTATCATGACTTTGTTTCATATTCTTTAATTCACTTCATCTCTATTAATGTTTCGCTCGAAAATTAGAGTGAAATACATTCGAATTGAAAGCAAAATCTATCAATTTGGCGTCTGCTGACACAAATAAAATTACAAACATGTTTTAGCGGCCTGCGATGTGAATACACTTCTTCCCTAATTAACTTGTACCCCTATTGTTGATGTTTTAGAGTGCTGTATCAGAAAAAAAAAACTGGCAAAGAAGCAAAATATTCACTGAGGAAGACAATACGCTGAAATAAATTTTATGGTCTCATTAATAATGAACACTGACTGCAGTCTTGAGTCTGTTAGTGTACCAATACTCTAAAATTTGATAAACACACCTGCTCTTCTGGAAAGCAGTGAAAATTCGCTCAATAATCAGACCTTCCTTTGGCTGACGATTTCTATATGCATGTGCTGTTGACAATTGCTGAACATTTGTGGATGTTTTATAACATGTATATAAATGTTATGCAAGATCAACCATTACTTTTGACCTTTTAATCAACTGTTTATCTACAGTTATACTGAAAATGTACATTGACATGTTGTTGACCACTTGAGAGTCTCAAGCATGGTTGCCTGCTATTGATGTAGAAATTGGTTTATCTAAACCATCTTATTTTGTTTACTTCTATAGCAACATGAGTTTTGTGGGGATAAAGTGCTTTAAATTTCATGGGAGAGTAAGACTAGAGTATTCCTTCAGTCTTTCAAAATCATAGTGCAAGATAAGCTGAATGAAACCAGATAAAGCAAAAATCCAACAAGAAACACAAGGGGAAACTGAGATGTCTGAATTTATTTTATTTAAAAAAACATTTCCCCATATTCTGTACAACTGGTAATTACTTGAAATTTTCATATCCATTTTGCATAATGTGTCAAAAATGGAACTAAACACCACTTTTCCTATAAAAGAAAGTTTGTCTGTTTAACAGTCAGATTCTCTGACCCCCAAACAGTCAGGGTCTACTGAGGAGATTTGTGACTGTGAGTGTGGCAATGAGGCAGGGCCCACAGTGAACAATGACAACCCGGAAGACAGATCCACGAGAGAGCTCAGTTGAAACTGATGGTTCATGTCAGCAGTTTCTTCTAATCTGCTGCCTGCTTTGCAACCTTCTAGCATCATGCTCCTGTCAAAGTCTATTAATTGATATGTTGTATAATATGTCTGAGGCATCAACTTGAGGAGTGAGAGCGATGCTCCCAAAATTCAAACCACCCTTCGGGTTTCCATTGATGTAGCTGCAGTGAAGGCAGCTCTGAGCTCTTGCTCTGAGCGGTTGCTGTTTTAGGAAGCACAAGGTTGACAAAATGAACAGACGTTGTCACTGTATTTTGTCTAATTGTACAGGTTTGAACTATGAATATTTCATAAGTATATACATATATATGTATATACTTATTAAAATATATGTATATAATTTTTACTTTTCCTGCCTCTGGCTTGCAGCAATAGCTCAGAGTTGCCTTAGTCACAATTACATCACCGTAGCAGTGGGGACCAGGGTTCAGCTAAGGGCTAGCTCGACTTCAGAAGCATTGCTCGGTCAAGTTCATCTTTCATACTTATACAACACATCAAATAATGGATTTTGACTGCAGTGCCCTTTTAAGGTGGCAGAGTGGGAAATTACAGTTTGTCAAGTGTAGTGTGAATAATATCAGGTGGAATATGCGCTGTGCTTTTAAGAAAACAAACACGGGTATCACTATCTAGCGTTCTGTGTATTTGTGAACTGTCACATAAGCATGATTCCTTCTGCGTTTTTGTAGTCAATATTCTATCTTACTGGTATGGAGTTATTATTATAGGATGCATCTTGCCAATAGTCTGTGAGCCAAAAGCCACAATCGGTTTCAAATAGATGAAGTCAGTCCATGCAGATGATTTAGTTTCTCAGTCGTAAATAACTGTTCACAGTGCTACAGGACTCACATTCCTGAGTGCTACATTCTGATTCGATTCAATCCTTCATGGCCACTAAACTCACATCAGACCATTGCTTTCCATGAGAATAACAATTACTGAAAGTCGATTTCTGGCTGTTTGACTCATTCATGGAGGTTTTTTTTTTGCCATAAGATAAAATACGACAAACAGGAACACAAATTACATTACAAATATGTGTTTTCTCAATTACTGATTCATACATGGAAAATCTGAGTTATAATTTTGAAGAAAAGTTTAAGAGTCAATATGTCATTGTCTTCTTACCAGGGCACCCTATTGCTATTCAAATAGTGTATTTTTTAGTGTATTTTCACCATATGGCATACTAAACGTCAATGAATGAGTTCCTTTTTGTGGAATATAGTGATGGAAGCCAAGTCACAAATCTCATTTTTAAAAGATGGGAAATTTTTTTCTTTTGGAAATTGATGCTCATTTTTTGTTATCAGAAGGAATGCTCTAATAAAGGTACTGTTATTGTGAAAGCTCTACAGTATTGAAATAACAGACATAATCAGAGGACACACTTTCACAGTAATCCTGGACTCACAATGCCTGTTTAATTATTGCTATATATTTTTTTTCCCTTGTATTTTCAACAAATTACATAGAATATAGAGGTGTTCATAGAGTGAATCTTTCAGTAGCTACATACTATATGTTTGAACGGTGAGGCTTTATAAAATGGTTGCAACTAACTGAATCAGTAAGTGCTTTAGAGGATGGAAATCTGTGGGTGGTAAACAAATCAGGGCCTAAAAAAGAAAAATCAAAGTCTAAATACTGAGATGAAAATGACATTATCAACCACAGGTTAGAATGTGATATTGAAGAAGCCACATTCTGTGGTACAGAGTTGATGGGGTTGTCCCACGGTTGTTTTACAAAGATCAATTCAGATAAAAGACCAGGACGTTGTGAAGGTATGAACCCACATTAGAGACATTTGGACTGCGTGAGCATTCACAAACATTTGCTGACGGGTTCATCCTTTTTTGTCCTACAGCCAGCAATGTTGCAAATGCACTCCACTGGGAAACAGTTCGAGAAGGTAATGTGTGGCCTATAATAGCAGTAACAGGGATGATGATGATTGTGTTCCACCATACCAGGAATTTTAGCATAATTTTAGACTCCGTGCAACAGGGAAAATATTAATGAACCATACAGTAGCACAGGCCTGCTAGGACTTCTTCATTGCTGACGTATCATAGCCACTCAGTAGTTTCATTGCAACACCTTCCCAAACTGCAACATCCAGCAAACCCCTCTATTCCCCTCAACCACCTCCAATAAATAAACAATAAAAATGATTTCACAGATGATAATCTGAGTGATTCTGCTTTTCGTTGTTAGCAATCTAATATTTGATCACTATATTACAGTATCAGTCTCATTGCTGAACACAGCATTGTCTTTTAAAAAATGCGTAGATTGCTGTCTGTACCCCCAAGTTGGCAGAAATGAAATTCTCCTTTCAAATTCAAGGCATGATCTTCCATTCACATATCTGGACTGTTCAGTTCCTCCCAGAGGTATGAGAGATCCGTTGTGTCAGAGAGAGCTGCCAAACGGATGGATGAGCTAAGATAGGTTTCCAAAGGAAGCTAGAAAAGACAGAGAGAGAGACAGGGAATACATAATTCAGGAAAACAAGAGGGGGCATAAGAATTTGAAGACCGGTTCCCCTCCACTCCCATTGCCCTCCCCTCCCGTCCCCCACCCTAGTTTATCAGAGCTTCTCCACGAGCCCTCTCTTTAAGCAATCTCTATTATTGGAGAAAAATTAGGATATATTTAGAAGCTTATTAAAAAGTAAAATTGTCTGCAAATGTTCCGAGTCCTGAGAGTGCCCTCAGTGACTCCCATAGCTGGCCGAGTTAAGCATTTGCAAATCAATAGGCTTGTTAGCATGAGTCTCTCCCTCTTCCACATCAGCCAAAATCAATTCGCACACTGTGGCGATTCCAATGGGTTTCACTTAGGTTCTCGGGACATTAGTGCCTCATTAAGTTGATAAATTTGCTTTATCACACAGAGGATATCAGCGCTGGCCAGTACACGGAAGTAGATATTAAAGTTTTCCTAGGCACAGTAATACGTTTTATTGACATTCAAAAACACACCAAAGAAAACAATGTTTAAATGACAGATGGGAAAAGTATCTAGCTTGTATTTTTCTGCAAAAATAAATGTGAATGTGAAGCAGAATTTTTGCACACTATATGCAATTACTTCTTATCCTAAATGCATTTATGCATACAGATCAAAGAAAATAATATTTTCTGCCATTAAAACAGCAAGAGCTTTAAAATGTCAAATAAAATCATAAAGATTATTAGAAATATATAAATATGCCATGTGTCATTTGAATCTGTGAGATTGTTGGTTTTCGATTCATTTAGAGTGAGGTGGAAATAATACCTTATGCATGCCATCTAAAATGCTTAAATTCAAGAAAACACCTACATACAGACAGGGTCATTCTCAACAAACAAAACCATGTATAAAGTTTATGGATAACGGAGTGAAATAGGTGCACTTTAGAGTGCTGGGTTGTTTCCAAGACAACCAGCCTTTTTGTCAACACAAGACAAGACAGAGGGCAGTTCAAAGCACATCTTTCATTTTTTTTAAAGAAAAAATAGATTGTTGCCATTTCAGTTCAAAAATTCCTCCTCAGGCCTAAGGCAATGAAAAAAGAACAACCAAGAATGTTAATGAGAAAAGGGGGGGGGGGGGGTTCAGGGGGTTTTGGACTTAACTTTGCATTCTTATGAAGTAGACCTTCAGCCAGCAAGTGATAGGAGGATACTGACACTCCTTTGAGAATGCATTTAAATTAGTGCTCAGCCAGTCTGCATAGGACTGTTGGATTTTCTCACAAATTTTGTTCAAAATTTCATCAATTTACATTCTGTACACTGTCAAAGTTAATGTCACAGGCAGACAGGGAATCCACAAGGGACAGGAACATAAAAATATGTTTCAGGACAGCAAGGTTATGACAGACTTCAGCTGGAAGAGTGCACATTTGCAATAACTGACAATTGTTTGGAGGTTATCTAAGTCATCCTGCTCTCTGATAATTACTGTAGGGACAGAGAGACGTAAGAATGGAACAGATGGTGTTCTCCATGCTAGATGCCTGCTTACTGGAAATGATTAGCTTTTTGACTGAAGGATGGACAGTATACAGCAGAGAGACAACAAAGAGCGCAACCAATGAGAAATACCGAAGGTCCCCCTGTGTCCACAGCAGATGCTTCATACCGTTGGCCTTTTGGCCATATCATGCTACTAGCCGACATATGCACGAGATGTCTGATTAAACAATTGCTGAGTCATGCAAATCTTGCCATAAAGCCCACCTTGCTCAAATTCACATTTGCACAGCTATTAAGTCAGATTTCCAGCCTAAAAAAATCAAAACACAAATGTAAAATTGTGCTGCATTCATGCCGGAGGTCCAACATAAACAATGTGTGATGGAATGAATATATGAATATGCTTTCCACAGGTTGGGATGAACATACAGTGGGGTCCAAAAGTCTGAGACCACATTGAGAATCTATAATATTTTCACGTAAACCTGGAAATAATCAGAAAGTTTGAGGATTCAGAAACATTAAAATGAAGAAGAAATATTTAAGATTATGCACTATTTCTAGGTCAGCAATCAAATTTAAGCAAATTTATACACATACTATTATACTGCTATTTATACAAATACATTGTACAAAAGGTCAGATTTCCTTGAGTTGTATCCCTTCCATTGAAGCATGCGTTCAGATGACAGGTGGATTTGATCTACTCATCAGAGGCTCGTTCAAGTAACTCAACTTGCAGCCAGTGTTCACCTGTTATAAATATGGCTGTGCCTCAAGTTTCCAGCAAATCATTGCTTACTAAGTAGCATTGTGATAGTGGGAAACATGAAAGTGTCAGAAGTCAAATTGTTATTCTAAGCAAAGAGGGGCTTTCTCAGCGTCAAATCATGGCTAGACTAAAGGTTTCTAAGAGGGCAGTGCATGGAACTCTAAAACGCTTTGCAGAAACTGGATCAGTTGTATCCAAAAAACGATCAGGAAGACCAAAAATGACCACACCATCAGAAGATCAATACATCAAGCTTAGTTCCCTGAGAGATAGAAAAGCAACTTCATCACAGATACAAAATTTGCTAAATAAAGAACGCAAGACTCCAATCAGCAAAAGTACTGTCAAAAGAAGGCTGTCTTGTAGTGGTCTCAGAGGACGAGTAGCAGTTTCTAAACCACTTCTCAGGAGGGGAAACAGGGCCAAATGCTTGGGGTGGGCTAAGAAATACCAGCATTTCATAGTGGATGACTGGAAAAAAGTCCTATTTACTGATGAATCCAAGTTTGAGATTTATGGCAGTAACAGAAGGGTGTATGTAAGGAGACGAACAGGAGAGAGAATGATACCGCAGTGTATCAAACTCACAGTGAAACATGGTGGTGGGAATATTCAAGTCTGGGGGGTTTTTGCCTACTCTGGAGTTGGACACCTGCACCGAATTGACTACACCCTGACCAAGGAGAAGTACCACTCCATTCTATACCCTCTGGTTTGCATCTTTGTGGAGAAGGATTCATACTGCAGCAGGATAATGACCCCAAACACACCTCAAAGCTTTGCAAGAACTACTTGAAGACCAAAGAAGTCCAAGGAGTCCTGACTGTCATGGACTTTCCTCCACAGACACCTGACCTCAACCCCATTGAACATTTATGGGGGCACTTGAAGACTGAGAAAGCCACGCATTCTGTGACATCACAAGAAGCTCTTTGGAACATTGTCAAATCATGCTGGGATAAACATGGGTCATCAGGTTATTCACAAACGTGTGGAGTCCATGCTAGCTCGAGTGCATGCTGTCATTAAAGCAAAAGGGGGACATGCCAAATACGAAGATATTCTGAAGTTCATGTACATTTTTCAAAAATTCAACTTTTCAGTCAAATTGTTAAGCTGATATTATCATTTGTAATGAAAGAATTAGTATTACATTCAAAACAAATGCAAAATAGAAATATCTTGACTAGTGGTCTCAGACTTTTGGACCCCACTGTATATCACATGCATTAAACAAGACTGCAACTTAGCAATAAACCTCACAGTATTGGAGATAATTAGAGATAATTTCATAAGCAGCCAAGAGTGGACCAGATAAATACAGAGCTCTGCCAGTTTTTCTCACAATGTGTGCGTGTATGTGTGCATGTATGTGCATGCGTGTGTTTGTGTGTTTATGCATGCGTATGCATATGTGTGTGTGTGTGTGTGTAATGGGGAGGAATTATATTCCTTTTTCTTTGAGGCACATGGTGAAAAAAATTTCAGACAAAACGTGAAGAGCAATTAGAGTGGTGTGAACATCTGCAGCGTTCCCAGTTAAATTGCTTATAAGCCCAGGAGCATCAAGGGAGCTGACACGCCTGAGAAAATAATGAAGGCCGAAGCAGAGTAGCACAGGGCAGACAGGTTCTCAAATAACCCCCATCACACACACCCAAACAGCGCCTCTCAACACCGCCACAGAAACAATAAAAAAGAACACAGAAATGGAAGAAACACTCGAGTCAGATCACATAACTCAAAGCACCTACATGCGTGAGCAAACATTCAGGCTAATTCTGTACACCTAAAGTATTATGCTCCTCCAGTTACTTAAATACACCCACAGTCATGTAGAGAAAGGTTTAATATGTCACTATGTACATTGTGCATCATGATTAAAATGTACAGAAGCCAAGGGAGAGCAATGCTTACTCGTCCTTCAAAAGATTTGTGGGTATAATCAATAGAATCATTTTAATATGGCACTAGTTCAATAATCATTGGGTGCATAAACCCTATTAAACTCAAAAAGATTACTTCATGCATACTGAATAACGCACATGCACACATACACATATTTTCTTGAACTGAGCTGTTCTTTAAGAAACCGAGTGAAATATCTGCAATCTCACAGTTGGCTGGATGTCTTCAATTTTACACAAGCCCAGAACTGAATATGCGAGTGAGAGGCATAGGCTAATGTGATTGATTTCAGTGAACCCCACTGCTGCCTGCTCACACCATGCAGATGCCGTGAGAGTGGGAGAATAACCGAAATAGACAAATGCGAGAGAAAGAGAGAGAGAAGGTGTGGGACTTTCCTTGACAAATGGCTTGGAAACAAACAAAATAAATACATTTTCATTTTTGCACTTTTGTATGGCAGAACTGATTACTATAGATGCTGTTAAATTATCCCAGCAAGCTTTAAAAATCTAAGTTAAGGGAGGCAAGAAAAGCCAGCATTTCCTATTATTTTAGATCAGTGAAAATGACCAATATTACTCTTTCAAATTTAGGTCAGATAAATCAGATCTTTCAGCTATAAATAAATAACTTCCCTGTACTTGGCATGCATCAATTTGAAATAGTTCTATATGTGCTCATATAAATGTTTCAAGAGTGAAAAAATCAGGGTCTTTAACAACCTGCAACCTAAGTTCAAGTCGGTGATTAATGTGGTCTGACAGATGATAGTGACTATCAGAGACAATTTCACCTGCATCGATGCAGTTCTAATTCCTTCTAAATTTCAGGTGTTTCACAAGGCTACTCAATTAGCAATCCCTAGTTCAAAGTCAGGGCCTGTTGAACTGTTAAATTAAATTTGCCCCCACACTATTAATAGAATTCCTGACACAGTATTTAAATCCTCTCTCGTGAGCTGTGTGCGTAGGTTGATTCTGACACATGCACGACACAGCCCCCCCGCCCCCCGGGCTGGGGAGAGGACCCTGCGCACTGCTGGCCCCGCTCCTCTGCGTGCCCGTGGCCAGTGTGGAATGGGCTTAAAGCCCTGGGGCAGCACTGGAGCACGGCTCAGTCAGTGACCCCAGACTGACTGGCTGTATTTAAATTGCACAGCAATACATCGTGGAGAGAACAGGATGCAAGTAACCCAGTATACACCCCCCCCCCCCCCACGTACCCACACCCTGTGTTTTTGGAGCTCTTCCCACCACAAAATCCACACCTGAACCCTTTTTAAAATTTAACTTAAATTATTTGTTTATTTGACCGGGAGAGTGCACAATAATAACATTCCTGAAAATTTTAGATAAGGAAGCCAATTTTCATCTTTAGTCCCTGGGATACAGGTCTTTGGACTGTAGGAGGAAACTGGAGTACCTGGTGGAAACCCAGGTGAACTCAGGGAGAACATGCAAACATGCAGAGAGGATTAGGCAGACTCAAACCCAGGACAGCGTTTTTTTGCGAGGGAACAGTGCTAACCACTCCACCACCAGGCCACACAATTTCAAACCACACTCCAGCTCATAGGGCTGAAGGACCACATTCTTTACAGTGGAATGCTGTACTGCTTTCCATCAAGTACATTAGATGAGGATAATGGACTATGTTTAAGTGGGTTATGGCTTATTTAAGGTAGGTCAGAGACCCCATCTGCATTTCATTGCCTGTAGATGGTGATACGGAGGTGCCTTTGTCAATGGGATAATGACACAGACATGGCTGTGTAGCTAATGGCCATATGAGTGCAGCGTTGCTATGAGAGCTCTGGAGACAGCTCAGCTCACAATGGCAGGCTGTGCTCCACAGATGCGTTTACTCGGGCTAACTCCGGGTCAGCAGGCAATCAGCGTTTATCGATAGGCTCCGCCTCCCTCCCCCTCACCTCGGCTGAGCAGCTGCAGGTTGCGCACCTCCTCTCGCACCTGCAGCTGCAGCACCTGCTGCAGCACCTCCTGCCGCAGCGTCTCCTGCGCGATGCCCATGCGCTCCAGCTTCTCCCCGTTGAGCCGCAACAGGGCCCGTCCTGGAGAGGGGACAGCGGAGAGATGGAAAAAGGCACAAAAGGAAGTAGATTGGAAGAGGGGGATGATCAGGAAGGACGAAAGACATGAAATGGGAGAGAATGGAGAGCATGGGGGAAAAAGAGCAGTCTCAAAGGTAGCAAACATAAGCTGCGCTATAAGCATAACAAAGGCGACATAGCTCAGGAGGTAAGACAGATTGTCTGGCAGTTGGAGGGTTGTCGGTTCAAACCCCGCCCTGGGCGTGTCGAAGTGTCCTTGAGCAAGACACCTAACCCCTAACTGCTCTGGCGAATGAGAGGCATCAATTGTAAAGCGCTTTGGATAAAAGCGCTATATAAATGCAGTCCATTTACCATTTACCAAAGAACATGACAGCTTAAATGAGTAAAAGAGGAACAATCACCAATGTGCAAGATCAGGTACTGTATTCTGTACCAAATGAGTCAGCGGTGCTACATATTCTTTTAAAAAAGCACTTGATAAATGCGGTAGTTTTGCTACTGCAGTTAAATATGGCAAAAGATGGGACTGTGACCATGCATAAGCAGCATATCAGTATTTACAGCAAATGCTATACGCTAACACAATGCATTAACTCTGGAATCACAGAGATTTTACATTCCATTAACTTCCATAAGCACTAGATATGTATGCATTCTCTCCGCTCGGTTCACTGTTTATGTTTGGGTGGTTGTCCTTCAAATGCTGGAAGAGCCAAAGAATTTATCATAGCCATGCCTGACTGGCCAGAGGTCCACATCATAATTAGAGATATAAATCATCCAGCTTCATTTTCTCATGAAGCCCCTCCTTTCACATTTTACCCGCTTAACATACACACACTGACAAAGACCTCATATGCATTTGCTACAATGCAATAACATCAGTAATATTTTATGTGAGCTTGTTATTACAAGTCATACGACTCAGTTAGAAAAAAAGGTTAATGAAGGCTTGTTAGGTCATAAATATAACCTGACCTTGGTCCAGCTGCTATAGGGAAACAGAGCACACAGCTTGACTCTTAACAGCCATTCAACTTCGCCCATAAAATATAAATGACCTTAATAAACTGTCAGCAGTGATTCTTATCCCAAAGAATTTCAGAAGGTCTGATGATTAATGTTTCATTGGTCGGTATTCCTCTGCACGAGGCTAATGGAAGCTGACCTGATGTCTTCCCCCCACTGCTGCCTTTAGATAGCAATGCAAACAGCCTCAGGCTGGAAGCACAGGCCTTCCAGGGCAGAGGTGTGCTGGGACGGGGCGGGAGGTTCTACCGTTATGCCGGGGTTTCGCGGCGCGATCTCTGCGACTGCTCGATAGAGACGTTAAACTGCGCTGGATTGAAAGGTGAGCGAGGCAGCAGAAAAACTGACAAAGGCAGAAAAAAAGAGCAAAACAGCAACAACAAAAAAGACAAGCCTCAGATCTCTGAGCTGTCAAAGCGGTCCGACTCCACCGGGCGGACCTTTGAAAGAGGAGGGGGAAGAGAGAACTCTTTTGTGTGGCTGACAGGACTTGCACGATATCCCCTAATGATCACACTTAAAGCGCTTTCCCCCGCTGTGCCATCCTCGGGCCTGGGAAGGAAAACAGAGGAGGGGGGGTTCCTCACATAGGAGGAAAGGGAAAAGCTTTTCCCCCCCGGTGTGCATGTGTGTGTGTGTGTGTGTGTGTGGTGGGGGGTGGGGCTGCACACATGTGTATGTGTGTGTGTGTGTGTGTGTGTGTGTGGAGGGGGCTGGGGTGCACAAAGTGTGTGTGTGTGTGTGTGTGTGTGTGTGGTAGGGGGTGGGGCTGCACACATGTGTATGTGTGTGTATGTGTGTGTGTGTGTGTGGTAGGGGGTGGGGCTGCACACGTGTATGTGTGTGTATGTGTGTGTGTGTGTGTGTGTGTGTGTGTGTGGAGGGGGCTGGGGGTGCACAAATGTGTGTGTGTGTGTGTGTGTGTGTGTGTGTGTATGTGTGAGTGAGGAGAGGCATCTATGCTCAGCATAGCATTTACAGGGATGGAGAACAGAGTGCAGCTCCACTGTAACCAGGCACCATAGAGATACATGGTCTCCAGCTCATTCCAGCGTGGTCACCAGTGGGCATTGCCCTACATTCCAGGTTGTGGTTTGCGTGATCCACTGGGGAATTTTTACTGAGTGCACAGTACCCTATTTTAGCAGAGAGCAATGCTTTGACTAACAACAAGATGTGTCCATATTTGCCCTTGGGTTTTATGAAGAGGATCTGAGATTCTATTCCATGTTACTCATCTTCTTTTACCCTATATATTGTAACTGCTTTTGTCAGCTCAAAGTTTACTCTGCCATCACCACTCTTCCCTTATCTTCTGTATGATAAGTTTTGTAAAGAATTCATAGCTCCATTTATCAGTCCAAAGCTTGTCCTCTACAATAGTTTCTGTTCCATGTTAAAGTCTTGGCAGGCAGGCACATCTCAATGCAGAAATGAAAGCTCGCCAAGCCATCCAACGAACTTCCTCCATTTTCAGGCCATGAACCTGTCGGCACCTTGACCGCAGCATGCGCGGTTGCGGTCCAGTTGTGGTCCGATGGGAGCAACGTGTTGCTATTTCCTTGAGCCTTTTATCAGCATCTGATAAAGCGCGTGCTGATCAAGGCACACGGGAAAGCACACGCTGAAATCACTGCAGCAGTATTTAGCCCCCAGAAACACTTTGTCCTAGAACGCCGGTGCCCTTGATCCTTTGTGTACAATTAGATGGAGGAGATGAATAGAGCTCAAATCAATTCCCCTCAGACAGGCTTAATATGCTTCATAATAATTTCCTGCAGATAGCATTAGCAGTGCTGCCAGAAAGCCCCACTCAACTTTCTGCAGTTCCAATTCACCAGCAAAAGGATTATTAAAAACACAACATATTGACTCTAAGAGAAAACAACCTCTTGGTGTCATTACACTACTGTACTAAAATGATTTTAATCAAATCAAATAGTAACAAGTAGACATACAGAAGTACAGAGAGATGGAGAAAGAGAAAGAGAGAAGAGTAATGCAGCTGTCATTTGGAACATGTTAACAGAAGCTGTAACCACAAACTGAGGCGCTGAAGACCCTGACACGTTTAATTCCATCAGTTCTTGTCATATAAAAAAAAAAAAAAAACGAACTACAAGTGAACAGAAAACTATGTTATTCCTAAAACATCACAGCAAGGAGTTCCAGTTACCCCGAGGAAGAGTCTGAAATGAAATCAGAGAGTTCCTGTCAAGATAGGGAGTGACCCTGCAGCTTTGAAAAACAATCTGTTCCCTCTCAGTGCGCTCGAATGAAACCTGTTATACACTGTTTTCTCTCACCACTAGAATCAGCCCATCTTGCTGCTGTAGTGATTATACTCTGACTGTAAAGAAGTCAATACTGTCATCCATAGGACAGAGAGGGGGGGAGGAAAGAAAGATGGGAAGGATACAGAGATGGAAGAAGAGAGGGGGAAGGAGACAGAGAAAGATAGATGGAAAGAAAAAGGGTAGGAAAGAGAAACAGAGAGTGGGGGAAGGGAGACCAGAGAGGGAAGGAAATAGAGGGGAGGCAGAGAAAGAGTGAAAGAGAGAGCGTAGAAGACAGATTGCCAGAGGGAAAGGGGAAGATGGAGCAAGCGAGAGAATGGGAGACACACATTGCGAGGTGGGGGAAAGGGAGGGAGGGAAAGAGACGGTGAGAGAGAGAGAGAGAGAAAGAGTGAGAGAGAAGGACAATGTGTGGATGGAGAGGAAAGGGTTGTGTGGCCTCAGTCGGGGTCAGGGAGCGATGGATGACAGTGGCATTACAGTCTGACAACAGTCTGAGGTATTCAAACTCTCACTCTGCCTCTCTCTGCCATGGGAAGACAGCCTCTCCACAGCTCAAAACCCATCAATCACGAGTCAGTCTCTGTATCGCACGTCACGCCAGGGCTTAGCCTCTTAGTCCTGTCCCCGTTCCCTGCTTTAATATGACTGAAAAGTTGTGTCTTGCAAGTGTAGCTGCTGGGGGACTCATTATAATGTGTAAATCAGGTCCTTCAGGCTCGCACTTCCATTTCTTTCAGAAATCCAAAAGCTCTTTTTATTCGGATGACTGACTCCTAAATCTTACAATCTTAAAACAACTTCCCCAAATCCTTCACTTGAAAATGCTAGGCCTAACACAGAGCTAAAAATAAATATTTGTCCTGATTTATGTTCTGTAATCCTTGCTGCACATTGTCTAAGCAGTCAGCCAGCTGAACCTCAATGCGAGAGGAAGCTTCAGCCATACATTAATGGATGCTGGTAACCTTTGTCGTCATTGTTCCCACTTACTAGAATTGACAGTACAGAGGACAATTAGGAGACAAATGAACAATCATTCCAGAAAAGGCTGGACTAAAATCATACAGTCACCGCATTAGTAACCCAGGAGTGACAGAGAAAAAAAAGGCTTTAGTATGATGAATTCTATAATGGGGTTTGCTAGTTTATTTTATTGTCCATTAGCAGGTTGGACAACATGTAAAATGTCCGTGCTTGGACACGGTGGGGAATGGTGGTCATCCTTCTATGCCCTCCAATTTCCCACGTCATCCCCAAACAAAAGCCAGCATGGGGGCCAAGGGGAAAATGGAGGAAGCTGAGACAAGGGTGTTGTGACTTTAATGGAGGTCTAGGGAGATCGGAGGGTGCACTGCCCGTACCTGTGATGGCGTGGTGTGAGAAGGCCTCGACGTAGGTCAGGTAGTTGTGGGGACAGTGCTTCTTCAGCCACTTGCAGACGTCCTGCTGTGTCCACAGGACCACAGGCTTGGACAGACTGGAGAGCGTGGGGCTGGTGTGGTATACTGTGAAGGCCTCACCTGGCCGCAGCTGGAACACACACACACACAGCCACACACAGAAACACACACACAGGCAGACACACACACACACACGCAAACACACACACACACACATACACAGGCAACACCACACACAAAAGCACACACATACACCATACATTAGCAAACTTTTGGAGTATATCTGCTGCTTCACAGTCAAACAGTCTTGTATCAAATGTACACAGCAGTACACAAATCATCACAAACATTACTCTGTATTAAAAGAATAAATGAACAGAGCCTGGGCATAGCAACCTCAACATGAGCACAGTGGATGGATAAGAAGGACAAAGGACATGGACACTGGTAGACTTAACACCACAGATGTGATAAATCACAAGCTGCAGCCTTCCTGCAAAATGACTCTTCATTAGGATTCAAACTCGATTCAGCCTGCATATGCTTTTTTACAGTAAGCTGGAGACAGAGGAGAAGTTTTCTGGCTCTGAGAGGAGTCCAGCTGCTTGGCACGCTTCCGCCCAGCTCCATACGCTCTCCTAAATTCCTGCGTAGCATATGGACACAGATTACTGCTGCATGGGTGCTGAAAGGCCAAACACACGGTCATTACAGAGTGAAGATATTTCAGCAGGGCTCTAACTCTGCATGAACAGGGACTTAATTACACAGATAACTTTGAACAAATAGTCCATTAACGCAGCTGAATATTTAATGAAGCGATTCAAGTTCAGCGAACTTGGTGAAGGGAGCAACAGCAGTGTTTTATCTGGGAGCTGAACCAATGCCCTCACCGCTGGTCCACACTGCTGCTCCTGCACTCTCCCAGCAAGCAGGCAAGCCAATTCGCCCCCTTTTTTATTGTGATTACTACTCCAGGCCTTGGCACTACAATAGTTACCAGATGATGACTGCCAGCACTGAGGTTCTCAAGTTCATATGGGACCAAACACTTTTTCCACAAGAAAGCAACTTCTGATACAGAAGAGATTCGAGCAGCAAAAATCGAGACCATCATTATTCTGGTAGCAAAGCAGAGATCTGACAAAAGAAGGAGACATTTCTGAAATGTCACCTATATTCTGGGTATGCAGCAATGGCTCATCCATTATACACCAAAGGCCTGCATATGAATGAAGTGTAATGCTGGAGACCGCTCTGCGCATCCTGCGCCTCTCCCTTTTAAACCGTGTTTTGTCACTCCCCGCCATGGTTGCTGGAGTGGAATATGGCCGCTTCTGTCTCTCTCCAGAAGATTCCCCCTGGGAACCAGGGTGACATCTGCCCCCAAAAACACATGAGCCCGGCACACAAGGCATATGGGGTCTGCTCCCAGAATGTTGATGTGCGAAGAAGACCGCTCATGCATGACCCGCCGAGAGAGGCACACCCCACCCCCACACTCGTTTATAGCACTTTGTACCCATTATGCTAGTACAGCGGTGTTAGGTTTGTCTCATGTGCTGTCACTGTGTGTGTGTTTGTGTGTGTGTGTGTGGGGAGGGTGTTTAGTCACCCTTTAGGCAGTCTTGTTTTCCCCACCTCTGACAGGACTATGGCGGCTCTCTCATAGTGACAGCTAGAGCTACAATCACACATAAATTCACCGCAGAACAACAGAGGAACAGTAGCCGAAGGACAAGCGCAGTTCACCAGGTGCAGCTGAGGGAATGAGCTGGACAGGCTCTCGACAACCAATTAGCATCAGCAGAACAAAGGTCGGATAGCCAGGGGTAGAGGGAAACTCCTGTCAGCACAAGGCCTAGGTCTCATCAGAAGTCGAGACAGAGACAGGAATTTGATTTTTTTTGGGTAATCAAAAGCTGAAAACTACAGGGAGTCACCGACTTTCCATGGCCATTATTGTGCATGGCTAGGACACCGTGACCCTGGGGTATGATTTTAAGGAGGGGGGATGTGGCAGACTGTCAACTCTGATAAAAAAAAAAAACTTTTCACAGCACGTTCACTACGACCCCTCGCAAAGGATGTGTCATAGGCCTCTCCATGTCTCACCATGACCAACAAAATTTTATAGGGGTCATGCAAGGGCTGACATGCAAAAACCAAGAACCTTTCCAGTCACTGTCTCCCAGTAATTCAATGGTCTTTGAGCCTGGTCTCATTCATAACTCGTCATATAGTCCCAGCTTGGTCAGAAGCCCTCGGCGTCACTATATGATGCAAAAGGAGTGCTTTGGCATTACATCTGAATGCCCTATATATCCCCATAGACTTCAATAGAAACCATCAGCAGATTTATGTTGACACCAAGGGTGAGCATGTCATATTGAAATAAGGGTGAATGGGAAAATGTTTTTTGCCAGATCATAACTTTAACCGAAATTACAATCTAAGGTTAATGTAAAGATTCTGTAAAATGAAACATTGTTTATTTGTATTTCATGATACACTAACTAAAAATATATACCCTTTCCCTGTCCCAGTAACCCTTGGCATTGACATAAATATGCTGAGAGTTTCCCTTGATGTCTTTGGGGATACCTAGGGCATCCAGAAGAAATGCCAAAGGACTCCTTGTGCGTCATATAGTGACGGCAGGGCTTTTGAGTCCTGACCAAGTGTCAATATATGACATGTTGGGAATGAGAACAGATTGGGCCTTTGGACTTCCTGCTTTAATTGCAATAGGATGTCTGTCCCCTTACACCCACCAGGCTCTTTAGACTCAGCATATCTTACATTCACTAAATATGTACAAGGCACAGATACATGGTGAATGCAAACAGTGTCAAAATTGGATTTTCACAAAGATCAGCTTGCTGGATAGCAGAATATGCAATCCCTGCTCTGGGTGCGTACAGTTTTGTAACCGATTATGGAAAACAACTTCATTTGCATGGCTCAGAGTGCAGGCCTTTCCCCTAATATACATGTACACTTCATTTCAGCAATGGTAATAAGCCAAAACCATTCTTAATAATTGAAATCAATTTTTCTTACTGTGGTCTGGAGATGCATTGAAACACTCCAACAGCTAGCTCATTTCCCCAGGACACGAATATCATAGAAATGGGAAAAGCAACTGCCGGGGGCTTGGAAAGGCCCATGGTCTATCAGCCATCACCACGGATGGCAAGGAGGTCAGACGTTATAACATAAAACACGCCTTTTCTGTCTTGGCTTTAAAGCGCTCAAATATAATATGTGATCCGTGGCTGTTTCACACAGACCTGCATGTGACAGCAGTACGTAAATTTGTGTCAACCCCTGGCTTAAGTGGTTGGTAATGAATCTCAATGGGGGTCCACCGAGGGGCAGGTCAGTTAGAGGGCATCCAGAAAGTGAGCTAGTGTGTTTCATGTCAGTAACATTCTGTTAACATGTCATGAGGTGTTAAAGGGCATTCTGTTCTTACTTTGCATTCAGACTGGATTTCAGTTGCATTAACCTCTGAATAAGTTTGACCCATAGTGAAAACAGTTACATCAACACCATAGTTCCTCAACAGGGGTGGACAACACAGCAGGAGGACTTCAGTTGGCCAATAGAAATAGAAGAAGGTTAGAATGATCAGGTCAGCCAGAAAAACCAAAGGGAAAGAGAAAGAGACAAAGATACACAGAGACAGACAGAAAGAGAGTGAGACAAAGACAGAGAAAGAGCCAAAGTGAAAATCAGGAAAAGTAAAAGAATTTCACTCAGGAGAAGGACCTGGTAGGAATAACAAGGCCGAAGAAAGAGAAGATGGGGACCAAAGCGAAGAGAACGAGGGGACCGGAGTCTCCTGAGGAACATGGGTATCTGTAATATGACTTTAGTTCAAATCTCCCCATGACTAATGGCCCTCATCTTGGGAACTAGATGAGAGGGAAATGAAACCCGAGTGTATCTCTCCTATCAGCTCCCCTAGCCTCCCCCCCCATCCATCAGAGGCGACGAGCACCAAGACAGCCCTGCTGCAATCCGCCATCACCACCCCTCCCCAGCCCCCTTCCATCCCATGCACCCCCAACCCCAGAGACCTACTTCTGTCCATCCAGGGATGAGGCCTCATTTATAATACAGCAGGAGTGTGTGCAGAGGGAGCGCTGCCTCGGCCACAGTTTACCAGGCAGAGCACACGGTCCCATCGCGCTCCTTAACGCTCTTCACACTAACTGATATGCTAATGTAGTCTAGGGGGACAGACGCTTGCCAAACCCCACTGCCGGCAAACATTTATTCATAAGTGGTATGAGAAATTAACTTGATTTTGGCGTTCATGGGAAATGAAAGCAAGCTTATGGAGATGTGTAAGCGCCAACAAAAGACTAACATACAAATCTAAATATGTCACTTTTATTCAATATTTCATGATCAGTGTTTTTCAAATATAGTGAGGGACATGATGCTGATCATGATTCCCACAAAGGGGTTCTCCTACAGCAGGTCCGGACTCATTGCCTGTAACTGTTATTTAACACCGTGCACTTGACCAGGCTTGGCTCTTGGCCCTTCTTACTGTGCGCTTTGCAAGCTCCTGCGAAACTAGAATGCAAAATGAGTCTCTGAGCAT
The DNA here is from genome assembly GCF_018555375.3 of Anguilla rostrata. NCBI lineage: Eukaryota > Metazoa > Chordata > Actinopteri > Anguilliformes > Anguillidae > Anguilla > Anguilla rostrata. The sequence goes on along the minus strand of NC_057943.1, from coordinate 20,489,794 downwards.
TCATCCGCCCTGTCCCTCCATCCACTCTTTCTCTCATCTCCGCTCCATCCCCTCCTTCTCTCACAGCACTCAACCCTCGTCCCTTAGTCCCCCCTCTCCTTCAGTCGTGGTGCATTCATCCCTTTCTCTCCCCTTATCTCCTGTTTTTGTACCACCATATTTCCCTCTCATTCCGACTCACTCTCCCTTTTATCTTCTCCCTCCCTACCTTTAATTCTTCCCTTTCCTACTTCCTCTCTCACTCAACTACACCCCCTCCCCCACTTTCTCTCCTCCCCTTTCCCAGCTGTCTCTTCCTTTCTGTCCTTCCCAAAAACTCCCTCCGCTGCTCAGCCTGAACGGCGGTCGACCTTGAGCGCGGAAGTGCCGGTGTTTGTCTCTGAGTCGCTCGCCTCTGTTCCCCTGAGGAGCTGAATCAGGATTAGCACGGCAGTCAGTGAGTCTGTGGAGGCTTCTTAAAATTCCACAAGGGCCCTCAGAAGCACCTTGGACGATGAGCTCATTCCCCAGCCCTCCCCAATCGCTGATCAAAGACACAGGCAATTAGCGGGAGAAAGCAGAGCAGAACTGTATGTCAGTCACTCACCAGCAGCAATGTCACTGGGCTGAGGACACTATTCCTGCCCTCTGCACTTTCATATCCTTGCTCAGTCCCGTTCTAGTCTGAGCCTGACCCCAAAGAACCCGACAAACTGGCTCCAAACAAACCCCCGATGGCTCCCTTCTTCCCTTTCTTTGCAATATTTATCATGTTTAAGTCCTACCCAATGTCTAGCCAGGAGTAATTCTCCAAAGCACTCAGTTTTAGACTGGTAATCCATTAGTGCATTCTGCAATGCTTAGGCTTCCTGTAAAAGTCTATGTCTACCTTCAAAATTAAAGAACACTTCCCAATGTAGGGCATGTGGCTATGGTTTCTCCTCTTAGTCCAGATTATGGTTAAAGATGGACAAACTCTTGACATCCATTATTGACAAAAACCACTACATTTGTTTGAAGAGGTTAGAGTTTTCCTTTTGCCTGTCTGAGCAGCTTAAAGAGACAAGTTGCTTAATTAAAATGAGGTGGACAGGTCCAAGGGTTTTGTAATTGCTGTGTTTTAAGATTGTTTTTTTCCTGTGGCAGGGGTCAGCAACCTGCCCAAGTAATGAGGAAACAAAACAAATCAAAGGCCAATCTTTTCAATGCACCAACTTTGCAATGCAAATGAGGATTTGCAGTAATGAGCACCTCCTGTTGAATGTGAAGTACTGGTGCCGCTCAAAGGCAGTTGCATGTATACATGTTTTTTCATTGTTAATGAAATTCACTCCTCAAATGGAAAACTCTTGCATGTACGCATGAAGACATGCACCACTTTACATTTTGTCTGTACTCCGATCAGAACCAACCAAAGTTTCACTGAAGAACTGTAATAGCAGCCTGGCTGCAATTTTGAATTCAGTGAGAGCAACCCAGAGGTGAAAGTTTTTTTTAAATTTGTCCCTGTTTATGGTAGAACACCAACAAACTGTTGCACATTCTAGTAGCTTTGTCAAAAAGAATGGAACTAAATATGTAGGTGAGGACACTGTGAAACTGTGACAATACTGCTGAAACTTGCGTATTTCAAGTCTACTCAGTCAGTTTGTTCTCACCTGAAAATAATCTTGCGCTGTCCTGTTTTAAAGTTTTAAATTAAAGTGACCGCACCATTTCAAAGTTCATCAGTAACCATACAGTGGTGGACTGCATATTGTTTGAGCAGTGCTCCTCAACTAATTAACCCTTCTCTTTATCTTGCAAGTCTTGAGGCAAGCACCTTGACGATAAGATAAGATAAGATATGCTCTATTGAACCCCGTGGGGTAATTTGTCCTCTGCATTTAACTCCTGGCTACTTAGGAGCAGTCGGCAGCCACAGTGCAGTACTCAGGGACCAGTGCCTCGGCCAAGGGCAATGGCAGGAGTATACCTAATCTGGCATTCATGGCTTTCGTTGTGGGAGGAAACCGGAGTACTCAGAACACAAACAGGGAGAGCATGCAAGCTCCACACGGAGAGGATCAGCCAGCTGGTACTCAAAACCTGGAGCCTCCTTTTTGCGAGGCAACAGTGCTAACCAGTGTGCCACTGTGCCACCCCTGATTGTATGATTGCAACTGTACATATCTCTAGCTCTTTTGGGATTTACTTGCCATGTGAAATGCACTTTTGTAAGTTACTCTGGCTAAAAGTGTCTAACTAAATTATAAATTGTAAATTGAGCAGTGCTCCACTTGCCAGATTTTTAAAAATCAATCGCTTCTCAAATTAAGCTTGCTTGCTTTGGGAACAGACTGCCAAATAGCTCTTCTATGTTTTAAAGAGGGAGATTTCATATGCATTTACTATGGAATGCTGATGAGCTGTATTATGCGGCCACTGTGCCCATTTCTTTACTAGCTTGTAGGTGCTTGGGCCAACCAAAACTAGGAGAAAAGGAGTTCTTTCCTGTAAACTATCAAACAACACGACCAGATTCAGCGCTGTCCCAGCAAACACACAATTCACTTACAATGTTTTACAATGTCAAAAATTACTAAAATTGCATAATGTTGTGGTAAATAACAATGCTTATTACAATCGCCAAACCACATCACTCATGTACTGGAACGATGTAGTTTGGCAATAGTTATAAAATGGGACTGTATCATACTCATACTTCCTTCTGCAAGGAGTGTTTTTCAGCATGGCAGAATCACAAGAACATCATTTTCGCGACTTTGCACAAATTAATTAAGGTTCAGAAGCTGGGAAATTGAGGTTCAGGGGTTTAACAAGCATTTCTGCAGTGCTGTTATTCACAACAACCTTACTGCAATGTGAAAGGTGAAATGACAATTTTCACTAGCTGAAGCGTCCCTTCGATTCATTTTTTTAGGCTGTTAAATCTCCAGATTAAGGTTATTAAAATGCAACTGAAATGTTTTGTATATATGAAAGCATATTTGAATTGGCCAACTAGTATTTTGTGCACACTGACATAAAGCAAAACCAGCATTCTAGTGTAGACATTATGGACATACTGTAAAGGGCTATGAAACAATTACTGTATAACTGCATAACACATTCAAACTCACCAAACTTTGCATAAAATGTCAAAGAGCATGCAAAGCCTAAAATAACACAACAACGTCTATGATATTTTTATGTTAATTGCATTAAATAGCCATCAATAATTATGCATGCCAGTATGAATTCTTACGCAGTGCATATGAAGGCTTTATGCACAGCAATACAAAGATGACTCAGAGGTATTATCTGATGCTTACCAATCTCAGACCTTCTGTCCTTAATGAAAGTCAAAGGATTTCTGATGCATTCTCTTCTGAATAAAAATTAGAATGCTATTATCGCACATTTCACATGTTGCCAGAGGCACAGCCATACATAGCAGGTATAATTGCAGGGCCTCGTTAAGGTACACAACAGTTGGGCTCGAACAGACAGGGCTTTAAGTTGTGCTTATGCAGAAGGGCGTTCTGAGGTGGCAAGCAAGGCGTTTCAAACTCCAGCAGCAGAAGAGACAGACTGTTCCACTTTGCTGCTCATCTGCCCATTCATTTGATTTGGAGCTTTCAGCGTGATTATGCTACAGCTGGAGTGATGTCAGGACCTAGCCCATTGCCGCGGAAACCGTGAGCCACTCACGACCAGATGTACAGAGACAGAGATACCAACACTTGTGAGTGCAATCAGCTGGGCCTAATTTACAGGCAAAGTGCATTGCGACACAACTGGCTTCTGCTGAATGGAAAACAAAATCATATGGGGTTAGCACTGCTTGGAAAACAAATTAGTGTTTCATAAAAAACAGATACACCGAAGAAACAGCTCATGCAAAAGGCTATAATGCAACAAAGTAATAACTATCAGAAAGAGGGAAAAAAAAGCAATTTTATTTGAGAAAAGGATTGACTAAAAATCATTACAATACCCAAAAAAGGAAAACCGCAGACATCTCATATTTATGTGATTAATTATTCTGTGCTAATAAGGCTTTTAACATTTATTAATAGCAATGTGTTATATGAGTGTAATTTAGGTTCTCGGTCTTTACGGTGCACTAATGTGTGCAACAGCACAATAAAATCACATTTATTTTTGAATGTTAAAATATGCAGTTTGAAATGAGCTGCCAATCATCTGTCGAAGGAGAGAGTAGTACATTTTATAAAACTTTAAACTAATGAATAATACACAGTGCTCCTCACACTGATCATGTACTTTTAGAGAACAAAAAGACAAGTTATTCTGTTTAAGGACATTGCAGGAATGTTTGGTTTTGCATAAGAGAGAGCTTTGCTGTGGCATGGCTTGTTTCCTGGCTTCTGTGAACCAAGTGCTAATCTGGAAGGTATTTAATCGAGCTTAAACACTCTGGAGAACACTTGTTCCTATTTCTGAAGTCTATGGAAAAAAACTATTTTCAAGAGGAATTAAGAAATATACACATCCACTGGGCTGCTCAATAATTCATGACAAAGACACGTCCCCTGGACTGATCTGGAAAAAGAAACTACAGAGACATTTTATTATGTGTTATTTTCTCAAAAATGATAATACATGCAGAAGAAATAATTAAAAGTCACCATGCCAGAAATGCATGTCTTCCTTCTTCCACAATGTTCCCAGCCACTGGAATTCTGATACATTATTTAAAGGCACAGGGCGTGTGTCTTGGCTGTGCGCTGCATTCAAATATTTAGGTCGCTGCACTAAACAGAGTTATGATAGTTTGAACTGAGCAGCAGCACAATTCAAATAGTGATTATACAGCCGAAACATGCCAGAGGTCCAGAAATGATGTCAGACTCTGAAAAAGAGTGTGATTATTTGCCTGAACTGGGGGGCTCTGCCTTTCAACGATACTTATGAGCAGCTTCAGAGGTTTACAGAACTTGTTTCTCCTCAGCCCATGATCTCCACATAGCCGTTAAAATAAATGGAACACGGGAAATCTCTGGCAACATTCACTATAAATTTGTTTGGGAGGACATGCAGACACTAGCCACATATAGAGCTTTTATAGAAAGACCTCAGAAGCCAACCACATGAATTTTTAAAGAGCAAGCTGAAGTCAGGACAGCAGACAAGTAAAGATACAAAGTCATGAGAAATTTATCTGATCCCATCCCATCTAGGACATGACACCACCACCTTCAAAACTGTGCAGAACACACTGGACTTCCCTCTCCAGCAAGTGCCTTTAACACAGCACAGTATGCTCTCTCCAGTGACATGCATTCAGCATCAAATGCCATATGCTCACAAGTTGAAAAATCTAGCAACACCCAGTGAGCACTGAGCAAGCCTTCACCACAACCCATTTTACCAACTATGGCTTCAGAAGATCAATTTAGCCAGAGATATAAAAATTATACAACCAGTGAGAGCAATTATATATTGTTCAGCCACACAAGGAACATTAAACAGATTCAAGTGCCACTCGGTGTCCTTGCAGCTGTTTTAGCTCTTGAACAGCAGGTTACTGATCTGTGTTTGCCTCCATCCCAGACAGCATATTGGAAAAGCCATTTTAGTAGACTACATTGCAGCTGGCTCATCGTTCACAAGCAAGAAAACAAATACAGAGGAAGAAGTGTGAGAGAGGAAGGCAAATGTCCCTGTGGTCCCCAGAGCGTGGTATTGTGGAGGGGGAAGGGAGGCAACCACATGTGACATTCCTCATGTGCCCAGGTGAAGCTAGCTCTCAAAATAGGAACAAAACAATGACCCAAAAGAAAGTTCACCACTGGGAAGAGGAGCAGGAAAGGGCAGGCGACAGAGGTGGGACAGAGCTGGGAGAGTGGTGGAAAGAGGCAGATGACAGAGGTGGGACAGAGCTGGGACAGGGGTGGAAAGAGGCAGATGACAGAGGTGGGACAGAGACGGGAGAGGGGTGGAGAGAGGCAGATGACAGAGGTGGGACAGAGACGGGAGAGGGGTGGAGAGAGGCAGATGACAGAGGTGGGACAGAGATGGGAGAGGGGTGGAAAGAGGCAGATGACAGAGGTGGGACAGAGACGGTAGAGGGGTGGAAGGGGACGGGTAACTGCCCACCTGCAGGGCCTCGGTCCCGGGTTGCTGAAGCAGCTTCACGGTCCTTCCGCCGGCCGTCTGCTGCCCCCGCCCGTCATGCCAGGTCAGGCTCCCGCCCGTGCGGGGCAGCTCATAGCTGAGCTCCTCAGCAGAGAGCGTGTGCTCCAGGGCGGTCCGACAGAAACTGAAACTGGACGCAGCTGGGAGAGAGAGAGAGAGAAAGGGGTGGGGAACAGCCGAGGATCCCGGTCAGACACACTGGCAATGTTTTGTTTTAATTCTGACAGGAGGAATTTGTTAGAACTCAAGTGACAGCTCAACTCTGCATCCTCTGCAAAAGTACATCTTGGGAGGAACTTCTGATTAGCATGTCCTTAATCTCGTCTTCCATTGCAGTGACAGACCATGGAAATTGGCAGCGCACAGCTCATAAAGGGAATGAAAAGAGGTCTTTTTATGGCTATGAACGAATCCAGCTGCAACACACCCACTGATAATATATTCAGCATAATCCAGCCCATTTTTCACCTGCACCGCGTGCTTTGAGCTTTGCGCTCTGTACCTCCAGTCACAAAAATGGCAACATTCAAATGCTGGGCACACCCACGCGGCACGCCAAGCCCTATGTATTTTTCAATAACATCCAATAATATTCAATAAATGTTTGTTGTTTTCAAATGCTTGTCATTAAAATACGTCAAATATCAAACACGTATTTGAGCCAGGTCTGGTGGGCAGAGAAGCTCACACATACACACACACACACACAAATGCACACACATACACACAATTTTGTGTACATGCACACAGATACACATACAAGCATGCATGCCCAAAATGTACAAACATGTATACACACACGGACACGTGCACATTGACCGAGTGAACTCCACGCTCCTATGCACACAAATCTCCATTATTTTTATGGACAAGGAGCAAACAACACAATCTCCCTTTCAGATCTATCACATCCTCACAGAACACTGAGCACTTCAACAAACCCCAGGGATATTGCATTCCGAATTCAGATCAACGTTTGAATTAGTAATATAATTAGTGCAAAATGAATAAAACATAAACCTGAGAAAAAAAAGAACAATGTCTGAACCTGAGGAATCCTCATTGGCTGTAAAAAAGAAAAAAAAAAAAGGCAGGAGACACAACATGCATATGCACTCTGGAACCTGCAGAATAAACAGAGGGCAACGCACACTCACCTTCATATTGAGGGCAGCGCCAAATTATTTGGGAGGGAGGGGGGCTACACTGCACTGGTGCTTTGGCATCTCTGTTCTCAATCATTTGAATGACAGCTTCCCAGACATCACCACAGATAAGGTTGTTTCTAAGCCTCTGTGGCAAAGACCCAAGTCCCTCGCTATCAGAAAGGAGGAAAATCCATGAGGGGAGGCTCTGATAATCTGCTCCACACTCAGGCCTATCCGAGGCCCCATCAGAGCCCCATGCCACCCGGAGCAGAATGGGTGGGGGTTGGAGAGCCAACAGAAATTGACACTCCTCCTGTGCCCAGGTGAAACGTGCTCACAACAGAAGCGTAGAGAAAAACAGAAACCAAATACACTTGCATCTGTTTCCATTTTCCTCAAGTGTGACTCGGATTTAAATGCATTGTCAACAAACTCAGTTCTGTTGCAACGCTCTTCTTGCTGGCAAGAAATAAAGAAGAAGAGACAGGTGTCAACAACTTTCTCAGCACTCAAAGCTGAGACAGCAGGATTTTTTATCCTTTCACACTGTGCGTTTTTTTAAAGGGCAAGCCTTTTTAAAAAGAGGACTCTCTGAGGAATCACAAACTTTGCAAATAACTGTCCATCCAGTATGAATTGTACATGCAACTGAAGGTGTACATGCCTCAAAAAACTAGCCCTACAACCAGCATCTAAGAGCTAAGAAAGATATTATATTAGAATAATTACCCAGCTTCTCCATTTCTTACATCCTCTCTTTTCTTAGCTTCTGGAGTTTATGGTGTTTCTGCATGATCACTGAAACTGTACTAACTTTTGTTCATGAATTTTCAGAAGATGCATCAAAATTTGAATATTTCGGCATCAACAGAAGGGAGACAAAACTTTCAATGGATGCAGAACTGACCATCTGGTCAGACTATAAAATCTGTGCTGATGCTGCTTACATGACATGAATTCCAGAACAGCGTACAACTCAATCAAATCTCATTAACTGAGATTGCAGCTAGAAAAAAAAACAAGCAGATAGGAAAGCACACTTTATTAAACACACTGTTACATATTTTATGTAATGTTTTGATTTTTTGGTATTTTTCAGCTCTGCTTTTATGAATTTCTCTCAATTTGAAATGGCCAGTCTTATCCATTGGAACACCCTTATCTTACAAAGCACGTACTTGCAATCCACCAGCTGAACTGTGAAGTCGGTGCTCTGGAGAATTACACTCCGTACACAACTGGTGCAAGCAGTCAGCAAGCAGAATCAAGAGTAACACAAGGCCACTAACTCTTTGCCTACATATATGAGGTAAACAAAGCTCTGTTAACTAAAGTTCTCGTTCCCAGGGCCACACCATAATCAACAGTGACTTCCCGCCTCGTCAGTACTAGCATGGTCAGGAATTCATTCTTAACCGCAGGCTGCCTGGTTCTACAGCATTAACCGGACATATTAAAATATATATAACATTTGTACATAAATGGTTGACTCATTTTTTGATAGTCTAATTGATACTCTATCACTACCCTATAGGTAAGGATAAGATCAGGAACAAAGGAAAGAAATGGGACCACTTTCTCCTCCTTTTCGAGGTTTGCCGTCTGCCCCACCAGAGACTTCACCTGCATTTCAAGCATGGTTCAGTTCACACGTCAACACCAGCTGTCAGTTTGCCTCACGCCTTCCACCGCAGACACCACTGAACAAAATAAAATGCAGGGCACGCATCTGCATCTCGGCACCGCTCTCTGCAAACTCTTTTCTTACACTAAAAATACTCCGCAAATCCATTCATTTGTGCGAGCCACTTTCCTGAATACATATCCAGAGATAAAGACTCACACATAACCCTAAAGACGAGCTTATAAGAAGCATTAGACTTAAATTGAAAAGCTCAAAAGGGCTTCCCTTCTAATTTTTTCCAGAAGATCACTCTCACTGGGCTCTTTTATGTAAGCACTTCTGGCATCACTAATGTGATTACTACTATAGAAAGCCCTCACCCAGTGCAAAACATTTAATGAAGGGTAAAGGATGATACCAATGTATATTAGACATGAGGGTTGAAAGTACAGCCCATAATAAATATTACATTATTCACGTTTGCTAAAAAAAATCCAAAAATAGCTAATACAGTGAGACACGATTTCTATACAGTGTACTACAGATTCTGTGGCCATGAATTCATAAAGTAGACTAGTAAAGAACATTTCCTACTGTAACTGAGTTGAGGTAAAAACCAAACACCTTTGTTGAAATTGTTCTCTTACAAAAAGAAAAGAGAGAGAAGATTGCGGCTGTTGTAAAAAGACCTGACTAATGAAAACGTCTCTGTACATCAATGTCTGTTTCGATTAAATGAAGAACAATAGAAAATAAACTGTCAGAGAACAATGATGCACCCCCCCCCCGCCCCCCTCCAAAGCACTGTCCTTGGTTGAGCTGTTGGTTGTGCACAAGACACAGAGGCCTGGCCTCATTACTGTCTTTCAGCAGGAGGAGGGCAAAGGGAAAGCAGGTGGACTGACATGATCTTCACCCTCAGGCCTGTCAATCATCCAGGAGTGGGAAGGAAGAGACTGATGTATGCTGCCTTGGCTTTCCTGTCACTGAGCCATAAGGTGGGTGGGGGGAGAGCATTCTGTCCATCAAAGAGAAGCCTTGTAATCACTGTGAGGTGTGCAGAGAACAAATAGTATGCTCTTCGCCAACAGGCCTGCCAATCACCCTGAGGTGTGTGTGTGTGTGTGCCTGTGTGAGGGGGGGTACTGGGTTGTGGGGGTTCTCTTCAGAAGCAGACTTGTCAATAAGCCTGGGGCCAGTCGGAGTACCTCAGATTAGCACCTGCAACCCTTGGGGTCTTGCATACAGGCCTTGTGTACAGCCCACCTCTGTTTATCTCAGATTTGGCTTCAAACTTGGCCCCTAAAATATCTCAGTCTGCCGCAATGCAAGCAAATCTCTTTCCATTGCCTCCTCCTTTTGCCTATCCTGACTAATATAGACAAATGTTTAAGCCTATGCAAGCATACACAGGGGTACAAGGAAACAACACTTAAGAAACCTTTTTATTACAAGAAATTCATGAGAAACTGGGGCCTTTGAAATTGTCTTTTAGCTGAGCTCTGCTGTGAACATGCTTTTAAAAAATCCCCTCACAGAAAAGATTTGCTTACAGACTGGAAAGAGCTTTGTGCAAAGGCCTTCACATGTCACAGTCCGATCGGCAATCATTGAAGGGCAAACACTCACCGAGGACATTTTACACCGTAGCCACAGAACACTCTCAGTCCCCTTCCACATGAAGTGCTTTTCTGTGTTTAAAGATGGATTAACTGGTTCAATTTGTTTTAAAGCCTATTTTTATATAATTACCTCCAAGTTCTTTTTGAGGGTGAATTCATTTTGGGTCCGTCTCTTAATCCCAGAGACTCAGATACTCATACAGTCACACTAATTTAATTAAAGCTTCCATTGCTCTAATGAACATTTATTTCAATATAACAAAAAAGCCTTTCCTTTACCAGCTGGTGTTTTAATGGATTCTCTGTCCATTGACAGTTCTCTGTCCATTTGCATACTTAGCCCAAGTTATTGTATGTCCATATAATTAAGTTTTGTTATAAACTCCTTCTCTGATATTAATTTTCACTTGACTAAGCATAAAGGCACAGCAGTGTGAACTGGGTTCAGGTGAGAAAAAAGTAAAACATTAATTAATGCCCTATTTATAAACTTTAATTGGATTTTACACTTGAACCCCTCAGCTTCTGTGAGACCTAATAACCTCCCCGTCCAATAGATCTTCCTAATGAGAGCCAATTGAAATTAACGATCTGTATTGCCATTGACATCATTGTTTATGCACACATGGTGTGGACAGTGTCACTCAGGCCAGTGATTTACCCCCACAATATACATAACAGATAAGCCTGGACCATTGCCAATGCTTCCGGCTGACCTTTGTGTAATTGGTGTTGTTTTAAATACTGTCCACTTCCAATAAAGAAAGGCGCTTTTATGACATGGAGGGAGTCTGCAATGTTCCCTTAAAGCACAGTCATATATACGGAGAGGGATTGCCTTTGATAACTGATATGGAGCTTTAATTTGTCATAGGGCGTGCAACATGTAATACAAGCCAAACACAAAACTCGATTATCTCTCTTTCCTTGAGGTGAACACAGCTGAACGGCAAGAGCAAAGCACCTGGGCTGGAAGTTAAAGTATTCAGGTTTATTAAATCCCCTCTCTCATCCCTACCCCATCGGCTTGGACCAGCTCTTAGCTTCGTCAGGATTTTTTGAAAATTAAATTTACAGATATGTACAGGTCTCAGGAAGGTCATTACAAACAGCCTCATGGTACATTAAGGAAGCAGTTTTTAAAATAATATATTCCTTATATAAAATAGAATATTAGACAATGAAATAGACTATTTTTATTTCGATTTTACCATTCTTCAAATTCAAGCTTTAGGAAGCAAATATAGCTCACATTTTTGCCTTTATAATCCCTAACTTGGCCAAAGACCCCATCCTAAAAAATATGCATTGCCATTAGACAAGGTGGTGGTCATAGCACCATCTTTCCAAAGCCTTTCATTAGTACACGGACACACATTTTTTTTTCAAAGCCTCTACTTCACTTCGCTGCATGAGCTGAGGGTGGCCGAAATTTTATCTTGCATTAATTTCACGCTTCTGTTACACATTAAATATGAAAAGCTAAAAATAGAGCAAAACATCCCTGAATAATAGCAGCTAAGTCTACCTATCGCTGAAACATGCCCCTGAGCCAACGGGTCCAATCCGCACTGGCCATGTGTTTACTGTGGAGAATCCTACGGGACCTATTTCTAACCTCAGGAATGAAGCATAAAATCATTTGATCTTGACAGAGCGGTGGTAAGAAGTGAGGTCCTATGAAGTAAAGTAGTTCTAAATCCCCAGGGCCTCCCACACTGCACTTCCCCATTCTCCATGCAAAAATACTGCAGCAGCAATCGCAGTAATAGGACCACAGTCATGTCAAAGCTCCCTGAGAAAAAAAGGGATTTCCTTCCTCAGTGACATAAATTAAATACGTTAAATCAAAAATAGCGTATAGCTTGCAATGCCTTGTTTTGCTCTGGGAAAAAATTGGGAACAATGCAGCACCTGCCGGTCACTGGCCTTGGTGACCCCAGTGAGGTCTACCTCCTGGATTTATGTGGGCCACCCTCCTGTGTCCTCTCCAGGGGGGAGAGATGGAGGAACTGTGGCTCTGGTCTACCAGTGGGGTGTATTTTCAGCTCATCAGAAAGAATATTGCTGACTGGGATGACCCCATGCAGAGCTGCAATGTCACTGCGCCGCATGCTATTGATTTTCCTTCTGTATTCCATAACACGCAATTGGGTTTCTGACCAAGGGTGAGTTCGCCTATGCACCCTTCCCTGGTGTCACTGCACTGTTGCCTGACACACCATCCTTTGAGAATGGAGTGCAAGTAGCCCTACTTCCCGTTGCTCTGCTTTTGCTTTACTAAGCCTTCAGGCACACCGGTGCAGGTTCAATGTATCACAGCCAGAGACACAGGAGACATGTTGTGTGTTTCTTCAGTTTAAAATATTCTTTGGTCATCCACACTACATAGGTTTTCCATTGTCTACCAGGTCGCTTGCTACTGCTCAGCTCACCACAGCATTCTTGCTTTCCAACAATGTATTAAACAGTTGATTTTGACAACGTTTTGGCTATATCTCTGATGGATTTATTCTAATTCAGGCTCAGGATGGCCTGCTTAGTTGGCATTGACATGTATCTAGTCCTCATGTTGAGAGACAAAATGCCACACCTTGAATGAACTCTAGACCTACTGTTAGCTTTCTTATGCATGAACTGATGATGCAAAGATACACTGCTGGCCAACAAACAAACAACCTAATTGTCCAATTATGTCTGCTCCTCTAAAACAAGGGGGGGGATGTATGAAAAGGTTGTAACGGATCACTGGATATGGATGAAAATACCATTAAATTAAAGCTGACAGTCAGCGCTTTAACCTCACATTCGCCGTTTCATTTCAGATCCGATTTGGTGGAGTACAGAGCCAAAACAACAAAAACTGTGTCACTGTCCAAATACTTAAGGACCATATATTGTATATAATTTTTATTATGTATGGGTGTTAATGGCATAATACATCATGCAATCACTACAGATTAAATTCCCAGTTAAATAAAAAATAAAGTTAAATATTAAATAAAAGAGTTAAATGAGATATATGCTACAATTCCTGGATCATTAACCACAGACAGTCTGAGAGAATACAGTCCATTGTACTTTGGGGGCTCACCATGGCACAACAAAATTCCCTCTCTTTATGAGAGGATTTAGGAACATCTGCTTCAGGAAAACCATGCAGCAAGCTGTTCCAATGATCCATCAAGTCTAAATGAGCATTTTTCTGTTCTCAATCTGGGGCTTTTTCCAAATTGAATCAAGCAATAGGGGGCAGCAAAAAAAAAACAAAAAAAAAAAACGTAGAGAGTGAGAGAGAGGGAGATATTTCTAACAGTACAGTCTGCATGTGCACCAATTAAAGTGACTCACCATCAAGCCCGGAGTCTGGCTTCACTGACACTGCATCGGCTGTACTTCTGTTGTTTCCTGCCTGTGTCTCGATGTGTCGGGATCTCTCCTCTAAGATTGGCTGAGTGCGCCTCAAAGTCAAATTCCCCATCGCCCACTCACAAACAACTCCGATTCCACAGACAAGCAGAAGGAGAGGCGCAGCTAGCCAAAGTGCATGGCCGCCGACCCTTCCCCCTTCTGACTCCCAATTAAAAAGCAGCGTTGCACAATGACAACTTTTATGCTTCCAGTGAAATTCAGCTCAGCTGAGGATGGAAAGCATTTTGGGAGGCATGTTTCCTGACTGGCGACCTCATGCCGCATTTCTGCATAATTCAAAGAAACAGACCAAACATTCATCACCAAATGGATCCATCTTCAACAGAATATATGAGAATATTTGCCAAACTGAATGCTTGGCCCAACTGAATATCTTTCTGCCATTGTTAAATTGGCATGCCTCATCTGCACCCTACACACCGTGTAAGACACATTATGTACACATTTAGTTATGTGTCTAAAAACTGGATGTTTGTCATGTATTTAATTCACTCATTTCAATACTAGAGGGTTAAACACGGTTTGATTAAGCTGATTAAACATGATACTTTCATTCTTGTGCCTTCTTGGGCCTATTACTAACGAGAGCCCTCTTCGCACGGCACTAGTATTACCTGGGGACCTCTAGGAACTTGCGAATCTGCCATGTCCATAATTTGTAAAGTATAAATTCCACCGCAAATGACCTACCATATTTCGCCAAACACAGAGGTCATGTGATAATATTAGTCCCGTGCAAACCATAGTCTCGGTGACTTAGGGTCATATTTTACTGTTACGCAGAGCAGAGCCTTGACATTTTCAATCATATCCGGGGGATAATGTCAGTAAATTCGAGTAAAATGCGCAGCACGAATGCGCCGCACGAATGCGCCGCACGAAACACAGACGTGGGGGGGGGGTAATTTCTAAATCACATGAGGTCCCCAGGCAATACTAGTCCCGTGCGAATAGTGCTTAGGAGATATCTCACATACATACAGAACAATAAAGAAACAACAAAGCCAGGTCTTGCAAGTGAGAATGGATGAGGCTAGCGTGTGTCTATCTTTAATACCCATAGCATAGCTGGCTCTGGTGGAGCCATTGAACTTCTCCACCAACTATAATATTTATTTAGGCGGTGGGCGGCAATAGTAGCTTGGGAGCAAATGTGTCCCCCCCAATGTCAAACTCACTCCTACGCCCCTGGAGATAGGGACAATGTTAGCTTGTGCGGGCATCTAGAAACCTGCGTGACGTATCAGGAAAAAGAGCAGAACACAGAGCTCTGCTCCCTTTCTCAGACATTCACTTTCAGCTTAACTACTGATAGGGGGCAGGGCACCGTGCTCTGCTATAATCAGCAGCATAATCCCTGATCTGTGGGGCCCGGGAAAGCAGTCAGATGGCGACAGCATTGGCGTGATGAATGTGCCCATGACCGTACTGATGTGTTTCTAACAGCACGTATTGACCTGTCACTCACTGGACTTGGTCCCCCCGGCGATGCGCGGGGAGGGGAGGGGAGGGGAGTGGATCAAGTGTTTCACACTCCTGGCCAATCAATAAATATTACTATGGTGTCCTGGCCTAAAACAAGAGAGAGTCGGATTGGCCTATCATTCAGCACTCTCTGCTGGTGCTTTATTGAGTGTTTATTGAGCGCTCCGGGCTATGGCACAAACCAGAGCGGACTTTCCCATGGGGAGCAAGCGGAGGGGAGGGTTCAGGGTGAGAGGGTTCAGGGTGAGAAAGCAGGTCGCCAGGAGACCACTGAAGGGGACAGGCATCTACAAACAGACACTTCGCAAAGTTTAACAGTTCGTATCTAAGAACCCACCCTTTCACACTTGGGCCCATCCTTTGTCCAAGGAGCGGAGAGGTTATTATCACATCTGGCAATCTGTCAAAACCCGATTGTGAGGAAAGACAGATGTGGCCATTTATTTCGGTTTCATTTATTCTCAATGAGAGGCACCCAGGGAATACATTGGCAGCAAATGATCGTAATCCAAATAATAAATCAGACGGAGCTGGCAAACGTGTGAGCTGGCGTCCTAGCGTTGGCAAGGCGCAAGCTATTCTAAAACGCACGTCGCCAGCGGAGACATGATCAACGCTCAGGGGATCAATGAAATACAAACTGCCACAAATAAAATATGTCCCTAAAATAGGCCGTTGTGTCCTCACCAAAACGCAACTTTGGCATGGTGAGCTGCGTTTACACAGACTGCAAGCGACCAGTTACAAACATTTGGTGCGAATCAGGATCAAACTTAGCACCCCAGACCTGGGCGGCTGAAAGCCGCGGGGAGGGCAGGGGCAGATGGAGGAGACGGCATCCAGAGGTAAAGTCAGAAAGTCACTGGAGTGACTCAGGCGCTCACCCAGAGCTCTCTGCACGGAAACAGGGGGAGGGGGAGGGGGAGGCCGCATCAGGGCAGGGCAAATGGGACAGTGCTGTCGCATCACAGCTCTCAGACAAATCTCTTCAAACTGAACACACACACACACACACACACATGCTCACGCGCATGCACGGCGTACTCGACAACAACAAATGAACCAACTCAAACAAACCGATGCCAAGACCTGGTGACAATGCCCAGGACTGAATGGGAATAAAAACAGAGCCTGGGGCATGAAACATATGCTCTGAAGCCAACACAAATAACAAACACGAGAGAGAGCTTAGCAGCAAGACTCCCTCTTTACTCTCTGTCAGAATCAGGGCCAAGTCATTCATGCACTGTGCTCCACACTTGCATCTTCCAGGAGATCAAAAACGGGGGGGGGGGGGCAACAGCACTTGTGTAGCGGGAGGAATTCTCGGTACAGAACAATGCCAGGAAACCATGGTCCTTTGCCACACCTGATTAAATAGGCATAGTTTACCCAAAGGCATGAAAAGTTCCTATTTCATGCCAGCTTCTATTCTCAAGTCAAGTGTAACTAGAGGCAGAGGCCAGAAGGCCAGAATCAGGTCTGTGCAGCTCTGTGCATAGGCAACCACCAGTGCCAGGTGAGGTTCTCATGATCTGACCTTCAATTTGTCTGCCCAGTCAGCTCTGCTAATGTCCTTGACTCCTTTTCAGAGAAATCAGGCCCTTCTGCAGCTATCCCATTAGCTCTTCCTGCACCAGCGATGCATTGTGGGTGCTGCTAAAGTGACAGCTTTTCAGAAACATGCCAGGCTGTTCCAATTTGAGGGAAATGGGGGGTGAGATGCGACGAATGACTCGGTGAGCCTAAAATATGTTGTTCATTAAAGAATGGATCTGTGGAAATTCACCTGCTGTCTGCATGCCTATTCAGCCTTCATCTCTCTGCTGCTGAGCAGTCAAGCGAATTCACGCTAACCTCCCTCTGTTCAGAGCAGTTTTCCTACCCTGTCTCTGAGTTTTGTTGCATAGCTTCCCACCCCTTCCCTTTTTCGCCAGCTTAATTGTAGCGACATCAGCGTAGCGCGTGCTCTGTTTGCTCTACGATGTCCCATCCGACAGCTCAGCCAATTACAGCCACAATTTGTTGGCACCGGCGCCCGTACACTCTCAGGTAATGGCCAGGCACCAACCATTTAAAAATGAAAGGAAGGAAATCAAAGATGTGACTTGGTATTCCTGCAACGCCCCTGGCGATCTCCGTATGGGCTTAATGCTTCCAGCTAGGTCTGTCTCATTCCATTCTGCTCTGAAGCCAGTCTGTCTGCCCCTTCAGTAGGCCCCTCCTCCCCAATGGAACATGAACCTCATTTTAATCTATTGCAATGCTGAGAAAAGGGCACATAAATTGCTTTTGTATCCTACACTAGTCTTTTCAACTACATCACTACTCTCCAACTGTAACCTCCCGTTCCCACAATGCCCTAGTCAGCCTTTTGTGTGAGCACCTCAGGCTTTTCTTGATATCAGACATTCTTACGTACCAGGTACAAGTTGTCTGTTCACAAAATAATTTGGCCTGTTGTACCAATTGTAGTGCATATTTCTCAAATGCAAGGGAATGTACCCTCTCTCTCTCTCTCTCTCTCTCTCTCACACACACACACACGTGCACACACAGCATGCCAAACTTGCATTCATACAGACCACATCGGACAAGCTCGCCTGCAGAAAGGAACATGGATATAGCCATGCACACAGAGATGGGGGTTTAATAGTACATCCCATAACCTATTACTGTTATGTGCAACATGGGAGACTAGCATGACAGTGGAGCATGATATTTAGCTAACTCCAATTTTGTAGGTTACATTCCCAGATGGGGCACTGCTGGTATAGCCTTGAGCAAGATACTTAGCCTGAATTATTTCAGTAAATATTTAGCTGTATAAATGGACTGTATGTAAGATGAAAGTTAGCTGTGTAAGCTGCTCTGGGTAAGAGCATTCTTCTCCATAATTATTCTACCTGTTGTTTCAGTGGTACAGTATTTTAACTGTAAGTGCACACTGCAGGACTTCCTGCTTACTGCACAATTTTCTCAATGTCCTTTAAGCCAAAGAATAATATGTGCATGAGTATGTCTCAGCACCTTTGAGAAGAACAGTAAATCTGAGTGCCTGGCTACAGTTCAGTAGTAATGCGGTCTCTCCTGCATGCCAGAAATTTGCAGTAAGGCTCTTCCTCCTCACAGTCTCTCCCATCATGCTTTGTGTCACTGTGTACTGGCCCTTGCTAACAGCAAATGGGGTCCTTTTGTGATCATCTGCGTGGTTGCTGTAATTACATTTCACAGTGGTGACAGAGTGCAACCAAATGGGGTCATCTCCTAGTTCTCACTTCAGTTCATTGGACACAGGTGTCATTTATTTTACAGTCACTCCATTGTCAATTATCCACAAATTAATTAAACTTTCTGATTTGTAGATAGTCACCAAGGATGACAGAAGACAACCGAACGGCAAACGTGAATGAAACATGACCTGGCTGAAGGTCACCAATGATGTTGTTAAAGGGCCCCATCAAAAGTTGTTAAATGATGTGCTACAATTTTAGTCAATTTTAGACATTTACAAGGAACAGTCAATAAACTGTATTCTTTATAGTATAGTTATTTATTTTTGTTTATTCCCTCCTATTAAAGCAAATTACCACTTACAGTGTGTGGTTTTTGTAATTCCAGAAGATGAATATTACTTTGATAGTCTCAGATTAACCTTCCCCATCCCCCACTCACAACGCATGTTGCTGGCATTAGTTAGGCACTGGTGGTATTCAAGAGCTGTGTCTTCATGTCAGTATCTCCCCATGCTGACAAACAAGTGAAGAGCTTCAGTCTTATCCTGCTAAGCCAGTCTAAGTCCTGAAGAGTCATTTAAAAAGTGGACACGTTGTGCTTAGCAGGATCAAAGAAGAAGGTTCGATGATCTATAGATTAAATAGAGGGAAGAAGATTGTAAAATCATCATCCTTTGCCTACGGCTTCAGACCCTTGTTTCTCAAGTATACTCCTGGGAAGGTACTTTTAATTAATTAAGTAAACACATAAAGGAAGAGAAATTTGTACAGGGCTGATATTATTGATTTTTTTCTTGCTTTTGGTAAATAAAGCTAATTAGAACATCAGAGAGCAAGCCATAATTAACCGCTAACATACTACCTTGAATATTTATTTTATCAAATCAAGATTTGTTTTTTTTTTTTTTGTAATACAATTCCATGTAAAAAATCCCACACACGTGCAGTGATTACATATGGTGCAAAATTAACATGTTAATGATAATACTGGAATACAAGAGGACAAATTGGTGGTTCTATCCTATTCATTAGTGTTGGGCCATCACCCTTAGATCTCAATTCTACACTGAGGGCGCATTTAAAGAAAGCTCTTCATTTGTCTTTGTCTAATTACAGCATTTCTTTATTTAGGTTCCTCAGCTCTCAATCATCATTCTGAATTGGTGGCATTCTGCCAGATACATGCACACACACACAGACACACAGACACGCTACATACACACATAACAAAAGCTCAAACCAAAACTGTTTATGCAACATAGATAAATGTGCTCTTAAATGCCTTCTCCATGGGAATAACACCCCATCCCCAATTTACATGTAATTAATAATAATGAATAACATTTCCTTGCATTTATACAGCGCTTTTATGGCACCCATGTGCTTTTAACAGTGATGAGAAGGACACTCGTCTCAACCACCACCAATGTGTAGCGCCCACCTGGGTGATGCACGGCAGCCATTTGCACAAGAATGCACACCACACACCAGCTGAGGAGGAGAGGCAGCAGTGTAGCATAGTGGGTATGGAACTGGGCTCGTAACTTAAACGTCACAGGTTTTATTCCTGGTTAGGACACTGCTGTTGTACCCCTGAGCAAGGTATTAACCTGTACTGCCTTTAAGCACCAGCTGTATAAATGGATGCAATGTAAATGCTATGTAAAAAAAATGGTTGTGTAAGTCGCTCTGGATAAGAGCATCTGCTAAATGCCAGTAATGTAATGTAATGAGAGGGAGAGAACAATTGTTTTAGCCAGTTAAATCAGGGGATGATTATACGGGAGGTTGAGAGAGCCAGGTTGGGAATTTAACCAGGACACCAGGGAACACCCACATATACAGACCGTTTGTAGACTCTCTCAGCTTCATTGCTTTGAGAGTTGAAGCAGGCAGAATTTCAGACTGGCCCAAACGTTCATTTGGCACATTATAGATCCACACATTATAAGGCCGAAAAGCTCTAATTTTCTCTAGTGCAAATCCCTCCTAATCCAAGGACAAGGTACCATTCTACGGTGAGTTTCAATGAAATCAGGTCAAGCGGGCACAGATATCCCATAGTGCCCAGCACCTCTCACATACCATCTGAGGGACACGTGGATTAATCTGAAAACAGGATCCTTTGTTTGCCCTTGTTTTTATTGCTGACTGTTTGCTTACCCTCTGCAATACAGAAATTTAACAACTCTCATCTGCCACTGTGATTTAGGCTTTCCCTCAGTTCAATATCTCAACTCAATCAACTAAATGTCCTGCTATGTTGTTGTGTTGTTATGTCAATGTGGATGTCAATGTTTGCTCTTAGTGTATGAATCAATATGTTCTCATTTTTGGCACCGATTGTGAAAAATCTATCTCTCTACCTATCTATCTATCTACTGTAAATGGTTAAATTAGGAAAAGATGAGAATATCAGTGGTTGTTCATATGTCAAAACCCACCTAAGAACCAAAGAGAAAGCTTCCGGATTTGAGGGAATAAACTCATTTTCCATACTGAACTGCAACTTCAATGCTTCAGCAAACTATTACTCTGACCCCAAATATTAGCAAATACCCACCCGAATAAATGGATCCTTTATGAAATGTAGACTTTTAAAATGCATCCTAGCTCAGACACCCAAAGGGAATTTTACGTTTCTGTGCAGATATGAGAATCCTGAACTGATGCCAATGTAATGCCAGAGCTGAGCTTCAGGGGGAAGCTCCACAGATGCAGTGAGGATTCTTCAGGAAGTGGATCTTAAAGGGTTGGCAGTTTGAAACTGTTGCAATATGCTCCCTTTCATGGTGCATTTACGCATCATCGACAGAAAGCACGCAGTCCTGATGTGTGTGAGCTCTACCCCCCCACATACTGTCTACTGACACTTCATGTGCCCCTTTTGTGCTGTTGAGGCAGTTTTAGGCAGCCAGAAAGAAATTCTGTGTATTTCAGTTATTAAGGTTCATGCACATGAGCGTGAGTTAGTGAGCGAGTGAGTAAGTCACTATCATTGGAAGGGGAAGCGGGGGTGGGTGAGTGCCTAGTAGAACCAGTAGTGTGAAATAATGGACTGAATTACACTCTGTCCATGCCTAGAAATCTATCAAGTATTGTATATAGTTGTATATCCAAATAAATAAATAAAAAACCACTAGGGATGAACTGTCTCTCCCTTCTCTCTCTCTCTCCAATCTCTCTCTCACACACAAGCGCACACAAACAATAATGTAAGGGTTGCCAAATAAAAGGCTGCCAGTTCACTACTCCATTCAGCAGCAGCATCCCTGATTTCACCAGTTAAAGGAGGAGAAAGAGTTGGGCAAATGCTGCACACAGCAAAAGCTCTGATTGCTGTCTGCATCTTTGCCTCCTCCCTCTAAGCCCTGAATAGAAAAGGCTAATGAGCAATCACAGCATCTGTTTCTCTCTCTCCTGTTTTTCCCATGTCTCTCTCCTCAGAAACAGGCAGCAAACAGAACCATGAACCATGAACCAAAGCTAGCACAGGACAGTGAACCAATGAATGTGAGGCCTTTTTTAAAGTGTGTTCTCCGCATTCTGAACATTAATGATCAGAAAAATCTACAGCAGGGATGGATTCAAGGGGTGGGTGGGTGTTTGTTAACGAGGAATGCAATTATATAGATTAAGATGAGACGTCATTCCAACGCTGGTCCCTGGTTATTAACTTAGTAATGAATTCATTTGATTATTTATTTATTTTGAGCCAGAGCCACACGTCCAAAAAAGGCTCACATCTTCCATAATTGGAACTGACTCTTTAGGTAATAGGACATGAAGTAGACTGTGGATGGGTTTAAAGCTATCAGAGACTGATGGGTTTCTGTGCTGGTAGTAGTTCATTCCCTATTGCCCTGTAAAAAAAACAGCTCCCATTAATCCCATTCTGCTGTTTCCGTCTTTTTATGCGTGGATGGGGTATATTAAGAACTTGTCAATGTGAATGAGAATCTATGACCTAATCTGTCCATGTGCACAAGCGAATGTATGCGCACACACACACACACACACTCACATAGAAAGCCCCCTTTCCCACTCCCTCTGTCCACATACACTCGCAGATCTTTCTCACTTTTCTCTTACAATCATATATATATATATATATATATATGGTGATGATTGTAAGCGAAAAACAGACCCTATTCACTTAATACACCATGGCAATCACATTTCATGTTCCAGGGCTTTGAATTAAATGACTATGTCATGCCGCACTGCTTTGGCTCTCTTTGAAGGAGAAAAAAGTGGGAAACAGCTTTCTTACTGGCTTCAAGCAACTGGCATCCATTTGGTCAGTGGTGAGATGGGGGGGGGGGGGGTAGTGGTAAAACGCTTTAAAATGATGTCTAATTAGTATCACCCTTTCAGCAATTTCTCCATTTAATATTTCCTCCCTTTTACTTAGAGCAAAAAGCTAATTAAAGAGGAGATATTGGACACGGCCCCTTGCATTCTTTAATGGGGGAGAAGTGTGGCGGAGGGTGTCTCGGACCCTGAATGAGACCATCGAGGTGGAACAACAGAGGATACTGTGCTCCACGAAGAAAAGAGTCCGAAGGAGAGAAACACAGTGGAAGCTGGGGGCTGATGGGCCAAGAGTGTTCCCTCAAACAATTATTTAAATCCCAGCAAAGCTAATGCCTTACCCAAACACTGCCCACATTGGTTAAATCAGCTGTCACTCAGCCACTAACACTGCCACGGAAATGCCGCACGCGGCAACCTGGGACAACTGTCAATTTGCAGCAGAAGATTTCTCCCCCTCACAATTAATCAATGCACTTAAAGGCTCTGGGGAAGATAGGTGAACATTTATCTGACGCACAGCCTGTGTGGTGTAAAATACAGGGTGCCCCTCAGAACCAGATGATAACTACTAACTGAGACTACTAACCAGACCCTGCTCCAATAGCATATGGGCTGGAGGTGTCAGACTTCATAGTGCCATTGGACAGTGGTATATGATAGAGTTTAAACAATACATCCATTATCTTAACATTGCCATTCATTTCCATTTCTACAAAGATGCCGACGTTCCCCTGGAAAGCATGGTCTAAACTTGCCTTTATTCTCATGAGCAAATTTACTTGACTTTGCAAATAATGCAGAACAAAAACATACGTAGGAAATGATTTATTACCACTGCCTGCGCCATTTAATTACCAGTACATATGTTCAAGTTATTAATCCAAGACATGTCTTCTTATTTTATAAGCTCTGCCTCATTTCATGTTCCTTCTGTAATTCACCTTCTGCAAATAGCACAAGGAGAAACTCATTTTCTTCATTTTTTCCCATGAAAATTCTAGGACCCCAAGTAGGGAGTGAGTATTGTTAAAGATATTTGGAGTGAAATGGGGGAAATGCCATGGACTGGCAAAACACTAGTGCCGTCTCCAGCGATGCTCTGAGCTCCAGGCACATCTTAGAGAAAATACACTGCTGTCGTGTCTCCCCTTCCTCTGGTTTCCTTGCTGTGTCCATGATCAACAGGGAACTCATAACCTCTCCTGTCCAGCTGCTGTCTGAATCAGTGTGATGGGATAAGAGGATGAGCCAGACTGGATATCCTGTACAACAACGGGATATGAATTGAGGCCATGGTTTGTAGCCTGCTATGACAAATACCCGTGGGGCGGGGGGAGGGGGGGGGGGGGGGGGCTAGAAATCCCCTTAAAGTGAGATCAGAAGCCATTGTGTAGCACAGAGTAATGATGCTGGCTGGAGGGTGAGAGGACCCTACCGTGTGAGTAGCCTGAGGTGACACAGCTGGGAAAGCACAGAGGAGGCCAAACTCCTTCTCAGTCAGGAGACCAAACACTCAACTCTCTCTCTGTCTCTCTCTCTCTCACACACACACACCATCCTAACAACACTGGCACCCCATGGCTCAGGAACCACTAAAATATTTCCTTCTAGTCTTTCTAAGGGGCCTTTTAGGAGGGTCACCAAATGGACCATAAAGTGTGCCGCAGGCATCAGGGAAAAGGCAAGTAAAATCAACCACAAGCAGAGACAAAAAAAAATTGTGCTTGGAAAGAAAATATGTTTTTTTATGGGCCTGTTCTAAAGGATATAGAATTGAACGTGGCAGACAAATGTAAAAAGCAAACAAATGTATGTGGCCAGCATGTGGTTTAAAGGGTGATAGTCAGAGATTTCTGATCAGGGTAATGGCAGTAAAAACAGAGAAGTGAATTAGCATGAGAGTCCCACAGCATGTAGGCTGTGCCTGTTCATCTGATAAGCAATCAGACGTGACATCTCAGCTTCTCTGTCGATCAGGATAACAGAGTCTAAGAGGATGTTAGAGGTGTTTGGATTGGGTACCCCCTCCATGAGTTCTGTGTGCCTCTCCTCTGCTCCTACATCACAGAAAGAAACCATTAACTATCTCTTGTATGCATGTGTATGTGTGTGTTTGAGTGTGTTTAGGGTGGGGGTGGGGTGGGGGGTGGGGGGTTGGCTTAAACAGTACTGTGCTGGTGTTGGAGTCAGTTTTGATGGCAATTGCTGATGCGTTAAGGATATAACGAACTATATAAATACATAAATTAATATATTAATAAATAAGCAGGAGCAAAAGAAAAGATGATAGTATTTATGTTTTATATTCTGCCTTACTGTTTGTTTGAGCACTGAGACTCAAATATAGAGATCTACACACAGAACACATAGGACATCAAATAAAATAAGCAACAAAACATACATTCGGGAATATGCAAATTACATTTATCCATTTACATTTATTAAGTTTATTGGTAATGACCTCAGAGTTTCTCTAGTGGAAGATACATTTTTAATGAATGTTACAATATCACAGTCTCAGGGTAATGCAACAGCTCTGTGGTCTATATTAATTAGTAATGGATAAATGGATAATGGATAAACAGTAGATTAATTCATTATGAACGATGCTATGTTACCTTGATGCTGCTGTGCACCCGAAAGTATACAAAAATCCCTGGACCGACAAACTTTTAGTCTGCATATCTTTGATCAAATCCGTCAATGAAGATTATGAAAATGTTTTGTTTAATTGCTCACACATCTGGGAGATGTTAGCGTAAATAAACTGCTGAGAAAATAACACAAACCATCCAATGTCTCCAGCGTTTCACCATACAGTTTCTCAAGTCTCTCCACCCCTCCTTAATCATACATTAGTAATGTACCAACACTGTTTCCTCGCGTTTTTTTGTTTTTTTTTTACATTGAATTTTTATTGTTCCCTGCTTTTGCTAAACCAACAAAAGATTTACACATCCACGTTCTGCACGGTTCTTTTCCCCGGGTCTTTTCGATAGATAGTCTATGTTTTTGCAACATCAAATACAAATTGGTAGCCTATATTACGCTACGTTTAGTGTTGGGTAAATGTAGCCTATGTCACGAAGTGAGTTTTTCGAACAAGAGGAAAACATTTTAAAATCAGAAACAAACGACTATCACACGTTATCCAAAACGATGATCGTGGACGCAGACTGAATTTAGAACTACGTTGCTATCCATTTCAGCACCAAGTCTAACCAATGCACTCCCCTCCGTTCCAACCGTCCGACGTTCAGTGAGCTGAATGCGTTTACTAAATCAATCACAAAATCAGAGCGTGTGCAGGCTGTATAGGCTATTCTTGAATTAGTCACCCGGAAGGTATGCCGGACTGTCACATGTAAACGAATAAGTGAACTTGCACTACCTGAGAGGGCACACGAACAATGCCAACCTCTGTTGCATCGGTTAGGCTAGGTGTGAGCAATGTCCGTGCGTTGTATCTCGGATTACGATCTCAAAATCAGTTTAGCGTGTTTAGTAGCCCCTCCAAAGGAAGCCTAGACATGTTCTTCAAACAGAAAACAAAATGTAAAATCAATTATTTAACTTCCAGGGTGTTGTTTAAGTAGACTTTTGAGTCATAAAACTATGTCCTTTCTGTTATTATTGAATGAATATTCGTAATATTATTCTTTTCTCAGTTGCGAGTGGTGTGTGATACAACAGTGTTCATCATATAGCCGAATGCTGGCGGGCTGTAGTTAAAATCGGGAAAAATACGATTCTTATAAGAACTTCTATATCGTATATAGGCTGCCTTGTAGCTCGCTAATTGAGCTAATATAATGAAGCTAGATAAAACAAAATTAAAAGCAAAAGACTTTCTAACTTTCACAAAAAGGCTATGCCTACAACATTTTCCCCAAAACTACTGTTTTCTTAAAATTTGACATTTGTATTTTAATATAAGTCACACATGAATGACAACAGAAGATTATATCTCCTCATAATCATTTCTCTTGTTTTTTATGCCTACACGAGCCTCTTTGTGGTCATGCTTTGTATGCGTACAGCCGAACATCACGTGGAACTTCACAGATTTAAAATTTCTTTTTTAAAGAAATTATTACAATGAAGACAATTTTAGTGCAATTGCGCGGTGAATGTTAAACAGAATATTATGCTTTTCTTACCGTCCACGGCCATGGTAGGTCTCTGTGTAGGCTGTCTCTCCGTGGTTTTGTTTAGAAATAGCCTCCCATGCTTTTCGGTTTCTGGCAACTGGAAAGTGGACGGTTTTGCTCTCGTGTGTCCTCCGGTGAGACTGCTGTGCCTAGGTTGACGCGTACCTCCGACTGCCAAAGCACTGCCTGCGTCTGACTTGACTCCCCAGCGTTCATTCACTTTCATAAAAAATAAATAAATAAATAAATAATACGACTGACCGGAAACACTTTCTATTTAACTCCTCCCCTTAATACCTGACCGCCTGAACCGGTGAAAGATGGTCAGTTTACAAGCGCTCGAACAATCAAAAAAATCGAGATAGAATTTAATAGTTAATAAATCTTTGTATTTGTCCAATGAAAACGTGGGTAGGCGAAATGCATTCACGGTTTAAATATTCAAAGCAAGGCGCACCTAGCACGCTGTGAGTACCTGCGATTCTGCAGAAATTCTGTGACAGATAAACCATATTGTCAGGCATATTGAACTTAAGACTGAAAGACAAATTTGAAGGACAAGACAAAATAGAAAGACTGTTTTTTAATTTGCTAATTAGCACAATTATTAAACCAGGGGGTAGAACGAATATAGTGAACTCAACTGTATGAGTTCATACAGGTGGACAAAACACATGAAAAAAGGCAGGACTTTTACTTTTGGACCCCTGGACTTTCTGCCTCTGCTTATCCAGGTAGCTTGTTTCAAGGGAAAACTGGAGTAAGCTGAATTTAAGTTCAAATCGGTCTAATGTTCATACTAGCAGCTGGCATTGCCTTGCTTAAAGTGATATATTGTATTCTTAAAGTAATAATGACAAAATAACTTTTCCCAACATGTGGATACCCAAACATTCTGTGATTGTCACATCATTTATCAGAGGCTGAATTCCTCTGCAGACGATCATTTCTTCCAGGCTTTAGCTTACGAATAAAGCAATTGAAATTTAGAAAAAAAGCATACAACATAGCCATTGGGTGGGGTCTGAGCCTCACTGAATTGATAGAATGGCTGAGCTTTGTTCAGCGGGACACCTTTATGTGAAGACCCTATTGACTCAAATGGTTTTTCACAACCTTCCTGCTCACTAAACTGAATGCAGTGTCTTCAGTCTTCAGAGGGCATTTTTTGAATTTGCTTGTATCATCTGTGCATATCAGAGCCAAAATACTGCAGCGCAGGGGTTTTCAACATTTTCTCTTCCAGGGACTCCAACTGTGGCTCAAATGCATCCAGGGGACCACCATCACAAGTAAAAAAAAAAAAAAGAGGTTTTATATTTTTTTATATTTTCCCAAATTTACATATCATCATTGCACATCAAATCTGGCCAGGGACCAGCTAGAGTACAGTGCTGGGTAAAAGACATTTTAGGGCCCTCTCCCACTGTTAAATAAATACTAATTTCATCTGCCTTGGTCAGATTCACCTTTCTGGTGGGAAGGAAAGAGATTACTGCCTCAGCTGAAAGTGCTGCTTGGGGCTGAGGCATGAGACAACTGCTCGGCCCCAACAAAAGGTACAGTGCTTCAGAGGCAGCTTGCACGTGCCTGTTTGTGGATGATAAGTTTTTCTTTTCTAATATAAACAAGGCTCCAGCTGGGATTTGACCTCATAAAATCATGGTTTGGGTTTTCCCGCAGGGAAATGAAAGACTAGGTTTAAAAAAATAAACAAACAAAGACTTGCTGCTGTCTCACATTGGTTATGTTGAACTGAATATAGAGGTATATTGGATTTTTAAAGAAGGGCATTTTTGACACCATAAATCATACAAATTGTTTAAAAAAGATTTCTGTCATTAAGTTTCTATTAATAACCTGGGTGAGAAAGCTACAGAAATTCAATTAACTCTCTCTGAAATAAATATGGTTCACTTAAGCCTTTCATAAACGGAACCTTAGTTATCCCTCCATGAACTTAGAGAGAGGTAATAATATTTCTCAGGACAATTCTCATTTAGGGCTGTACCTCCATATCAGAAACTAAGACTGAGAAACTAATTAATACTGTGGAATATGCACGAGGTAAGATGCAATGTCGTATATTGCAAATCTTGCTTAAGGTTCCTATTCATTAATTACATTAACGAGGCGTCAGACTTTGTTCTTTGAGGGAAGTAACAATTGTACTCACCTACTGAAGGGTCAGACAAATTGGGAAAAATGACTGAGTGAAAATGGTTCCATGTTAACTATGGAGAAATGATTCTCTGACAAAATCACATTGGCTTAACTGTCACAGTGTGTCTCTGCTGTACCCTCTGCATTACCCCTGAGAGAGATTGTGTTTTGAGAGATGGGCACATGGTACCCATCTGGCTCTCGCATTCCAATAAGAATTAGGCTTATTGTCCACATAATTGGTGCCCTTTTGGTCACTGTAATGAAAGACCATGAGGAATAGGCATGCTTGTTCCAGGGGGAGAATCACATATGGCGAAAAGTCAAATGACTTCTGTTAAGAACAGCAGGCAGACAAAGGAACTTCCATAGACTTCAGCAGCAGCAGAACAGGGACAGGGACAGGTGCCCAAACAGGCATTTGCAAGCAACCAGAAAACCCACCGTGCAGAGACATACACACCTGGGTAATTCAATTCAAATTTTGATGGTGTAATCTCTCATTTTTGTCTGACCACCGCCTGAGGAATGAAATACAACAGAGCTGATGATGAAAAAAATCACAGACAGATGGCAATGTCCATTTTAATGTGATTTACAACCTCAGTATTAATTAATGGAGCATGTTTCAGAAATAGGCAGACAACAACAGCACTGCTCTACTGCTCTACTTTGCTGTACAGAAACTCTAGTTAAAAGGTTCCAAGCGACAAGACTGTCTGAGCAAATGTTCACCCCAGAGCCAGGGAATGAGTTCAGTCAAACTCAAATATGCAGAACAAAGGACTGACTTCACCAAGGGTACATTTTAACCATTGTTGACAGAAAGAAAGCCCCGACCCCCCCCCCCCCCCCCCCCCCCCCCACACACACACACACACACATACACAAATTGCAATTTTAAGTCCTAATCCAGTTATGACAGCAGCATCCTAAATGTTTTGGGAAACTATCAAACCGAGTGGAAGTGATGGAGGGTTCATAATTGGGGTGGTTGCAGGATGTCTAAGATGTAGGCTAGGCTACTGAAAGATCATTAGCAACGTAACACCTTCCTATCTACCCCATGGATAACATCAATTAATGTATGCAACAATTCCTAAAGATGGGTACCAAGTCAGCCCCTAACTACACAACAGACGACTAATTAAAGTTGTATTGCATTATGTTGTCTCATATGGCGGCGATCCATGCCAAAGCTTCCATTTCCATGGCAACATCAGACCACAAAGAACAAAGTTTGCGCATGGACATACTGGGGCCATTGATTTTATCGCCTGGTCTGCCAAAGCTGGTGGCACATTGAATTGCAAGCATTGACTTGGCAGTGAGCTCTGTAGTGGGATGGTACTGGAGGTCAAATGCCAGAATCCCTTGCTTAGAGACCTTGGGAAATGCAGGACCGCTAAGCGATGTCAATGAAAAGAGAATGCATTTTGTGTTTTTATATCGGGAAATCATTCATGCTGTCCGGAATGTATTTATAGCACCACCCTAAACTCTTCCTGCCAGAGCTGTTTAGGTGCGCTTCATATATTCAGAGAGCGCAGGAAAGATGACAGAATCCATTTAAAAGATATATTCCTGTTTCTCTTTCCTCCTGTGTCCGATGCGCGAGTGTGTACGGGGAGATAGGGCGGGAATAGCTTTACCATTCTGCTCACACGCCGGGCCCAGTCAGTCTTATGCAAATCGATCGCGTCAACGGTGGCAAGTTCTGCATTCGTTTCCAAATGCACTTTCTGTTCATCTGTAACACCATTTTAGCGAACACAGCGTGGACTAGTACCAAGCTTATTGGGAAGGCAGCGTTCCAACTCCAGACTGGCGGAGAGAAAGGCAGCGATGCGGCTTGCCTGGGCATATCTTTCAGCGTTTTTGATACGCAGATAAGATAAAGCCTATTTCTCTTCGTAGACACACCGACAAAACTCGAGGCAAGAAATCTTGATTTAGTTTGTCAGAGCCGGACAACAATATTCCACAAATGTTATGATGGCGTGACTGCGTGCCAAACCTGCAAATGTTAAATTTCACACAAGATAAAATGCATTTTACACACGTGACACTAAAAGGAAGCATCTTCGAATCCACGTTGCCTTAAAATGTCTAATTTAATTAACAGGAGGGTATAAAGTCTATTTCAGTTTTTATGTAAACCTATTCCAATAAATTCGGCACAATTCATCATATTGATAGTAATTTCAATTGGCGAATCAACTTTTATATATGGGTTTCAATATTTCTTTTCTCTATCTTAATGATTTAGATGCACATCCCCAACTCGCTTTTTAGCAGTATGCTAAAAACGCTTCGACGGATATTTTTATTTTATTTATTTTTCTGGTAACCTACCCTGTGGCTATTTATAGCCCCCCAACACACACACACACACACACACACGCGGAAACACAGAAACCATACTCTGGCGATAGACTAACTGAAGGATGCCATATTTCCATGAATTTCATCCAGCGGCAGGAAATCTGTCAGTGTCAGTGCCAAGGTCTGCTTAGGAGAGCTGTTATCCCACACCCGTCGTATAGCTATAGCCTCTGATAACGGTAAAAGCATTATACTAAAACGAGCGAAGAAATAAAAACAAGGCCTTTCGTACAAAATTATCTATCACGTCAAAATAATGTCCCGAAGCATCCTACTACAAAACACATCAGTGCTGGACGCCACGATCAATAATCTATTTTATCAGGACTATACCCCCCTCCCACACACACACACGCAAAACAATATTGAAACCACACTCTTGTTCAGAACACACACACACACACACACACAAATGGTTGCTCTCAGTCAGGACCATGTCTGCAACCATCACTGTTTTGGAAATGTCGAAAGAAAAAGAAGACAATTCATAGCTCGAGTACTGCAGATTGTTAGCCAGGTCAGCGAAAAATTGGAACATTATGAACAAACCAATGCATGCACACACGCACACACACACACACACACACACTCTCTCTCTCTCTCTCTCTCTCTCTCTCGGTGTTCTTGTGCATTATGTTTTTGCTAATATTGAATACTAAATGATTCAACGGCTGGCAACTGGCTGGTCTGCCAATATGAATGATGGGGAAGTGTGTGCAGAGACCCTGTCAGACACATAGCAGGTGGCGGCAGCGGTTTGATTCCAGAATTTAAGCGAACATTCCCCTCCTTCCCTCCTGTCGCCGCTGCCGCACTCCTCCCAGGGAATATGCTTCCTGTCAGGATGAGGTGTGAGAGGATCCAAGCCTAATGGGAGGGACACCAGGGCCTGGAACATGCGTTTCCCTGGGGGGAGGGGTTGTGCCACGACAACTGCAGCTGTCTGGGAAGGTGTCAAACAACGTCTGGTTCGGTAACGTTTTTCAGTCACTTTAATCAGAGAAGAATATAGCTGCAAGCACGCTATAACCTCTGAATAGATCACTTGATAATTATTAAGAAAATGTTATAATTATACAGCAAATAGTTTAATGTTACACCAACTCATTGAGGACATTTTACTCCTGTGTGACTCACATGCTGTTAATGTTCAATAAACACTTGGAATTTTACTGTGAATAAACTTTTGCAAGTTAATAAATTGTGTCATACTCAGTGTGAACATTGCAGTTGGGTATTTGAATAAATATAAGCAGTAGGGCTCCACCTTCTTGATGCAAATGGCCTATGGAAAATTCATACACTCTCAGAAATAAAGGTACACAAGGGTACAAATTCTGTACAAGTACAAAACTGTACCTCTAAAGGTACTAGTGACAAGCGATTGTACCTTTCTAGGTACTGAATGGTACCTTTTTTCTGGTAAAGGTACAGTTCTGTACCTTCAAGGGGTACTGCCACAGTGACAAGCGATTGTACCTTTCTAGGTACTGAATGGTACCTTTTTTCTGAGAGTGTACTTACCACATGGCTGCATGTTCATTCACAGAAGTCCATGAATGCCATGTGTCTTTTTGATGACTTCATATTTGAAGCTTGCAGCAGTATGCACACTTGTGTTTATTGTTATATTATGCTGGCAGGACAATGTTTAAAAACTATTTTTCATTTGTTGTACCTGCAAAGTTAATTGCATGAAAGAAAGGCAGTGAAAACTGATAAAACTCAAATATATATTCATTTATAAACTATTTTATTTATTGACTTATTGAAATTAGCTATATGACCAGTGATAAACACGTTAACATACAAAAATCAGTTAATATAATTTGGCTGGGAAAATCCAGTGGGTAAAGGAACGTGAATGGTAGATCATATGACGGGAAGGTAATCTTACATTTTATTTAGCTAGCTGCTTTTTGATATGAGTGGCATGCAGACAAAATATAATTTATACTCTTGAGTTCAGCTGACTCTAGGATTTATTTTGTGATTCATGCAAAACACATTTAAAAGAGCATTTCACAACATTTTTCTCATATTAGAAACCACGGCACAGCATTGATGTACGTAGATGAACTAAATGGTTTGTTCATACATGGAAATCGCCAAACCATCTACAAACTATACCATGTGGTGACTACCATTTTAAGGACTTATCTCCACTTCATTGTACCAACAGTTTATCAGCAGTTTTCTGAAATATGATCAATACTTGAATTTAAATGGGAATTTATCATACACATGTTTAATAGGCGCCTGATTCATTTCTGTGCAAAAAATGTCAGTGGACCCTGGGACGTTTGGCTGAATGAAACAAATAGTGTGTCCTCCTTCCCTTCATGACATTGGCCCTCACAATACCAAACAAGGTTTACACATTCTGATCGCTGATCAATTATACAGGGCCTCACAGCAGCGCGTATACCTAAAGCAATAACCCTGGACTGCCCACAGTCAAGAATAAAATTCTAGCCATGCTAGTTCTGACTGTCGCTAGAAATCCAGAGGGACAATACATTAATTGGCATAATTAATGCTGCACAAGGAAGGAGCGCTTGATTTGGCTGAATTTCCTCATTTCATTGTGCCAGAGCGATTCCTTTGGTCGATCAAATGAGTACAGACACATAAATGACTCTGCTGCTTAGCTAGTGAACTGCACAGTAAAAAGAATTGGTAGTTGGCAGCACATGCTTTGGAGGAGAAATGTGCTTGCATGTGTTCTGTTGAATTTTACAGAGGACACTGCAGTGACAAAAAAACTTCAGGCTAAAAATGAGCAATAGAGAATGAGAAAGAAACATTGGTTGTGCTCAACAGAGGTTGATAAAATGCTAATTATTTCCTTGACTGACAAATTAAGGACTCAAAGACAATAGCCAAATTCCATGTGTGTTTTCTTTACAGATTTACTGTTTCAGGTCCTTTTCAAATGTATGAGAGCTGTCTAATAAAATAGGAATGAAAATGATAATTCAATCATTTAATTATTAATTTGAAAGACATGTAGAAAATACAACAGGAAAAAGCAAAGAGTGGTAAAGGAAGAACTATAAGACTCAGGTACGTGAACTATTGATTCAAATGCCAAGTGAGTCTCTGTTTTTGTTCAGAATTACTTTAGTACATAGCTAGCTGTATAAATGTGTAATTTACAGACAATGTGAGTTTCTTGTGAAGAAAGATTTATGTTATTTTTTGAACGAGAATCACTTTTTATCTGACAATTTTGATTGGGTTGACCCTTATAATTCCTCATAATTTCAAATTATATAATCAAATACGGTTTTCAAAATTTGAAATCAATTCACTTCCTTCTGTAAAAATCAGAGTTTTTATGATTCATATTATTTGGCCTCATGTGCCCTTTTTTGTTCTTATCCTAATGCACCAAGTGCTGCAGATCAATAAAATTCCAATTGGCTATTTGTTACCTAAGCAAACACTCTCAGGCTACTTTAATGAGGTGAGTGCAATAACGTTTACTGCTGTCCTTTACAAGGACACTGCACTATTTCTGCACCCCTAGTAAAGATAATATATACATAAAGCATTTTCTTAGAAATACTGTTTTTTAAATATAGTATGACATGCTTATTAAAATGCAGTCTTCACTTTGAAATGGTGGAAGATAATTGAAGAGAGAGAGAGAGAGAGAGAGAGAGAGAGAGAGAGAGATTTGCCAAGCTTCAACATGCCCTATTTTAATCTTTTCTTTTCCTGGTGATGTGGCACAAGAAGTAGCAATCATTTCACTCATTAGATCAATAAATCAACAGCCCGCAATTGTGCTTGGGTGCCGGGGAATGAGTCGTCATCCTACGCTGGCTTTTATAATCAATACAAAGTAAACCAAAGTAGGCTGGGGGAGGAGGGGTGGCATGTAGGCCTGGCTGTCTATAGCTCTTCTAATTCAACACCAGTTGATGCTAAATTGCAGTTAATTGTGATGAATTAACAGTAAAACTTTCATAATGGCTCTTTCCATTCTCCTCATATATGTATTGCCTGAAAAATGAGTCATGCATATGCAATGCGCATGGTCATTCCGGCTCATGCGTAAGTGGCTCCTTCCCTCATACAGGAGCAAATCGTCATGAAACACTGTATGACTTAAGAGCAGTACATGATGCTGCGCTAGCTACAGTTTCCTGCATATGGGTTACTCACAGTCTGCCACAAGAAGCCAATCCTTCATTACCAAATTAGATTTAAGCAGCCGAAGACATGTGTGATTGTTACAAATGGCATTTCCACTCTCTGTGCTTATTCTGTCAAATGTAGCTGAGCCATTCTGCCAGTTTCACCCAAGAAGTATTTCCATTTTCTACAAACAATTTAGCAATTTTCTGTACTCAAACCTGAAACTGGATGGAATTAATCATGAACACATTCCATAAACAACTTTAATCATCAGTATGTTCCAAAATGTTGAAAAATTGCACTAGGAGCCCGAAATATAGTTCAAAAGCAAAAAGTTTATTTCCACATCATGAATATTGAATGTAATTTGTGCATAGATTCTAATTACTGTCTCAGTAATGGTGTACGTAGTATAGACACATTTTCATGTATTGTTTGCAATATTCCTGAACCACAGGTAGTTCTATTTGTGTATGATGATGTGTGCATTAATGGCTGTGTGCCCAGGCATATGCACATATCTCTGTGCATGAGTGTGTATCTATATGTATTTATGTGCACTAATGGTGTTAGTGAACTAAAGCAAGTCTTTAGCATACAGCTAAACACTCAGGTAGCCACCCACAAAAACAAACAAACAAAAACAAAACAAAACAAAAAAAATATCTTTTGGTTTTTAGGTGTAATTGTAGTTTAATGTTGTGACTTGCTCTTGTATCTTACAATCAAGTGCATCCCTATAAGCTGCAGATGGCCACAGTGCATTCTGGGTATGGCAGTAATCTGCACTCTTATCCTTGCCTTACCTTCACTTTTTGTACCAATGAAACATTTGGTGTTTTTTGTTTACCCAGGAGAGCTATAAAACTGCTGAGCTTCTTTTGGTACCAAGAGACAGACCTTTGAAATGAATCTCACCGCTAGATCGACTCCGACTATACAGGTCACCAACCTATTCCAATGCAGCTGAGCCAAAGTTTTTCTTTGTCTCTTAAATCAGGACAGAAAGTGAGAGGTAAAAAAGCATGCACATTGAAAATAAAAAGATGAAATCAACAATGAAACTTTTTTTGTCTTTTGTTTTGAAGCTCTGTCATTGTATGTTAAAGATTTACATAATGCACGAGACGACAAAGGGGTATTTTTTATACTGGTTCATCGTTCAAGGTTGCGTTCAGAGGGAACCCAGCCATATATTCCTCAGGTACACATCAAAGAGAATGATTACATTCCAGAACTAGACCTCTTTGTCTTTTTTCAGTGTCTCAGCCCCTAAGCTCAGAAACATGATTAATTCTCAACTGCTACACAACCTAGTCCCGTCACGGAAAAGTTTTGTGAATGAATGAGCGAGAGTAGGTGAGAGTAATAGAGAAAGTAAGCAAAGAACTGCAGCCAAACAGCAGAAAGCTTTATCTCTCTCTTTCTCTGAGATGAGACACAACTGACAGATCTGTTCTGCCTGACCAACTGAAAACATTTTTGCTTGCTTGTACAATGTTCCATTGCTTTTATATTACATCTCTGACAGCATAAACTGGTATTTTATTTGTGTATTTTAACAAACACCCCAAAATCTCTCTCCATGCTACAAGCTATTCCTCTCTGTGTACTGCAGCACAATATGGTGAACCTAACTTTGTATTCCCCATGTTCCTTTTGCCCCCAATTTAGAATGCCCGGTCGCAATTGTAGACCCGTCCAACTACTGCGAGGTTTGGCAGCAATGCTCTGTCAATTCAGCAGAGCACACACTACTGAACACATATCCTCCAAAATGTGTGCAGCCAGCAGCTACCTCTTCTACCTCTGCAAACCAGCATTAGTCTGTGCCGTTACTATGCCAGAGGAGAGCACAACATGCCAATTTGCTCAGCTTGTGCGAGCAGATTCCCTGATTGACAAGAGGAATTGATATTGAGCAATGAGGTGGAAAATACCCTGTGAACAGTTATCCCTCCCTGGGCCACACTACGGGCAATCATGTCTCTCTACAGTGTTACTCCATTAAGAACAAGTGCCTCACCTGGATAAGTCACTCAGGACATGGGGATTTTAAAACAGCCATTTATCATAAGTAAACACACACCGCATGAGATAAATATTTACTTGGAAGATGGCACTAGGTTCCCTTAATCCAATAAATGTATCTATCTCTCTCTATATTTTTTTGTTCTAAGGATGTACTGCAATTCCTTTGTGTGAAAATGTGACTGTTAATGTCAGACAACACTATTTTACAGGGCCAAAGGTCTGTATCTTCAGTGTATGACACGGTGGTATGTTAGGTGTGCATTCTTCCTGTAGAACATCAAGAGAATCTGCCCCTTCGTTACCACCAACACAACACAGCTCTTAGTCCAGGGGCTGAGCATTTCCTGTCTGGAGTACTGCAGCTCTCTCCTTGCTGGTCCTCTTGCCTTGCCATCAAACCTCTGCAGCTCATCCAGAACACCACTGCTCGCCTGATCTACAGCCTCTCCAGAGTGGCACGCTACACACCAGCCAGACCTCTTCTGCACACTCTGTGCACACCACAGTTCTGAGGTGCTTCCTGGGACTAACAGGTGTTCTCCACTGTTGTAAATCACTCTGGATAAGACAGTAATGCAATGGAACGTCTCTGCACGGAATCTAATACTCAGATATACAAACTGGGTATAAGTCCCTGCAAATGCAGCCAACTTTAGAGCAGGTCAATCATATTGGATTTATTGAACTACTGAGTTAATTGGAACTGGTACATTGTGGCAGTTGGAAAGGTTCTCACGTAAAGGCAGATTGGTTTGATTGATGCACTCGACTCCTCACTGCAAGGTCACAAAGTAGCCTGAGAATTAAATAAAGCAGTGGAAACCACCCTTGGGGGTAAATGCATGATTGTCAGATATATATTTGAGTACAGCTTTATCTGTCATCTTTTTCATACGCAGTAGCCTACATTGAACTATAGCCTACATTACTGTGACTGTATTTGAGCACTTAATGTTAAGTCCTTTACTTAAGAGTAGGCTATAACAGCACCACTACTGTAATTCAGATGTGGTTACTTGGGTTGTACTCCTATGTGGCTGCAACTACAGGAGTTTAAATTGGCAACCTCTATGTCAGCTGTGATAAGTGTAGAGAACCCTTGAAAATCAGTAATAGGGACATCATCTGAAAAAATGCAACTTACTTTTCCTGTGGTCCTGTTAGGGAAATCACATTGTCGTAACCACAACCTCGTGCACAGTAAGAGGCCATGCAATCCACTTTAGAAATGTAATAGACGTGGACGGCATGCAGGGATACAGCTTTTAAGTGTAATGAGTCTGGCAATGGGGTAACCATGCGCTGTAACGAGTTAGGAAATGCCCCCGACATGATCTATAGTCTTTCGACAGAAGTGGGATTTCTCACGTAAAAAAAGGATCAGAATTCAAAATACTACAAAAATAACAAGAACTGGCCTCGCAAAAAAACAAAAAACTAACAAACAACAACAACAAAAAAACAAAACAAAACAGATTAGCTAGATAATCTATAGCCTACATTATTCCTCTAATAGCTAGCTAGCTCTTAACATTGCATCCAGCAAGTCATGCAATTGTGTGCGCAACCATGTAGCCAAAGCTCATTTTTATTTGACAAATATTATAAATCTATGGATATTTATTTAAAAACTGCGCTGCCATTTAGATTAATTCAGAACATCCCGATAACTTTTATATTAAATCCTCATAAAAGCATTGTTTTAGAAATGTCCATTATCATTAAGTTAATAGACCTACAGAAATCCACCCGACGTGTCGCATTGGGAAATGAACGCAGATTCCGTGCCTCCGGGAAGGAAAGCTGATGAATTGCTCATGAAAAGAGGATCACTCATGGCACCATTTAATATGGAAATACAGGTCAAACAAATTAATGTACAGGGGGCGCTTCCTCCCAGTCAAGTCCGCTTTTGCCGGTCTTGCACACAATTTTCACTGAACCGGCTGGTCTTCCAACCCCATGCACTTCCACCAGACTTCCATTCAACATAGCAACATAAAAACACGTTACTCTGCTGCCCCCTGTTGTTAGCACAATTTGCTACTGGCATTCGGCCAAGCTGCAAAGGCGTGGCATTCATCACGTAAAATCACAATTTATAAAGAGTTTCAATTATGCTTCTAGGGAACAAACCATCTAAAAAAAGAATTAAAAAGACGTGATGCATGCGTTCTTATTATGTGAGGCATCTGAACAGGCGTTTATTTTCCACCTATGTTTGAAGAAATGCTTTTATTAAAGTAGTTTTCAATTCCTACTAAGACAGTTGGTTTGGAAATATACCCCTTCATACATTTTTAAAAAACGGAAAGGAAAAAAAGACAAAATAGTTACCGCCTCATGGTGTGGGGGCGCTGCTGCGGAAATAAGCACTCTACGGATATTTCTTTGGCGGATGTATTCATCGCTGTGAGGAAATTCGTTGGTTGTGATACCGGAAGTGAACTCTGCTTTAGCGAAACAACGATGGCAAGCGCGTCGGGCAAGCAGAGCTCTAAAAATGCCTCTAAAGGCTCATCTGGAGGTTCAGGCGGCGGCGGAGGCAGCCAACCGGCAATGCCGGGATCCGGAGCCACGACCTCCCTAATGGGGAGTCTGAACAAGAAAAAGAAACCGTTTTTGGGAATGCCTGCCCCTCTCGGCTACGTGCCTGGTCTCGGTAGAGGGTAAGGACTACCGCAAGTTAACTACTCACTACCCTTTGAAACCGTGTTGCATGCTCGCAATAACTTGTGGCGGAATAAGTTAACTAGCTGATGGTGTATTTTGAGGAAATGCTACTCGTTGAACGTTATTGTGTTCAGGTGATCCAGTCATTTGATCGTTTTCCTCCTCCAGTGCGACTGGTTTCACAACCCGGTCCGATATCGGTCCGGCCCGTGATGCAAACGACCCCGTAGATGACCGCCATGCCCCCCCAGGAAAGAGGACCGTAGGGGACCAAATGAAGAAGAATCAGGATGACGATGACGAGGATCTCAACGACACCAACTATGATGAGGTGCTGATGAATGCCTGCTGAAATTACAGACGTTATTCAAATAAATTCACAGCACCATAAATGAACGCTTGCTGCAGTTTCAGTGTTCACATGCCTACGCCATATTAGCATCCCTAAGCATCCTCTTTTCTGTTGTACATTCCCGCACTTTAAAAACAAAGACACAACACGTCCAGATGTGGGCTATAATGGAAATACAGCCCAGTATTTGTAACTAAGTTATGCTACCTAAACATTAATCAGCTCGCTCTGGTTGTGTTGTCATACATAAAGGTTTAAAGTAAAAGAACGGGTTATTAGACTTGGGACAGCTGTTCAGTTGGATGCTGAAAAAAAAAATCCAAAATTGTCCTGCAGATCCTTGTTAATTTTAAATGAAATATCAGGAAACAAATGTACAATATTAAAAAAATATCAGTGGAAATTACGTTTTTTAAAAGTTTTAAATGTAAATGTAACAAGTCTTCTGAAAATTAACAGCTAATTAGAATTCAGGTACTGCCATTGCCTAAATATAAAAAGCAGCAGACAGCCTGGGAACATTGAAAATCCCTGATGTAGTATAATGGCTTATTACACCTGATCATTTCTATAGTCATGCGAATTTATAGGAAGTGTCTTAT
This sequence comes from Anguilla rostrata, assembly GCF_018555375.3. NCBI lineage: Eukaryota > Metazoa > Chordata > Actinopteri > Anguilliformes > Anguillidae > Anguilla > Anguilla rostrata. The sequence goes on along the minus strand of NC_057943.1, from coordinate 20,448,301 downwards.
CTTCCATTCACACTCCCTGTCCTTGGTTCTTTTCTTTTGTGACTTTCAGTTTAACGGGTACGCAGGAAGCCTCTTCTCCAGCGGACCGTATGAGAAGGACGATGAGGAGGCAGACGCCATCTACGCTGCTCTGGACAAGCGAATGGACGAGAGGCGGAAAGAGAGAAGGTGAAATTCATTTCTCCCTTCCCTCATTCTGAAAAGCTGATGTAGTTTCCATCTTTGCTGATTCTGGCCTCTTGTCTGAAATCAGGGAACTGAGGGAGAAGGAGGAGATAGAGAAATATCGTATGGAGCGGCCGAAGATTCAGCAACAGTTTTCCGACCTCAAGGTACGTGGAACGTTCAAGCCGGTGGCACGCAGCCAAAGTCTTTGTCTGTTTTTACTGCAGTTACAATTTTTGGACTTGGAAGTTTAGTTTATGTTTGGTGTTAAATGGAGTGGGACTACACTGCTATTTGGACTTAGTGTGGTTGAACTAAAAGGTAAATTCTTAACAACAGTCTTCTATCTTTCCAGTATTCTATCCTTGCATCATCACAAATCTTTAAGTCTTGTATGCTTTTTTCAGTGCTAAATAGTGCTCAAGAGCTAAGTGTTCTTCAGCTCTCTTTATTTTTAAAGTAGAAGTTATGCCCATAAGGATTCTTTTTTTATTACTTTACCTAACTTCACTCAGCATGGAGGGAATATGTGGTTTAGACAGCGTGTCTTATTATCGTGAAGGTCTATTAATTCCACATTCTCTGTCAAGGAAAATTTATTTGGACTGATTGCTCTGAGCCTAGTTGGTGCCCGTCTCTATGGCAACGCACCCAGGTGTTCCGTCTCTGTTCCTCCACCCATGCAGCGGAAACTGTCCGAGGTCACAGAAGAGGAGTGGCTCAGCATCCCGGAAGTGGGGGACGCCAGGAACAAGCGGCAGAGGAACCCGCGCTACGAGAAACTGACGCCTGTTCCCGACAGCTTCTTTTCCAAGCACCTGCAGTCAGGAGAAAACCACACCACAGTGGACCCTTTGCAGGGGGTTAGTATGTGTGCCAGTAACATTCTCACAATAATAATCTCAAGGCTATTCTTAAAGAACCAGTTTTAAGAAGTAACCTGGTTTCACTTCAGTAGTGACCCTGAGGGGATGCTCTGAAGGTTTATGGGTCACACTGCCTATGTCCAGAGTACACTGCAATTTTGCCTCCTGCTGCCATGTGCAAAACAATTTTTAAGGGGCCTAGTGAGGTGTTATGAGGATTACAGCATCATAGCTCATACCGTGTGTGACCGTTCATGACGTACCAACCGCCTGCTCTTTCTCCTAAGCTCTGCATGCAAATAAAAAAAAGGAATACATTGAGTGTGTTGCAATGTCCGTCGTGCCTGCTGGACATCAGCTCTTACCAGTGAAATCTAGAAACTGCTCAGATTGACATGACACGTGATGAGAGGTTGGTCATTTTTTTTTAGCAATTCGGGGGTCTCAACACTCCCTTCCCCGGTGGACTGAACACGCCCTACCCAGGTGGCATGACCCCTGGACTGATGACGCCAGGAACAGGTGAACTGGACATGAGGAAGATCGGGCAGGCCAGAAACACACTGATGGACATGCGACTCAGCCAGGTACGTGTGTGTGTATGCGTGTGTGTGCCTATGTGTTTGTCCAGGGACTGGGGGCATTCAGGGAGCCATATTAAATTGAGCCATTTTCAATCATATTAAACGTAAGGTCAGTTTAGTGATTCCATGTCTGCCACACCTTTTTTGCCCAGGTGTCTGATTCTGTCAGTGGACAGACAGTGGTGGATCCTAAAGGCTATCTGACAGATCTGAACTCCATGATTCCCACACATGGAGGGGATATCAGGTAACTGGCTACTTTTATGTGCTGGATATTTTCATTTGCATTGCTTGATAAAGCGCCTGGTTACAATTCAGTGATGCATTTCTCATTGGTGATGAACTGCATAATTAATAGTCCCTGCTATGGGACTGTTAATGATTATTCAACTTTAACTTCTGCGGAAGTTTTCATGAACCTGCTGTGTTTTCTATGCAAATGACGCTGAAGAGTTTACTGTGTATTCAGAGAGCTGTCAGAATGAATTTCACATTTCAAACATTAATTAATGTAAATGGAAAAGTGTAAAAAGAAGGCAGCATTTTAAAATCAAACCTTTTCATTTGCTGAACACGTCCCTTGCCCTTGGCCAACCAACACTAAAGCCACAACACCATGGCTAAAAATTCTGAACCAGCTGTCAGTGAGGGGCTGCATCCCCCTTGAACACCATAGTGGCAATGTTTGGAAAGTGTGTGAAGAGCTCATGGGAGGATTCAGCAGGCGATGGTGTTTGTAGAATCTGCTCGATAGAGCTTAGATATCACACAACAGCTAGCGATCTGAGGGCCCACCTGCAAAGTGTGCCTCTCACAGAGCTGGCAGAGATAAGCACGTCAGAGGCACCTGCGCCTAAACAGCCATGCATGGCCGCATTTTACTCCCCTCACCCACCTGCGCGTTACTCACTGAACGCCAAGAGGCCAGCGTGCATAACAGTCCTGGTAAACAAAGCTTACGCTTGCTGGCCGATGGCCTGGACGTTTAATTATATGCAAATGAATTTTTCAATTGTTATATTTTCAAGGAAACTGTATTCAAAAGGCTTTTTTGGCGTCCCTACTGTTTGTATTGCACATTCCATTAGCAGTGTACACTCAGGTGTTCTGACCTATGTGAAATCATTTCATTTCCATAAATGAATAAATGTTAGACTACATTTTCTTATTAGCAGTACATAAACGGAAAATACATTAACAGTACTTCTGTGTTACCACTAGATGGTGGAAAGGCTCTGATAAGGCATTTTGCTAAAGTGTCTGTAAGCCCAGAACAGCGTCTGTCCAAGTTTTAATTGGAGAGAACTGAAATTCCAAAAATAAATATGAACAACCAAAACGGAACTAGTTCTAGGACTTATCCTCACAGATCTCTGCACTGCTGCTTAAGTTATAAAAATCTGAGTTTGAGGCAAGAGGTGAATGTAGACTATTTATTTGAGAAAATATCAGAGGACAGGGGCAAGTTGGACATCTGGACCAGAGGGAAAGACTTGAATCAAAATTGAGAGCAAAGAAGCAATAACACTTAGAGAGCAGAAGTAAAGACCTGGAGTATGCATGCTGTATGGAACTGCATTATGTTCACTGAAGCCTGTTAGGGCTCTATCCCCTCTGCGCTGCTGGGAGCTGAAATTTCCCAGGTGGAGAATGTGGCTCTCTCTGTAGTGTGCTCAAAGAGGCCATCTTCCTGTCAGGTAAAACTCTGTAAGGATTAAGTACCCTACTGGCAGAGAGGTTGTCCCTTATCTCTGGACTGTGTGTGTTTGTGCATATGTGTGAATGTGTGTTTGCGTGCGCGTGTGTCTGTGTGTGTGCGCGCGCGCGCGTGTGTTTGTGTGTGTGTATTTGTGTGTGTGGGTTTGTGTTCACAGCGACATAAAGAAAGCGCGTTTGCTGCTGAAGTCTGTGAGAGAAACGAACCCCCACCACCCCCCCGCCTGGATCGCCTCGGCCCGTTTGGAGGAGGTGACAGGCAAACTGCAGGTGGCCAGGAACCTGATCATGAAGGGCACTGAGATGTGTCCCAAGGTGAGCGGTCACAGGCACGCATGCACACACAAACGACAACACCAACAGCAGCAGCAGTAGAGGGGACTGTACCACTACTCAGATCCAGACAATCCACATTCCTCCCAGTAATCTAGAGACTCAGACTCTAGATTATTGGGAGGAAGCTAAAAATAATATTGCCAAGTTCTATTTCAGCTGATTAAAGTGATTGCAACTATTTTACAGTTGGTATACCCTTACAAAATACCATTGATTCTGTGACACTTTTAGTATTTTTTTATCACTTTTATAATATGTATCAAAGTAATTTTGAATTTTAAAATGCATTACTAGCTGAACTGCAATCAGTTCAGTTGTATCAGTTCTGATGTGAAATATGAATTAAAGTAAAGCCTGTGGGTAATGAAGTGTGTGTTCTGCAGAGTGAGGACGTTTGGCTGGAGGCAGCCAGGCTGCAGCCGGGGGACACTGCCAAGGCAGTGGTTGCCCAGGCGGTGCGTCACCTGCCTCAGTCCGTCCGCATCTACATCCGCGCTGCTGAGCTGGAGACCGACGTCCGAGCCAAGAAGCGCGTGCTGAGGAAAGGTGAGAAGTTTCTGCAATGTATGTCTATAGAGTAAAGGTTTGCAGCTTCAGGAAGGTGTGCATGTAGAGCAAGGGTCTGTGCAGCTTCAGGAAGGTGTGTCTGTGCTGTAAGGGTCTGCAGCTTCAGGAAGGTGTGTTTACTGTAAAAGTCTGCTGCTTCAGGAAGGTGTGTCTGTACTGTAAGGGCCTGTGCAGCTTCAGTAAAGTGTGTCGGTGCTGTAAGGGTCTGCAGCTTCAGTAAGGTGTGTCTGTGCTGTAAGGGTCTGCAGCTTCAGGAAGGTGTGTCTGTATTGTAAGAGTCTGTGCAGCTTCAGTAAAGTGTGTCTGTACTGTAAGGGTCTGCTCAGTAAGGTGTGTGTGTGATGTAAGGGTCTGCTCAGTAAGGTGTGTCTGTGCTGTAAGGGTCTGCTCAGTAAGGTGTGTGTGTGATGTAAGGGTCTGCTCAGTGAGGTGTGTCTGTGCTGTAAGGGTCTGCTCAGTAAGGTGTGTCTGTACTGTAAGGGTCTGCTCAGTAAGGTGTGTGTGTGCTGTAAGGGTCTGCTCAGTAAGGTGTGTCTGTGCTGTAAGGGTCTGCTCAGTAAGGTGTGTCTGTGCTGTAAGGGTCTGCTCAGTAAGGTGTGTCTGTGCTGTAAGGGTCTGCTCAGTAAGGTGTGTCTGTGCTGTAAGGGTCTGCTCAGTAAGGTGTGTCTGTGCTGTAAGGGTCTGCTCAGTAAGGTGTGTGTGTGCTGTAAGGGTCTGCTCAGTAAGGTGTGTGTGTGCTGTAAGGGTCTGCTCAGTAAGGTGTGTGTGTACTGTAAGGTTCTGCTCAGTAAGGTGTGTCTGTGCTGTAAGGTTCTGCTCAGTAAGGTGTGTCTGTGCTTTAAGGGTCTGCTCAGTAAGGTGTGTCTGTACTGTAAGGGTCTGCTCAGTGAGGTGTGTCTGTGCTGTAAGGGTCTGCTCAGTAAGGTGTGTGTGTACTGTAAGGGTCTGCTCAGTAAGGTGTGTGTGTGCTGTAAGGGTCTGCTCAGTAAGGTGTGTGTTTAGGTGTCGTAAGGGTGTTGTGCTGTAAGGCTGTCGTGGTGTCTGTGCTGTAAGGGTCTGCTCAGTAAGGTGTGTCTGTACTGTAAGGGTCTGCTCAGTAAGGTGTGTGTGTGCTGTAAGAGTTTGTGCGGTAAGGTGTGTGTGTGCTGTAAGAGTTTGTGCGGTAAGGTGTGTGTGTGCTGTGAGAGTTTGTGCGGTATCACGCTGAGGGAAAAGCGGGCGGCCCGGCGAGGCCGGCGCATCGGGTTTCGGCGCGACAGCTGCAAGCGATCTGCGCGGAGGCTGGAGGACGCGGGGATGAGGCAGAAACGCGCGCGACGCTCGAGCGAGCGTAAAGGAAGCCTAGACAGAGCCGCGCAGAGCGCAGATCCGCTTCTCTTCCCCTGATGTCAGCACCCCTTCTGGGGACCGCACCCCATGCCCACCTCAGATATCTGCACCCTTTTCAAAAAACATTCCTCCCTGAGACAGATGAACGGCTCACTTCCTCCCTTTAAAAGCCCTCAGTAGTGAATCTCTTCAGCACCCCCATTTGAGTTTTGCCAGAAGGGTTTGGGCGTCATTACAGCTGCTGCATAGCCAGTGGAAATTTATTAGTAAGATTTATGAATTCATGAAGACGTGAATACATGGTAGAGATGATGTAAGTGACACAATGACCTCCCCTTTCCGGTAGTCTCTATGTTGCTGAAATCTGTGGGCGGAGTAAGCAAAAGCAGGCAGACAAATCACTTTTACCCCGCGGTTGCCCTCCATCACAGTAACTGCAGCACTGCAGAGGGCTGGAACTGCCTCTGGGAAGCCCCACCTCTCCTTCTTCAGAGGGAAAAAGACCTAGGGTCAGAACATAACATTGAGTGAAACATGGTTATTCTCAACGCAAGTGTTCCGTGCCATCAAACCACATCAGATATATGCCACCTTCATTATACAGCCTTTTGGTTATTTTCTATGAATAGACTGCTCTATGTACATCAGGAGCATGCTCAGAAAATGGGCGAGTTCTATTCATATGGAGGTATGTGCACGTACAGACATTATCTGCATGCATGTATGTAGGTGTATTTAAGTTTGGCCGTGCTTATATAATCCTGCCGCCCGGAAACTTAGCCATACCGCTAGAGTGGTGGGCTATGCTTATATAAGCATTTGGTGACTTTTCCCCGCCCTTGGGGCTGACTGAAGGGGGAGGTCTGAGTGTTGAAATTACAGCTCCCTTCTGCACATTCATGACACTAGCAAAGTGCAGCAGGAAATGTCATGTTTTATTATTTTCTGGAACTTCCCATTTTTGACCAGACTGATGTTTAAATTCTGTCCTAAAAGAATTACCATATAGAACAGGGGTGGCCAACTCCGGTCCTGGGGAGCCGCAGGGTCTGCAAGTTTTTGTTGACCTTAAATACAACAACCACTTACACAAAATAAACCAGGTGAGGTGAGTTAACTATGTAATCAACTGCTTTAATTGATCAATTAAGTGCCGAGTAAAAACAAAAGCCAGCAGACCCTGCGGCTCTCCAGGACTTGGGTTGGCCACCCCTGATATAGAAAATAGTGGAATCCGATCATGTGGTAATAGGTAGAAAAGAGGCCTGTAACCTGCATCTGGATCAGCACATACAGCATCAGTTCACTGATGTGGGCAATATGGTGAAAAGTTTGAGCCCTGATATATTTTGGACTCATCTTTTCTACTTTCAAAGTTCTTAAATTAAAGCACATTTCTGTGGAGTCCATTTCTGTTTAAAACTCAGTCCATCCAAATTTTTGGAAGCAGGTTATATACAGTGTAGGGTAGCATGGTCATATTGCGGGGAGTACCCTGTTGGCGTGGAGGGAGTAGAGGACCGTTCACTGATGTTAACCGTGTGCATATGACTCCCCGCAGCTCTGGAGAATGTGTCCAAGTCAGTGCGTCTTTGGAAGGCAGCTGTGGAGCTGGAGGAGCCTGAGGATGCCAGGATCATGCTGAGCAGAGCTGTGGAGTGCTGCCCTACTAGCGTGGAGGTACGGAACACGCGCCGTCTAACAACCCAGCACACGCACAAACTCGCGCAAACACACATGTACAGGCACACACATGTGCATGCATGTACGCGTGCACACAGAAACACACTCAATTATACACCCATACACACAGACGAAATGCACACACAAACACACAGGCTCAGAATGAGCTGAACACGCATGCAGACCCACAGGGTTTCCCTCCCTGTCTTTCAGGGGCTGCCTCCTGGAGGACAGTGTAACAAAATGAACATGAGGCCAAGTCTATCCTGCTTCCTGTTTTCACCAACATATTTTTAATGTACACTGATTTTCCCCACCAGCTAGTTAGACCTATTTGATAGACTATTTGATAGGTGCTTGAATTTTAAAGTAGGAAATTAATTTCATTGTGTAGAGCTGTGACATGAAGTAAAGAATACAAATGTGTGTCAATGGTATGCAACTGACACATAAAACAAAATAACAGGTACTGTATAGAATGTGCAGCATTCTGAAAGGTTCACACTGTTATGCTCGTCTCTCCCATTAGCTGTGGCTTGCCCTGGCCCGTCTGGAGACGTACGAGAACGCCAGGCGGGTACTGAACAAGGCCCGCGAGAACATCCCTACAGACCGGCACATCTGGATCACAGCTGCCAAGCTGGAGGAGGCCAACGGCAACACGCAGATGGTGGAGAAGATCATCGACAGAGCCATCACCTCCCTGCGCGCCAACGGCGTGGAGATCAACCGCGAGCAGTGGATACAGGTGGGTTTCCCGCCTACACGCCACCTGTACTCCACCAACTCGGACCCGCTACCAAACCGCGTGCAGGCGTGTAAGGCAGGGGCTGTCCACTCTGAGGCTAGAGCGACCTGGGCTAAGGTTATCTTCCAGTTTGAACTCAAGATGTTAGTTGAGGTACGATATCTCTGCAATAAACAAATCAAATAAGTGCTGGGTACCAGTGACGGAGTTAGGCAGCATTTAAGCGATTATAGTCTTTCAAAGACATCGTACAGATGAGGACACTTCATTTTTGCTGATAGTTTTCCTCTATACTCTCCATGTTTATCAACACCAGTCAATAAATACAGAATATCTATGACAACAAACTTTGCCATTCCCTCTGACATAACAAAGTAGAAGCTTGCGACATTGAGAAGAAGTGCTGAACGACACTTTTTTTTCATCTGAAAAGGTTCTTTTTGTCAGTCGGCACTTGTCAAAAGCATTGTGCAAAGAAGTATAAATTGGGCTTTGAGCGAGTCACGAGCAGTCCACTGAGGCAAAGGTAGCAGCAGTGGCAGGAACAGACAGGCAGGATCCAGCTGGCGGATTCAGAGCATTTTCACACCCCCAGCACTTCAGCCAGTCACACGCTGCAGGCCTCTGCTTGCAAATTTGGAAATTCCAGCCCCTCGGTTAACTGGCCAGCTAGCTTATGCTAACACCACTGCAAAGGCAATTTTGCTTTTGAATCTGTTTTGTATGTCCATGAACCTTACAAGTTATTTATTGGTTAGCAATTATTTCTTGGCTATCTGGCTTTGATTCCAAGCACCAACCCAAGCCAACAAACAAGCTAGCTAGTTCACTGGCAGGCTAGCTAGCAGCACTAGCTTGGTTTAATTCAATCAGTATAATGCACACAGATTATAAAGAGGGGGTGCATATTTTTTCTTGGCATTATATTTGTAAGGTGATGGTTAAAGCCTGACATCAAATTTGATAAAGGGATAAAGGGACCGTTCAAATCTGATCTGCCTCAAATCTGATCTGGCAATATATTGATGGAATGCCAGCCTTGGAGGCTAACTGATATGGTTTAGCCATTCATGCTTTAAGTTACAACCTCCTTACAGGCTGATTAGTGGTCTATAGTGATCCAATATTTTTATAATGTCCTATCAGGCTGGTAGTAGTAGATGAGATAAGAAGCATTACTAAATATGCTGATTTGCATAGCATACTCCTCACAAACTGATTTGTTCCATTTTGATCAGAATTGGAAGGTTAGGTCCAATTCCAGCCTTTGAGGTATACCTTTAATGTTATTTGAAAATGTAGTGCCAAGTAATTAGTCAAATGTTGCTTTGTAGGCTGATAATTTTCTGACTTTAGGTAGGCTAAGATATAATAATAGAAGATATAATAGAACAAGATATAGTGATCTTTCACATTGTAATCTTGATATTATGCGTGTTGTGCACCCACCTATGTAGGTGCACATTTCTATCTTAATATTGCACCTGAAAATATAACAATGAAACTGACATTTGGTATGACCAGGTTTTTGTTGGTCATAACGCAAATGCTTTCAGTTGCATCAAAATAGCAGTACGTCAACAATCACCATTACTACACCTTATTTTTATGACTGTTAAATGGCGTGGGTACTGGATGGTAAAATGACAGCTGCGTTGGTCTGAAACTGGCAAAGACACTTGTGTTAGGGTTACCGTCGTGTTGCGCTGAGTGTAAGATAGAGCTAAATTTATTTCCCCTTTACAATCAGTGTACCAAACTCCTGTCAATCACAGTGCTGTAGGGCACTTCCACTCGTATGCATTAATGTCACTATACAGAATATTTTTACTGCATGCCATTCTTTTATGAACAAAATATAATAAACTTTTTAGCACATGAACCAGTTTTTGAGTTTGTCTTGACATGTGTAGGATTATGATTGTTATTGATATGAAGTCAGTGGCTAGTGAACAGACGAGATCTCATTGCTCCCTCTCAGTTTTATGGCAAATTCCCAAAGATTCTCAAAACTATTCCTTTATGCAGAATTTGGGCACATGGCTTTAAGTGTCTAAATATGTCACTTGAGAAATGGTCCAAGGTATGCCTTGGCTTGTCTGTGTTTGGTTTTGTCTGTGTCAAGTGTAAATGAATACTGTAGGACCTGTGATTGCACATGGAATCGTACTAGAGATCTGCACACCTAAAATATAATTAGAAGTGTGCACACCAAGCCTTACTTATACTCAAAAATGTGTCTATGGGTTATTATCTGAACTTGGAAAGGCTAAAACACTTTAGAATAAAAACATTGTTTTATTAAGATATGAAATAATTTTGGGAGGAATGTTTCTATTTTACTCTGAGAGGACTTTTCTCTTCCTTACATAACATCTTACATAACATCTCATATGCATAAATGCTTTATTTCTTTTTTGAAATTAATTATTTTTGCGAGAGAACAGTCTTGTAGGATTTCAGTCATACATGATGGAAGTTTGTCCTTTCCTTAAACCATCGGTTAGAAACAGAACACTCCTAATGAAGTTTGGCAGCATGTCTTATCTCTTGATTTAATCTTTTTTTTGAACACGAAACAAGGAACAAGACATGCTGACATTGTTCTGAACTGCTAACTCTAATATTATTTATTGATGCAACGACAGTTTTTGGTTTGTTTTTCTGCAGATGAGTGGAGTTTCTCTTGCGAAACTCAAGTATAATAGCAGTAGAACCTGCTTTGCACAAGGCGTGTGTGCAGTAATTCATAATTCATTAAGTTCGCATTTTGTACTCGCAGTTTGTTCCATTCAGTAATTTTTAGGTCACGGTTCTGTCTGTACTTTGGAACTGACTCAGTTGTTTTACTTTCTTCGCAAACACCATTTGATAAGTGCGACAAAATCATGAGAAAAAGTTATCACTTGCATGTGTACATCATAAGTGTGCTTTTTAACGGCTGTCTGCTGCTTCACAAACAAGTTTTAGATACAAAAGCAAACATTTCAGAATTGGGGCCATATATAGAGAGCTTCTGAGGGCAAAGTGGCACCTGTCCGTCCATATTTACTGATTCATCAAACTTGCTTTTAGTGTACTTGGTATAATTGAAGATGGAGCCACTGAATTCTGTAGGTTAGCCATAATGATGCTGGAGAGTTCTAGCATGAGACTAAACCAAAAGGGGGGTTATGCGTATAGCTACGTTTGAACATGAATTTAGACCGCCTGCTTGCATGAATGTTAACTGTCTTTTACCCCCTGGGTGTTGGAGTCTTTTGGGTCACAAATGAGAGCACTGACATGGCCATGTTATTATTGCTGTAAAAAGATAATGCTGTGTCACTGATTGCAAATTGAAATTTATATCTAGGCAAGTATCTAGCTATATATAGAGTCTTTCACAATGTCTTTGCAAAGATTTAGCAACTGTGTTCAGTTACATCAGGAGTTCCCAGCCCTCCCCCTGGGAGAACTGCTGTATGTGATGGTTTTCATTCCAAACTTCATTGCAATTCCTGAAGTATAAAGAGCTGGTAATGGTTTTTAATGCAAGACTTTTAATGCCTAATGAGGGGTGGTTTACTCTCTTAATGCTCCATTATGTCAGAAACTGATATACAATGAATATTCTGTGTTAACGTGTGTGCTTTTAACCAGTCAGATCAGTTCTGCTGAAAATACTAATGCTTTAATTTTCTGTAATGTACTGCATTATGCTCAAATCGTTCTCGGCACAAAAACTAGCTCCACACCATCACACACAGCATTACCGTCCTTACATTATTGGAAAGCATTTACCTACGTATGGCTATGGATCAATACCTGCAAATTACAGCAGTTTTAATCCCTGAGAATTGCACAGAATTTATATCGTGCAAAGATGTGGCATGTCCATTTTAGCCATTTTCGTTTTTGCAAGTTCTTGTCCACCTGTTTGTACTGTAGTTATCTGTAAGAAAAAAAGGACGTCTCTCGAACTTGATGAAAATGTACAAAGTTTATTTCCAATACCGCCAGTGACAAAATGCACGAATGACACTTTGGATTCAGCTTTGGAGTTCGACTGAACCACAAACCTTTCCAGAGGCTGCTTCTTATTTGTTTTCAAAGCTTTGATCAGGAGTGTTGAATACACATACTAAGAAGGTTGTAGTCAGTTTTGTAACACCTATCAATTAGGCCGTAGTGTATTGGCCATCCTGTTGTGATTGAATTAGCACATCTGTTGACTTGGCTGGTTCCCAATCTCTCACTCCCGGTTGCTATTCTACCATTGTACCAACTGTATTGTGATAATGATAAGATCAAGGGAATGTGTGGCCAGCAGACATATTGGCATCAGAGACAGATTTCTTACATATCTCTACTGAGGGATAAAATGATAATAATTTATGAATAATTCCTTCTCAGGTTGGGTTTTTAATGCGTTTTCTACCTCCGATCCAGAGGTGGCATACGTTTCCTCACAAATAAGCCAGTAGTTTTAAGCCTGCTGTTCTGGAGCAGTATTTGGCAGAACCATGAGTCCTGGACACGCCAGAGCTGCTGTGCACTCTGACCTCTCTGTTTATCTCCTTTTGTTTCTCCTCTTACTGCCCTTCCTTTTAAAAAAAACTTTTTCTTCATTCTCCCCCCTCACCAGGACGCAGAGGAGTGTGACAAGGCCGGCAGTGTGGCCACCTGCCAGGCAGTGATCCGCGCGGTCATTGGCATCGGGATCGAGGAGGAGGACTGCAAGCACACCTGGATGGAGGATGCGGAGAGTGTACTTAACCCCCCCTTCCCTCACACTAATGACCCTTACACACACACACACACACAGTTATACACACACACATATACACATACATCTGTCCCTTGCAGTTTTGACATTTATCTGTTGTACTGGGGATTACCAGCTGACTATAAACATCATTTCTGTAATGTTACATCAGTGTTTTAGTGTTTTAGCCACTGCAAGTCCGGAGAGTAACAAATAGCTGATGACTACTTGCTCTTCAGTTTTAGCCTATAAAATGTTGTGGCGGTGTTGGAGGGTGACCTCTCTTTTTTCATCTGCTTCAGTGCGTTTCCCATGGGGCTCTGGAGTGTGCCCGAGCCATCTACGCCCATGCCCTGCAAGTCTTCCCCAGCAAGAAGAGCGTCTGGCTGAGGGCGGCCTACTTTGAGAAGAACCACGGCACCCGGTGAGCAGACCAGGCCAGTTTGTGAACCTCACGGGAGACCTCGTTGCTAAGAAAGTCTCGCGCTGCTCACTTTCCACTGTGAACACCAGCAGCATTTCTTTGGTAGAACTGATCTGTTTGTTCCCTTCCTACATTGATTAATTTAGCGGTTTAGCTCGGTACATCAGAATGACTGGAAGTGTATATCGGGTCTGATCTTGCATTGGTGGCTGATAAGTGTGTCTTGTGTGCTTATCTGGAGACCTCTTTATATAAAAATCATTACTGAGTCAGCAGATGATGGTCAAAACGGTCAGAGTTGAGTGCTAATGTGTAACTACTGCAGCAACGTATTGTCCCAGGTTGCTGTGATGTGGGCTTTAAGTGGTAATAAGCTGACTGTTGCCATCTCGTGGTAAATGCCTGCTGGATATCTCCCCATCTCTATTCTTTTCTCTATTGCCTTATTTTCACTCATGGTCGCTCTCGTTCTCTCTCTCTGTCTCTCCCTCACTCTCTCTCCCTCTACCTCTCTTTCTCTACGCCCTACCTCTCTCTCGCTCTCCCTTCTTCTCTCTCTCTCTGTCTCTGTATCAGGGAGTCATTGGAGGCCCTGTTGCAGAGGGCAGTAGCCCACTGTCCCAAAGCAGAGGTCCTGTGGCTGATGGGCGCAAAGTCCAAGTGGCTGGCTGAGGACGTGCCTGCAGCCAGGAGCATCCTCGCCCTGGCCTTCCAGGTGAGCGCTCCCAGCCATGGAGACCTTGTAATGGCACACACTGTCTGCTCCCAGACCACCGGAGGTTCCCTCCACATCCACAGGCATGCTTTACACTTGCACACTGTACAAGTACTTCTTCACCCCAGAGTCCTGCATGATCTTCGTGGCGCAACCAAAGAGCAAGGTTCTTGCAAGTCTGAGATTTTGAAGCCTCGTTGTCAGGAGACAGGAAACCATTAGGCGTGCCTGCGTGTGTTACTGAAACAGTGGCCTGTTGCGGTTGTGTAGTACATCTTTCTGTCCTTATTTTCCCCCCTCCTCTCCTCTTTCCTTTCTCTCCTCACAGGCGAACCCGAACAGTGAGGAGATCTGGCTTGCAGCTGTGAAGCTGGAGTCGGAGAACAATGAGTACGAGAGAGCCCGTCGGCTGCTGGCCAAGGCCCGGAGCAGCGCGCCGACTGCCAGGGTGAGGACTGCAGGGGGGAGGCGGGGGCAAAGGTCACAGCTCAGAGGGGGAAATGCGAGCCCGGCTGGGAGCAGGGCAGTGTGTTAAAGTGGAATTTCCGTTTTTTTTTTTTCTTCCTCCAAGCTCTGATAGCACGCAGACCACAACACTTGAGATTTTCTTTCCCTCTCACTAGACGTAAAAAAAGACTCTTGGATGTGCTTATTTGTCTTTGGGAGATTAATGAGGAGATTTCCCCGACCACTTACAAGCTCATTTATCTTAAATTTGCCCAGCGTAAGTGTGGGAAGGAGCCTACGAGCCTCGGGGACATTTCCAAATGCTTTGGCCCAAATGTGCAATGACGCCCAGTGAGTGTGGGTTGGCACTGAGCAAATTCCAAATACACGTGATATTCTGGAGTTTAAAGGTTGGCTAATATGAATCGTTTCAAAAGGTGTGTTACAGTGTGGACAGATGTGCAGGATAATGGGTAACCACTGAAAGAGGAGTCTCGTTAATCCTGGAAAAAGACTCACAGTTTATACTCAGAAGCTGACCAGTCCTGAGTCTTCAACTGCGGTAGAAGCTGTAACATTGATGAGAGAAAGCGAGTGCCACAGCGCATTTCGGTGGAGTGTAACCAGGGTGCAGATCTCTTGCCTGTGAAACGCTGTGTTTGGAATAGACAGAGTGCGTGTCTCCTTTAGCACGGCCTTGTGTTTGTGTAAGTTAAAAGCACGTCAAATTTGACGGCTTTAAACTCTCAAGCCCGGGCCTGTGAACCTTCCACATTCAAGGAAAAGCCTGGGCAGCTTCTTAAGTATCAAGTGATTGTACGCCCTGAAGGTGTTGGCTGTGCCACCTGAATTCACTAATTGTGACACCAAATGTTATTGTTACGCTGAAGGTCGAATGATAGTCTTCGATTATTTTATTTTATTGTACACTTCAACAAGACATCCCTGGCCAATTATTTTGTTATATCTGGTGAGAAACTACTGAATATTACTCATTTGTCAGTGAAATTTGTTACCCTCTTCCACGTTTTCACAATATGGGGTGCTTCTATGTTCATGCTTCAGGCAAGCTCATTCCTTGGTCTGTTGTAAGTATTGAGGTTATGATGACTGATCGCAGTTGGGCAGGTGGGAATTCATTTTTCAGGCTCCCGTGTAATAAGCTACATATGGACAGAGCTGCTGGACTTGAATTTCATTGTTTCGATTATACATTGTTGCTATTTATACACTAGCCAAGAAATATTTGTTGATGTACATTAGTTCAAAGAGAGTTATAATTGAGTGATGAACATCTCCTAAATAGTTAGCAAACTAGTTGTATTTTAGAAAATAGTTAATTTATACATGAACAGTTGCTAACAACAAGAATACCTCAATGAAATGTAATTCATGGCAAAAAAAATTGTTATCTTGGAAGAAGTCTTCAAAAATACTTTTCCATTGCAGCTGACTTGCTAGGTTAACATAGCTTTTCAGATGTGGATTCATTTCAGACGTACCTTCCAAAGCAATGTTGTATGTCAGATGGATATTGGTTTGATATGGGTGTACATTGATTGAGATGGAAGGGGATATGCAGACAGAAGAAGAGGTCATACTAATGACCTGTGACACTGCTTTGTTGCACAGTCCGCTGCAGTGTAATCTCCAGGGGCTATGCTTTTAACTCTGTGAACCTGTGTCTTTGCCCCAGGTCTTCATGAAGTCGGTAAAGCTGGAGTGGGTGCTAGGCAACATCGAGGCAGCCCAGGAGCTGTGCACTGAGGCCCTGAAGCACTACGAGGACTTCCCCAAGCTGTGGATGATGAGAGGGCAAATCGAGGAGCAGTCTGGGCCCATGGACAAGGCCAGAGAAGCATACAACCAGGGGGTGAGCCACGATTCCAGAGGCTGTGGAACAAGTAGCTTAAACAGCTGCTACTGAATGGCATTCAGTGAGAAGGGATGGGGAGATTGCTTTGATAGGTCATTAATTGAAAGCAGGGCTGGATGTCTAAGTCCTTTCCCTGTTTTGTCTTGTGCAGCTGAAGAAGTGCCCTCATTCCAACGCCCTGTGGTTACTGCTGTCTCAGCTGGAAGAGAAGGCTGGTCAGCTGACACGCGCCCGAGCCATCCTGGAGAAATCGCGTCTGAAAAACCCCCAGAACCCAGAGTTGTGGTGAGAGCAGGCAGACATGACGCGTGCACGCACACGCTCACATGGATACGCTCATGGACAAGCACAGTCACAGTCACACTCACTCGGCAAACACGGCACAAATAAATGCACAGGTGCACATATGAGGAATAATTCCCAAACCCTAAATCACAGGCTCATAACCCACACACATGCACGGGCTTCAGACCTGACACAGTGTCTTGATTTAGGTTGGAGTCTGTAAGATTGGAGTACAGGGCTGGACTGAAGAACATCGCAAACACATTGATGGCCAAAGCACTGCAGGAATGTCCCAACTCAGGTAAGAACTTTCACTCCATCCAACTTTCCTGCCTCTGTTCTCCAGCTTCACCCCTGACATTGCTTTTCTCATTATTCTCTTATTACAACTATGTCTGGAACTGGAATTGATGACACATATCATATGCACATGGATTTCTCAGCTGGGCTCATGCATTACAATTTGCCATTTTCCTGTGTGTGAATTCAAAACCTAATAGCTTAGATGTATCTGAGCAATGAACAAGTAGATTACTGTATCTCATAGTAAATCAGAGGAGGACATATCAATAATGGTTGATTGCTTTCCTCACTAATACAAGTTGTGACTAATGCAAAAGCATTTGTAAAGGAAATTAAGTTTTGCAGGAATCTGGTGCTTGAAAGTTGCACAGGGCAAGAGCTGAGGTCTTGTGTTGAACTAAAGCTTTTTATTTCTAGGTCTGCTTTTTTCTTGACTCTAAAACTTTCATATCTGAAAGCTATAGATGAAGTTCATGGAGTAATTGGAGTGCAAGATTCAAATGTTTGAGCATATTGCTTTGAAATGAGATTTAGGAGATGCGTGTCATTAGACCATTTCCTGTGTGTATGTGTGTAAGAGAGATTGATTACTTGTGCCAAAGGATATGAATTAGAAATGTCTCAGAGATGGAATTAATCTTACTGGATGCATTCAAATATTGCAGTGCAGTTTTTTTAAATAATCACAGGAGCGTTAGCCAAGTTGTGTGAAGCTGTTAGGGAATGTGTGTGGTTGGTATTCTCGGGAGGAGCTTTTGTTTCCCAGTCACTGCCAAGACCTAATAATGCATTATTACACCAGAATGAAGGTGACTCTCTCTAGCTCTGTCCTCAGGGTGCCATTGGTGAACTGTGTAATATCCTGCCATTTCCATGACATCACCCTTTAAAGAGATAGGCTTGTTTAAATGGCTTTTAATTACAATAGTTTGGTGATTTATCGCTTGTCCTAGTCTGGAGTTGCAGCCTGTTTTATTATATACTACTAAATATAGAAAGGCATACAGTGTTAAAAATGATAATAATTACGCTAATAATTCCTACAGAATTATACAGTTACAAAAATAATAGTATAGTATCACAATTAATTAAAGACCAGTGTCATAGTCCTCTTTTCAAAGACCAAAAATGAGTGAAATTCACAGCTTTAAATTTCCATCAATAATTTACCTTCCCTTAAATAACAATAAATTACACAGACGATTATTTAAAAAGTATTAAATGAATATCTAAGCACAACAGCCCAATACAGTACTGTGCACATTCCAGTTCTGAAGCAATACCACCACTTTCTTTCCAAGCGATGGCGGTATTGGTACGGGAATATTTTGTTGTGGTTAGCGCCACGCTCAGCCTTGGGTAGGTGGAGTCTGCTGTTGGGAAGTCATTGAACAGTTGCAGTCACAGAGGAAATTACTGCAAGAAACCCTCATGCTTTTTCTGTGGAAATGGTTCCAGGACTATTGTGTGGAAATTCCACTCTTTATTTTACAGGCAAACTGAAAGTCTAAGTATGTTGCTGTTGCCATACCCAGTAAGTGGGTTAGTCATTAGCAGAGTGTTTGTTGGACCTTATGAGCATTGTTTGCATGCCTTTTTGTGGTGCTTTGCGTCAGACATGAAGACTAGGTAGAATTACCTTATTGATAACTTTACTGTACAGTGAAGAGAAAAAAACATGTTTACACTCCGTAAGGTCTGATTTGCTAAATGTTTTCTATGTTTTGGATATTTAGAAAGTGATCTGCAGCTTTGTAGCCCTGGACTTCAAAGGATTTCTAATTTAGCTGTGTTACTATTCAGTGACCGTGAAAATTAGAAGCTGATAAAAGCATCTAAAATGAAATAGTTGCTTTCTGATGTGAATTTCTTAGGATTTGCAAAGTTGTTTCATACCTCAAGGAGGTGCCTGTTACCCAGTATCTATATCTGTGACTGTAGCCCTTCTCCTCCCTCAGGCATTCTGTGGGCAGAGGCTGTGTTCCTGGAGGCCAGACCCCAGAGGAAGACGAAGAGCGTGGACGCGCTGAAGAAGTGCGAGCATGACCCACATGTCCTGCTGGCAGTAGCTAAGTAAGTCCCCCACAGACCGCTCTCTGCATCGGCCTCCAGACGTCAGCTGCAGCCTCTGAAGTGTCCGTTCTCACTTCTCGCACAGGTTGTTCTGGAGCGAACGCAAGATAACCAAGGCCAGGGAGTGGTTCCTGCGGACGGTGAAAATCGAGCCTGATCTCGGAGACGCCTGGGCTCTTTTCTACAAGTTTGAGTTGCAACATGGAACAGAGGTAAGGACAAGGCTATACCACGGTTGGGGCTTTAAATATCTGAACTTCTTTAGGGTGTTCTGCGTGCTTGTGTGCGAGAATGTGTGTGTGTGTGTGTGTGTGGATGTGTTGGGTGTGTTGGTGTGTATGTATGCATGCATGCATGCATGTGAGGTGTCTGCATGTGTGCCTGTAATTGGGCATGTGTACGTGTGTGGGGTGTGTGCGCGCGTTACCGCTGTGTGTGCGGCGAGCGTCCCTCCTCACGCTCTAATGCCTGTCTCAGGAGCAGCAGGCGGAGGTGCGGAAGCGCTGTGAGAACGCCGAGCCTCGCCACGGAGAGCTGTGGTGCGCCGAGTCTAAACACATCCTCAACTGGCAGAAGAAGATTGGAGAGATCCTGGTCCAGGTCGCCGCTAAGATCAAGAACACCTTCTGAGCCAATCGGCACAACTCCTTCACAAATTCCACATTCTAATTACAGTGCACACATCCCTGTAACAGAGCTAAACCTACAGTTTTTCTTCAAGGTGGTTTATCTTTTTCTCTCGTGTTAAATACATCTGGCCAAGGATCATAAGTGGCTGATATAAAAATACAAATAAAAATTTGTTTTCATTTTGTTTGTATATATAAAAATTTCAGTGCAAAGTGCATTCCTCTGTAAGGGTACTGTGTCCAATTGCATCAGCTTATCCATTAGCATTGATGACACTGAAAGCACGATGTGGTTGTTATTTTATTGTAGGGGG
Source organism: Anguilla rostrata (assembly GCF_018555375.3). Lineage (NCBI taxonomy): Eukaryota > Metazoa > Chordata > Actinopteri > Anguilliformes > Anguillidae > Anguilla > Anguilla rostrata. Next base: position 20,428,494 of record NC_057943.1, on the reverse strand, counting down.
CAAACAGTGGATTGAGTGATGAAGTTCTCCATCTTGGATTGATTGTCAGTCTGATAATATTTATGACTAGGATGCTGAAGATGTTTTTTTGATTACATGGTGAATGCAGGTATAGCTTATCTACATGAATATTACTTAACTGGCTTTATCATCATTGTAATACTGTTTCGAAGCTGCTGCAGCTACGAACTCTCCCAGCTAGAATATTTAGCCAATATTTCTGTTTTTGATGCTAATGGATATTTTTAATTTGCTATGAGTGAAAGCATTGATGGAAGCTATTACTTGGATTTACATAGTTGGCTCTTGTAGATGCCCTGCCCTCTGTTTTAGTCAATACCTAGATGACTAAAATCAAGTCTGAAGGTAGTTTTGTGCTTGTTACCAGGTTTCTGACAGTGATACAGCTTGGAATATCCCACTCATGTACCCCTCTCTTGAATTCCTCTTCCCCCAGTATATTTTCTTCTTTTTTTGAATAAATGACTGCTTCACATTGTGGTTGTGATCTGTAATGAGTATTCTTACCTTTGTAAGCAGTTTTGTTTTTTTATTTAAATGTTTTATGAATATGTGTGGCAGCACGGTGGTGCAGTGGGTAGCACTGTCAAGCAAGAAGATCTGTAACAACACGTTATGCAATAACACGGCATTATGCAATAGCTCGACAAAAGGTTATACATTTTCACTTCATAACTCCCGCGGCAGATTATAACAAAATGCGGGTGTTATTACATAATGAAGTGAAAATTTTTTACATTTTGTCGAGTTATTACATAATATGGTGTTTACAGACCCTGCCCAGGATAAGTGAGTGGGTACAGATAATGGATGGATGGATGGATGGATGTATTTACTATTGTTACAGAATTGTGGTCTATGCCATCTGTGCATGGCTAACCTTCTTTCTTTTTATAAACAGCATTGGCAGTAGTTTACTTCAGGCAACTTGGTAATACTTTACTTGAAATGGGTACTTGTAATACTACTTTTGTAAGCGCTACATAATGCATCAGCAGTTTCCTTATGACGTGATATGCTCAATGCTCATTGTTCGATGCAGTTCACCACATTCCAGCTGTTATAAAGTGGTTGTATTCATCATGTTTGCTCATGACAATACTTATATAAGTGTTGTGTACTGAATAGTACCTACTTCAAGTGCTACCAGCAACTCGGTTGTGTAAAAATGTCCACGTTCACTTTTTAAAATTTTTTTTTATTAAGTAAGCAAAACAAAAGGGCAAAGGAGGTAACAAAGTCATACAATAAAATGACCTAATCAAACCAGAACAAAACAGTAGGGAGAGTGCATAAGGACAACAAAAAAAAACAAAAAAATAAAGAGGGAAGTGATAGATTAGAGAATGCTGGGAGGGGTCTGAATGAGTGTATGTTTGTTGGGTGTAGGTGTGTGATGCCTGTGTGTGTGCAAGTGTATGTCAGATTCTAAATTTGGTAGGGATTGTGGTGTAGGTATAATGGCGGATATGTGTATGTGAGTGACGGTGAGCATGTTTATTGTGGATGGTGGACAGTCTAAAAGGGGTGATGAGTGAAGTCAGTGCGGGAATTAAGAATGTAGGGTATTAATGAATGGATTCCAGTTATGTCACAGTCAGCGGTTTGTTTTTTAATGGAGGCAGATAATTTTTCCATTGATATGTATTTGATTAGTATATTTTTCCAAAGTGCAATATTGATTTTTTTTTCTTCTTGATTTCCAGTTCATGAGGATAGTTTTCTTGGCGATGATTAGGGCTATTGGGAGTATTCTACTGGATGTGTTGTTTAGGTTGATGCTGGAAGTGTCTCCTAGTAAGCAGAGTGGAGGGGATAGTGGGATGTGGCAGCCTAAAAGAAGAGAGAGGTTGTCAGTGATGTCCCGCCAGAATTCCACGTTCACTTTTGAACACCAGCGTTGTTTACTTGGCAATGGCTACACACCACCATGGCACCAAATTTTAGAATGAAGTATTACATTAAATTAAGGAATTCATTTGTAAAGATCAAGAAAAAAAATCAGACAGCGTGAACAAAGCTTGTCTGCAGGGCAGAAATGAATTCGAACAAGGACAACCTGCGGTCTTGACATGATCAGAAAGCAATGACAAGGAACAACTGCTTGCAAAACACCGTTTTTGTCTCCAGACGATTAGAATTTATCCCACCGTTGGAATGTATGTGTAGGCTAAATCGGGTAGTCTACTTCTAAAGGGCAAAACTTGAAATGGAAAAATTAACGAGTTGCAGTTGTCACATTGTGAAGTGGATACATATGGGGCTACAATGTAACGGATTGTTTTTTTTCAGGCTATTATAGCCTAGCCTACCTGTAGTCTTTATCTGCCCCGTCAATCTCAGAGTTCTTCTAGCCTACTACGAAACCGAAAGAGTACCATGGAGAGATAATTCACGGAAGTTTACGGGACTTGATCAGACTGGAGCTGGGTTGAAATCACATAACTAAATTCTGTGGTTGAAATCCTAAACCCGTCGCCAACAGTCCATGACGGGAAAAGAAATTAGACCTACTGAAGAGAAATCGGCAATGTTGGAAGACTCAGTGGCACACTGGGAATCCGCCGGCCGACCCGTTGATTATAAATGTACAGTATATAACTAAGTTACACAACAGAGGTACATGAAAACTGGAATAACTTGTGAACTACTCTGCGAACACGTGGACATGTGATGCCGTCGCAGCCCAGTAAAGACCAGCAGCAGCTACTGTGGCTGATTCACAGAGAATGGGATTCTCACGTTTGAGGATCACCCAATAGACAAGGAGAAATGGTAGGTGTTGTAGCATAGATGTGGTAATGTCGTACGTTGTGAACATCTGTAAATACCCTAGCTAAGTTTCTGTCCAGTCTTTTGTTGCTACATTTATATTAGTGTGTTTTTTTAAATATTTTTAAGTAGGCTATAGGTTAAACACTGTTTATGAATGTGGGGTGTATGATGTAGACGACCAGTTCTACTTGACGTAATTTGTTGATTGCATTGAGGAGTTACGTAATCAAGATGTAATATCCACTTTTTTCAGACTTCAACGAGGTTTCTTCAAATGTATACGATTTCATGTAAAGTTCATTTATTCATTCATTCCCAATTAGTGTGTCTCCAGGTACCTGCTCTGTCTCTTTGTGGTAACAGTTTTCCTTGTGAGCATAACCTACAGCAGAGGAAAGTGCAACTACTCAGAAATACTCAGCAGTTACAAAGAGCTGATTTTCATTGAACTCCTCAATCTGGTACGTATAAGATGAATTGGCAGTCATCGCAGTGTATAGGCTACTTTGAGTGCATCGGCGCATTTTCCACGCAGTTCAGAGATTTTCCGCAATAACCCCTCTGAAAACCCCAGTTTATACCATCCTAAAATGGTCAAACTGGTTTAAGATACTTTCATCACTTTTAGCTGGTCGACCACCTGTTCATCTGACCAGCCTATAGAGGGTATGCATTGACGTCACTTTCCCACGGGAATACGCCCCCTCAGTCGGGACTGAGTGGCAAAACATGCGGCCACATGGCTGCCTTCAGTATAGGAAACTGCAAAACCGGGAGTAAAACAAACGATTATTTGCTTAAATTAAAGGCAGTTGGACTCGACAGTGATCCTTACAACTTACCAAAGAACCAGTGGTCCATGGACATTCAACAAGAAATTGGAGCTATCTTTTTACAGACTGCCGAATGCTAAAGAAGAGAGAAGCGATGCATCGCTGCAATTCGCAGAAACTCGAATCCAGGCACCGAAACGTGGATTTGCGGTTGTTATTTTGTGTCAGGTATTTTTGGGTAAAATCATACCTTAGTATTAGCTAGCCAAGCATATAAATTAAGGTATGATTTTACCCAAAAATACCTGACAAAATAACCGCAAATCCACGTTTCGGTGCCTGGATTCCAGTTGTTTCGGCGAATTGCAGTGATCCATTTGCTTCTCTTTTCTTTAGCTTTCGGCAGTCTAAAAAAGATAGCTCCGATTTCTTGTTGAATCTACTTGTACAGTCAATCGCACAACAGCCCTTTCCCATTTTAGATGTTTTTTTTGTGTTTTCACGGCATTCAAGCTGAACGCTAACGCTATCACTCAGTAGTCCAGGGCTATTAAACTTCAACAGCAAGTGGGCCAAATAGGAAAATCACTGGGGGTTCGTGGGCCACACAGAATACTTTGTCAATTAATGGCTACAAATAACTAACAGTATAATGTTAATAGATATTACTACATGGAATAACACCAGTCACGTGCATCCCTTTTATTTCACTTTAATGATATCATTATAATCAATTCCAGACAGCCGCCAGTCAATAGAAAAAAGTAGGAAAGCTATGGTTACGGCTGGCAAAGTACATAAATACTTGTCAGTCCATTTGCTCTGGAATTAGCGATTTTCACAATCAACTTTACGTCTCATTGGCTTCGAGAGAGACATTTTGAAGCTTGTTGTTAGCTTAGTGTTACCAACGCAAGTATGAACGACAGGAGCCTCGAGTAAGAGAAAAAAAACAGATCCTTTTTATTAACATTAATTTCATTTTTTTTAAAAACTATGGTAGGGAAGATAGCAAAATGCTAGCTTCCTTTATTTTCTCCAATTCATAAAATGGTTTAATGAGAAATAACACACACAACATTTAACATTTCCACCCCTTACTGCAAAACAGACTACCCAGCTGGCTTGCACCTTACTTGTGTTTGCTGTGACCTTAGAGAAGGGAATATATACACCTGTGAATGACACACCCCATTAAGGTACACTGCAATTGTAATCACACTGCAAACTCCACAGAGCAAAGTAGAAGAACACACAAATAGTTAAAGCAAAGCCAAACGCTCTTTAGTCAAGCACAGCAATCTAGAAGGGGCGTAAAGCAAACCCAACAGCATGCAAGCGCCTCGAATTAATGGCAGGCAAAGCACAAAGAATAGTTAAAGCAGGACTGGGTTAGCTGATTGAGTTAGAGCGGGGGAGATTGTTTTTTTTTCATGTTAGCCAATTAAACAAAAATAAATGCTCAAGCTAGCCGACCAGCTCCGCGCATTGGCTAATCAACACAAGGCCAGATACTATGAGCGGAAGCACGCTCACTCGCGGTAGCTGGGCAGCCAATTTGCAACATGTACATAAAACGAAAGGAAGGAACAGCGGTCAATCCATGCATCGGCCACCTGCTCAAAATAAACCTATAAGCAAAACAAAAGGCACTGCTCAAGCTACATGCAGAGAAAGCATGCACACCCAAACCAAGAAGCCACCAATATAAAAGCATGAATAAAACAATCTACATTACCGGATGGCTCTCAATAGCTGTATGCGATAAGGTCAGTCAATCCTGGCCACGTCATCTCCAACCGTGGCTGCACATTGAGATACCACCATTTACACAAGTATGTTAAACAGGATCACATGTATAAATAGCAACCTTACATGTACACATTTATACAACTCAAATTGTTCTTCACTTAAGTAAACAGAGAAATACACATACCTTCTCCAGCTTACATACAGTACATGCACTTCCGGATAGGCAAAACAACATGCAGTCTTAACCAGAGACTGTAAAAATGGTACTAACACGGGACCGGCACAAACCATTTATTAACGCCGCACACAAACCTTCCACTCACAACTCTTAACAGGTGTAAGATTGTGAGGACCCCAAGATTGACGGCTCGCTGTCTGCCTGTTTAGAACATGCTTATATGCATATATTTGCGTATGACGTTACCGTGTCATCTAATTACCTGCCCACCTCTAGCGGCTACATTAGTAAGGCTGTCAAAAGTGCCATGAAAATGAGTTCGAATATTAGCTTTTGTAATTAGTTAGCGTTCGAATAAATTCGAATATCATTTGTCTATAATTCACAAAAAAATAAGCTGCCTATTGTCGGGCTGGCCTGCGCGTTATTTTCCACAAGCGGGCAGTAGAATACAGGACATAGGTGAACTTTCATACTAGGTTACTACATCTGGGGCCTCATTTATAAAACGTATTTTAGATCAACTGTGTGGCGCGTACGTAGAAAATTACGTCAAAGTAGTGATTTATAAAATTTCAACATGAATCGATTTGACCGTGGAAACGGTTGTGGCTCTACGTCAGGTCTTCACTTTACGTATGCACGCAAGTTCATTTTATAAATGAGCTCACTGCAGTTTCTGTAGCCTAATGTGCAAATAAATAAAGCACTTTCTCGTGGTTGTAATTTGCCACAACTCGGCATTAATCACAATAATAGGGGAATGATTGTTTATAGGAAATCCTGTGTATTTCTTAACACAAAAACTATTCAAACGGCTAATACCTGTAACCTAAAACAACATAAATTAGGCTCCTTACTCTGTTTAGTTTGCTTAACTTCTTTCATCATCCAATTTTATCAAAATCTTCAGAACATAAAGGAAACATAGCCTCCCATGGGAACATTATTTAGCCTAAATTGTTAGCTGACCCGTAACGTTAGGACAGGAAATGAACTTTGCGTGCATGCACATGATTCGCCGCATGAAATTAAAGCCTGTATATTTATGTTAATTACAAAACGCGGGATCCAAACGAATATTCGAAAGCTCAAATTTAGGTTCGGAAAAAAAAAAAAAAAGATTTTCGAACTTAGAATGTTTTTTGACAGACCTATAGCTTAGCTAACGTGAGTTTCCCTGTGGCCCACCAGCCCAGAATGAAACATGAGGCTTGACTGAGCGAATGGCAGGTGCGGAGCGGGGGTAATCCTGTTGCAGTAAATCACAGCACATAGGTGCTTTAAAAAGACGTAACCAATACCATATTGGTTCAGATCATACAGTCTATGGTTCAGATGTCTCAAAGTAGCTCAGAGATATGTACCTTAGTTTAATTTATCATACCCCACACATGCCCGCCTGATTTGCAGTTAGCCTCTTGCGGGCCATAGGAAAATTCAAAAGGGCCGTATCCGGGCCGCGGGCCGCTAGAATAGGCCTGCAGTAGTCTTTCTGCCACTCAGTGGGTGTAACCGCAGTGAGTTCCACCTACTGTGACGTCATGTGCATACCCTCTATAAACAGCTAGCCAACCAGTTTACTCTACCAGCTTAGCTTTATCCAGCTAGAGACCAGCTTTGACCAACCATGACCGACTAGAAGTGTTGAAAACACAGCTTAAACCATTTTAGAATCCCAGCCTGTTTCAGCAGGGAACTGCTAATGTTTTCTGTTAGATCTTTCCCAGTAAAACACTGATGGAGTTTCTCTTTAGACAATTGGCTCAGACTAATTATCCTTTTAGTTATGTGCAACATGGGTTTTAATTTGGTATCCTATAATAAAACAAAACTCTCCTTACGAGTTTCAAACCATTGTACTAAATGTACCTTCTGGTCAGGTGAATGTTTAAGGTGCCATACGGGAGTTACGTTAGAGTGCCTCAATGTGTAAGCCTCAATTATATTGTATCAATACTTCACTGCCCTCTACTGGTTAGATTGTAGCCTTACCATTGCACACCATTTTTTGTTTACAGAATCTGACTGGACCTTACAGTGCCTATAAGCAAAACGACCGGTGTCCCTCTGGAAAGGTGATAAGTGTGTTGTTGTTGTGTGCGTGCGCACGCGCGCGCGTATGTACCTGTTTTTATTTATTTATTTATTTTTTAAACATACACATACTCAGTTATAATCTAACCCGACCGTGTGTTTTAATTGTAGATGCAGCACATCCTTAGGTCAATATATCGCATGACACAGTTATTCAAGTGCCAAAGTAAAGGAAAGTTTTACCGCGAATTACGATGGCCTGTGGAAAGAATGGGACAGCTGATCAAACAGAACTGCAGACATGCTGATACAGTAAGGCATTTAACAAAAGCAAATTCAACTATATTGTTCTGTAATGTTGTAATGAGCTGTTATCATATTTCAAAATGTTAAACATATTCTTCTGTTACTTTCAGATGAAAGGGCAGAAAAAAACTTGTAAAACTGTAAAAGTCTTGAAGGGAAGGAAGAGGAAAAAGAAAATTATTGAGGCACTAGTACTATGTTGGCAAAAGCTGCAGAGCATTTACGACCCGAAACCACAAAGGAAGCCGTGAACCAACAACTGATTCCAAAGGTCTGATTGTGTCCTTTAGGGGTTTCCAGAAAGTATCACTGTCATCTGTTTAATATCAAATGTGTCAACTGTATTTCACATGTACAGCAACCTTTTTCAAAAACTGATGGAAAAACATGTTCACAATTCTGTATGCATTGTGGTATGTAAATATTATGTAAAAATTGTATTACTTATATGGTGCAATTTATATGGTTGATGTTAATACGTAATTAAGATTACAATATTTACTTCAACCCTGACCAGACACTAACGGTAAGCTAATTTTCTATTGGAAAAATATGATATTGACAACAGATGCTCTGAGTGCTACACTAATATATGACATAAAGATTATTTATGTCATATATTAGTATTATTTATAGGTTATTTATGCAGCTATAACTCTGTGCACGATTCGACTGTAAAACTTTGCATGACAACAGAAAACAAAAATACCAGAAAAAGCTATTACTGAATGTCAATGTGTACTTGTAAAATTATCATACTAGTTTATTAGAAAACCTATTCTGAACATCAAGTGAGAACATTTGTTGTGTCCTTTTTGCATTAAAAATTAATGTCTAAATCATGTGTCTTTGTATTAATTTATCTGTCCAATGCATGTACATGAAAGGTTGTTGGTCAAATTGGGGCAAAATGTACCGGAACCTTTATGACAGTATTTGGTACTCCGAAACGGGGACCGGAAGTTGCGGAAAGTTCCTCGGACAGAAACGTGTTGACGACGCCAGCTAGCTGTATGTATTTAACCAAGCAGGACTAAACAAGACTGCAGGTAACTCTTATAGGTAGTGCTTAGAAGTTTAAAATATGTTTCAGTCCGAACCAACGTGCTCTAAATCTGTTTGCATATGGAAACCAGAAAGAGTTGCTATTCAGCTAAGTTAGTCTACTGTGGTATGTGGTCCACTAGCAACCTTGTACTGGCTTTTGCAATTAAGTTATGTCAGTGTCACTGGTTTTCACTGTTATCATTTTTTAAATGTCCTAAACTTGTATAGTTGCAGAAGTTTCGAATGCGTTATCTCTCACCAGAAGGGTTTCCAAGCCATAGAACTAATGCAAAAGATCTGGCTCATCTGCTAGTTTGCTAGATAACTTACCGCGATAACAAATGAGTACTGTTAACTAGTCGTGAAAAACTGTCAAATGAGATATTGTTGACTGCAATTTGCATACTAATATCATTTACAACAGTATTTATTTAAAAAAATGTATGTAACGTCACTATATGAAAGAGGGACACTTAATGGAGTAACGACGTAGTGGTAGCTAGCTAAATGCTAGATAGCTTATGTAAATAACCTCTATGCTTGTTGACAGACATGGCAGGAGTGGATATGGACCCAGAGTTGGCACGTAGCTTGTTTGAAGAAGGAGCTACGTTGGTGCTTCTTGGGGTCCCTGAGGGCACTGAGCTGGGCATAGACTATAAGAGTTGGCAGGTCGGGCCGCGCTTCCGTGGAGTGAAGATGATTCCACCTGGTCTTCATTTTCTGCATTATAGCTCCGTCGATACGCAGAGTGGTGTGGAGATGGGCCCGAAAATGGGACTTTTCTTGTACCTCCAGGCCCGTGAAGTGCTATTGGCTCAATGGAACCAGAAAGAAGAGGACCTGGATTTCTCTGCCTCTCAAAACCTGGAAGAGATTAGCCGAGTGAAGGCGGGCTTGCGGGAACTGGATCCTTTCCTGGGACCGTACCCTTATGAAACCATGCGCAAGTGGGTCTCGCTGACAGACAAGCTAACTCAAGAAGTCGCCAGCAGCCTGCAGCCCCTTAGCGGTCGGATCATGGCCTTCAGCGACGTGGTTCCTGAGCTGCATCTGACCCACACCAAGGACAGGGAAGAGCACAACCTTCCTCGTAACGACACCGAGTGCCAGAGCATGCGCGAAGGTCTGGAGCGCCTTCCCCGCATGAAGCTGAGGCCGGGCACGGAGATACGCTTCTCCGACATCCCCAAACAGACGTACCCAGAGGGAGCCACGCCCGCGCAGATCACTCAGTGCAGCATAGACCTTAGTTATGCGCTGGACTGTCTCTTGGAGAAGCAGTACAAGCAGGAACCACTGCACGTTCTTGGTGAGCTACCGCTGACCCTTGGCTACCCGAGGACACCGTATACGCAATTTCCCCACGAATAGGGGCGGAGTGTTGTTGCGTGGTAGGGTAGGGGAAACATGGAAATATGCTTTTTATTTGAGAATAATGATTATTCTCAATATTTGCCTTGAACAAATTATTAGAAATCCACTCCTGCTTTCACCATAACTCTCAGAGTCATAAAACCGAGAGATGAAGAAATTACCTTTAAGCTAGAAACTTCATCTAAGGGTTTTAAAATAGCAAATTACATTTTTTATTCACATTATGGCATAGTTTGTCTCAAAATACAATTTACTGAACACATGGCACAAGTTCCTCTCTGTCTCTTGCAGGATGGAATGGCCTCAGTTCAGCCGTACATTAAATATGCTCCATCTTGGTTATTAGTTCATGTGTTGGCATTTTCCCCCTAACCTCTCAGCTTTTTATGAGCATATGTGATTTAAGTAGGCATGGGAGTGAAAAGAGTAACGGGGTGGTTTGTATGGTTTTAAGTTTGCAGCTTCACTGAGTGTTGATAACTTGTTCACGGGCCTTGCGTTTCTGCCGAAGGCGAGCTGCAGTTTGCCTTCGTCTGCTTCCTGATCGGTAATGTTTATGAGGGCTTCGAGCACTGGAAGAGGCTTCTGACATTGCTGTGCCGTGCCGAAACGGCCATGCACAAACGCCGCGACCTGTACCTGGGCCTCATCGCTGTACTCTACCACCAGCTGGGAGAGATCCCACCGGATTTCTTTGTGGACATCGTTTCCCAGGACAACTTCCTCACCTCCACACTGCAGGTCAGTGGTGAACCCCTTTCTGCATAGTTCAGCTCACTTGCCATGCTCCTCATGTCCACCAGAGGGCAGTAAGCCATTTCTTATAGCCTAGCCTAGACTGCCCTTGAAATGTTTTTGCCAAACCAAACTCCTACATTCATGGCAAGGTCCCTCTAGTGGCTAAAAAGGCACGTGTGTGTCCTTTATTTTTTGTGTATGACTGGACGGTGTGTAATGGCAGATTTTATCCATAGTTTTCAAGCAGGCATTACTGTATATTGTACGTATTGTAGTTAATGTGAGGGGGCATACATCAAAGGTGATGTATAGTGCTGAAGAAGAGGTGGTGTGTGTGTGTTATAAATAGGCTGCCTATACGATGCTTTTTGAGGTGCTTTCTAATAGGCAGCCTATAAATGCTCAGTTTCATTATGAGACTTTTTCCCATTACATGAGCTGTGCAGCTCTGTCAGTGAAGTAGCTGGCCTCCCCTAGTAACTTCTCTGACAATTTCCCTTCTCATCCTGTGGCTCAGTTCAGTAGGGTGACCTGATATTGCTAGTTTCTGGGTTTTGGCATATTTTTCCTTTTTTTGGGGGCATAATGGTGCTCCTCGGAAGGTTCAGAGCCAAATCTTTTTTATAACCTTCTCCGGCCTTTTACTACTTATGTACACAGCACTGACAATGTTCTGCCTCCTAACAGAGTGTGACTGATCTGATGGGCAGTTGTCAGCTGTGATATTTATTCTGTAGTCCTGCAGTTGAGCACAGCTGGATTGAAAATCAACATCGGTAGACCACTTTAATGTAGTTGAAATGTACTGCAATGTCTCAAGAAAATGGAAAGGGAAATGTGACTATGGCTGATAGGTACTATAATATAGCACTGTGAAAAACCAAGACATTCTGCTGTAGGAAAGTTGAGAGGATGAAAGGGATGTTCACTTTGTAAAGCTGTGATATTACTCTAAACTTTGCCTCCATTTTGTCTTTCCGCAGGAGTTTTTCCAGTTTGCCACTGGTCCCGGTGTAGATGGCACACTACGCAAACGGGCTGAGAAGTTCAAAGCCCACCTGACCAAGAAGTTCCGCTGGAATTTCGAGGTGGACCCTGATGACTGTGCCCCTGTGGTGGTGGAGCTGCCAGAAGGGGTCACCCTGGAGTGACGGGGGGCTCTGCAGAGGGGGTGGGGCCAAATGCCTGTGAGTCATACGGTCTGGGCGCTGGCTGGCATAACTGGGATTTCTCCTGCCTGCTGGAACGACTTCCATGGAAAAAATAGTAAATGTGAGTTTTGAATGTGGAATGTTCATTGCTCCAGAGGGAATGACGGTGCTGGATCATGACTACGTGGGAACTGAGGAGGGTTTTCATGTGAACTGCGGGGAAGACGGTATTTGAAGGACTCTTTGAACAACTTCTCTCCTCCCAATGACAGAGGCCTGTGGCGTGACAAATTTTATTACATTTTGGGTTTGAAACAAACTTGTTCATTTTTTCTGTGGTCAGAAATCAAACCAGACAGCCAATTAAATGCAATCTGCATAGTATATCTGCTGGATGGACCAAAGAGATCAAGGCACTTAGCTTAGCACTAAGCTTTTCCAACAAAATCCAAAACAGAATTAGTTTGTTGGGCCTTTCTAATTTCTGTTAGTAGGATACCTGGTACCTTCTGTCCAACTAAACTTTGTGATCTCTGGTGTCCAGTTTTCAAGAACCCATTCCGAACAATGCTTTTGTAAGTAGCAGGTAAAGATGGGTCAGGTAAATGATTGATCATTGCGTGATAATACTTCAATAGGGAAGGAATTTCAGCTGCACCTGAGTTACAAAGAATGCACAGCCCAGTCATTCCGTTTATTGTTCCTCCCTGTTGGCTGTTGGTGCAGGACTGTGGCCTGCACTATGAAAGGATCACCGTATCTGTTCTGATGACCAAAGTTGGCCACAGTGAAACAGTTACTGAGCCTTCATTCACCAGAGCCCTTGTACTGTGACTTTTTGCCCCCTGTCTTGAAGCATTGTCCTTTTTTCCCCTCAAGTATTTCCCTCCCACAAACATCCACCCTGGACATTCCTTCTAATAAAACTTTTTGTATCTGTCCTTTGATTCTCTCATTTTCTTTTTATTTGCTTTTGTTTATCTAGGGCTAGAGTGGATTCCTGAATTTGAGGTTGTGCTCCATAATGAAAGAAGTTGGTTCATTGCACTCCTATAAGTGCCCGCTAGGTGGCAGACTCAATTTGGTTTTGCTGCAGTACTGGAAGGAGTTACAGTAAGCGCAGCCTGACGTGCACATTTATCTCAAATGCGAAACATGCTAACGGATGTGTTCATTTAGAGGGCATGTATTGGGTTATAAAGGTATGCCTAGGATAAGAAGCCAGCACAATTCCGGCCTGGATCTTTTTAAAGATCAATGAGCTCTGTTTTGTTCAAGTGTTCCTTTTCAAATCCTCCTCTCCTTCAGTTGGTATGAGCTCACCAGCCGTTACTTTTGATGGAAACGAGGGCCGCCCGGGACCGAACGTTAAATTAGAATTCTTTCACCGCTCACTCTGAGATAAAGTGCTCTTTTGTGGCCACTCTCATTGGCTGGCTTCCTGCGTGGGGATGGCCGCGCTCTCGCCCATCAGCCCGAGGGTGATTTATCACGGCGGGCTGCGCGGGGAGACCCTGTCACCGCGCTTTTCACCGCACTGCCATTCTGAGCGCCGCCTGAACGCCGGCTGCCTTTCAGCGTGAAGAGGGCTGGAGACGCCCCGCTGTTTAACGGGGGACAGGTTTTGGGGCCGGCCCGCCCCAAAGCTCTGTCTCTGAAAGCCGGAGTAAAAACATCTTTTGATGCAGTGAAAGTCAAGTCCGTTCAGTTGTGGGCGACCCTCCGAGTTGGCGATTGTGGTGGGGAAGGCGGCTGATTGGCTAACCTCATTTCTCTGACCGGGGTTCAGAAAGCCTGAAAGGGCACTGTTGGGGGGGAGGAATAAAACCCTTTTCATTAATGGACTCATTGAGAATGGAAATGGGCCTTATTGCTGCCTGCACGTTCTGTCAGCCATTCTGGCTCTGCCGCTTGTGCTTCCTGTCTCTGGGAGGGGAGTTCTGGGCCCCGCGCCGGAGTTTAGTTTCCTTTAACTGGCCAAATGTACCCAGGCTATCGGGACTCTCCAGATACTGTGACCGCTCAATTGGGGCAATTAGTGTAATGGGGTCTCCAGCGTGGCTCGACGCTCCATAACCCGAAACAGGACGTATTTTTTTCTAGTCTATAAGTGTTTACTGTAGCTTGCCAAGTCCTACTGTTTTTAATTAAAGCCACAAACAGGCACACCCGCAGGACCACACCAGCCTCACGCGAGGCTTCCACACACTCACCCGGCAGGGCATGCGGTGGCCGTGAGGCCGGTGAAATCTTTACCGTGTCGGCGCTCGTGGAGCGGCGGAGGTGGCCTGGCGGCCTTCCCTCCCAGAAAAGCGCGTCACCTGAGCCCTGGGGGTCAAGGCAACCTCGGGCCAGAACGCCCGGCCTAATCACTTCCACCTTTACCTCCTCTTTCGCAGGAAACGCCAGAGTCTGTCATGTGTGAAATGGTTTTTAAAGATATATCGCGGTTTTTAAAATGGAAACCCGCTGTCCTGAATTAAACTTCCAAATCTCCAGCACCCTTCCCTGAAAAAGGTCTGAGGAGCGAGGAGGCCGTTCAGTAACGGCTCTGAGCTGACAGTGGGCTGATTTAAGCTGATGGGAACTTCCTGAGAGGAGCCGGCTGCAGGTGCGGGGGATTAGCGTGAGGCTGGTGTGCCTGTAGAGTGAGGAAGGGCTCGCTGAGTGAAGGGGTTAGGGGTCCTGTCAGTGAGGATCACCCCAGCGTGCGCCCGTTCCACCCGCTGAGGCCTTCACACTCCGACAGCCGCAAGAGTCCTGGCAGAGCCCTGTCACCAAAAATTCACCTGAACCTTTCCTGCGACTGCCCTGTCCATAGATTCACTAAAAAAATCTTGCTCAGCTTACACCTACCCGTCATGCACCTGTATTGGCATGCAACTCTTTTTCTTTTCTTGTCAGACTACGTACTGTACAGTGTAAAGGTCATTTGTGGCCCGTCACATAAAAAAACAAAAAACAAATACCCAACATGCATCTGCCTAGACTCCACCCCCCATGCATGATGCACATGCATATTGGCATTTTTTGGAGATCATATCTCGTCACTCCTCCATCCATCTGGATGCTGTGCAGAGTTTACTGAGCAATCACTTCATTATTGAGATGGGAATAGGATAAAGCATTGAGAACAAATGATCTGGGGGGAATAACAGGAATGCACAATATTAAATTGGGGCAATTTCAGACTAAAAGAACATGTATTCCACGAGGAGGGGTTGTTAAGTTTTTATGTAGTTTTCTGTATGGTGTTGGTGAGAGAATGAAATCTGTATTTGAGTTTTCAGTCAAGACTTTTGAATGGAGGGGGAAAAAATTAGGGTTGGTCCTTAATGTGCAACTCACCTAGGCTCAAAGGCATCCCCAGGACCCCTGTCTTAAGTTAAAAAGGTTTTAACTTGGGTTAATAGTTGACGTTGCAATTGTGGACTGGGGTGGAGGGGCCTGAGATGTTAGGATTCTGCGATTGCGGACCGGTGGAGGGGAGATTGCGGACCCCTGTTGAAAACCCAGGCTTTGGAAGAAAACCGACCCATAACCTCACTGGATGTGGGCAAGACTGGCTACTTAAAGCCAACCCCATCTCCCTCTTTCACACACACGTGCACACACACACACATGCATAGCCCCAGCACAGTGAGAGAGAATTGTTCTGCAGGCTGTGTGACAATATGGAGGCAATTTGTGGTGTAATGCATTCTGTGTTGTGAAGTACTGAGGAGTAGAAGCTGCTGACACTGAGCCTGGCCCTAAGCTACAGACTGCCTGTCCCTTTTCCTCCACTCTTTGGGCTCTGGCGATTACATCAGACCACATGGCTGTCGTCAACAACAACAGCAACAACAAGACTACAGCCCTGGCAAATTTAAGATATCTGTTCTCTGTTAAGATCTGTATCCATTCAACATTTGTAGCACCTTTTCTGTGTAATTTTGTTTCAGTTGTGCCTATTTTTAGGCCACCTCATCATTGTAGTAACGTCTGTCCATTGTAAGGTACTCGTGCTTGTCTGTCTGTCCGTTGTGTTTGGATCTGTTAGTGCGTTGTTGGTGCACCTGACAGGGCATCTGTGAGAGTCCACAGTGGCTTAGCTCCAGAATTCTAACACTGGCTTTTATGTGAAACATTTTCTTTCTCTGGAAGCAAATGGGAGCAGATCCTGCTTTCTCCCAGACCCCTCCCCCCTCTATAAGTATTATCATTCATTCTAGATTTCAGTCGATTAGATGCGTTATGGTTGTGGGGCCTGCCCAAACTGCTGAGACAAACATGGCTTTCAGGTCCCTGCTGTAGCCAGGCCCCAGAATTCCAAGAGGCCAGACTTTTGGGGGAGCTTGGGAACTGGGCGATGGGGTGGGTTCTCAGGGGTGGGGCTAGCGAGCGTCAGGGGCTCGCAGCCCAGGTCCCTTTTAGAAGCGGCTCCTTTGGTGCTTTTCTGTCACAAAGCGCGGTCATAATTTAAACGAATGGTCTGTCACACTGCAGGCTGACTTTAATTGAGCGAGTCCTCATGATTGCATGTGGAATAGCTCAGGAAGTAGGCATGCTGTTTGTGTGCATAATGGGTGGGGCCGACTGCTACAGGGTGTGTTCAGTTTGGTCTCTGCCCTCCAGAGTTTGTTAAACAATGACATATTTCAGCCTGCCTGCTCCCTGGAATACAGTGTTTTTATGCCTCGAATACATAAAGGAGATTGTTCAAATGTATGACTTTGTAAAGCCAACATTTACACCCAAACCTTATGTGCTTTTATATGCACTCAATAATATAACTTTTTGCTGCTGCAGCTCTTGTTCTACCTCATCCATGAAGTAGTTGAAGTTCATTGTGGTCCTGTTCCGCGGTTCGGGCTGCAGAGCTCAGTAATTCCTGCATTATTGCTTTTGTTACACATCGCCGCTGCAGGTCTCCAGGGCTGTGCTTTTTACAGCCCGTCGTTCTCCAGTGGGGAGACGTTCTGAGACCATCGGCGCTTCCAGGAATTCCAGGCAGCTCTCTTTTCAGCTCCAGTGCATAATGCGCACACATGGACACCTCGCCCAGCCCTCAATGTGGACCCGGCACGTGCACCGGACGACCGCTCGCGCTGCGCTAACTGCAGTGGCAGTTCTGTGTGTGTGTAGGTGTGTGTGTGCGTGCATGCGTGCGTGTGTGCGTGTTTCTGCATGTGTGTGTGTGCGTGCGTGTGTGCCTGCGTGCGTGTGTGTGTGTGCGCGTACGTGTGCCCATTTGCGTTTGTGAGAGTGACGCGTTCCGCTTTAGCGCAGGCTAATGTTCTGTAATTAACGGGCGAAGCTCGAAACGAGGGTGCGGACATTTGAAGCCCTCAGTCTGGCGGCCTGGTTCCGGGCCATGCTTTGTTGTGGCGCAGGGGTGAGCGTGCAGGGGTGAGCACACTGGGGCGAGTGTGCAGGGGTGAGCTCACTGGGGCGAGCGTGCAGGGGTGAGCTCACTGGGGCGAGCATGCAGGGGTGAGCTCACTGGGGCGAGTGTGCAGGGGTGAGCTCACTGGGGCGAGTGTGCAGGGGCGAGCATGCAGGGGCGAGTGCACTGGGGCGAGTGTGCAGGGGTGAGCTCACTGGGGCGAGTGTGCAGGGGTGAGCACACTGGGGCGAGTGCACTGGGGCGAGCGTGCAGGGGCGAGCGCACTGGAGTGAGTGTGCAGGGGCGAGCGTGCAGGAGTGAGCGCATGGGGCGAGCATGCAGGGCGAGCGTGCAGGGGCGAGCGTGCAGGGGCGAGCGTGCAGGGGCGAGCATGCAGGGGCGAGCGTGCAGGGGCGAGCGTGCAGGGGCGAGCATGCAGGGGCGAGCGTGCAGGGGCGAGCATGCAGGGGCGAGCGTGCAGGGGCGAGCGCACTGGGGCGAGCGCACTGGGGCGAGTGTGCAGGGGCGAGTGCACAGGGGCGAGTGTGCAGGGGCGAGTGCACAGGGGCGAGTGCACAGGGGTGAGTGTACAGGGGCGAACGTGCAGGGGCGAGTGCACAGGGGTGAGTGTGCAGGGGCGAGCGTGCAGGGGTGAGCGCATTGGGGCGAGCGTGCAGGGGCAAGCGCACTGGGGCGAGCATGCAGGGGCGAGTGTGCAGGGGCGTGGCGGTGTTTGTGACGGGGTGTCGCCGCAACGCTGGACCAGGGGGCCATGCATGTGCACTTCTGGAGGAGAGACCCTTAGGGAGGGCTGGGGGGAACACACAGGGCCTTGTCCCTCTTCCCACAGCTGCAGGGCTGAAGCTCAGGTTTCATTGAGTGCTGCAGTATGCCTCCCAAAACACACACACATGCACACACACACACACGCTCACACACATCTGCACACACACACACGCACACCAGGTAGCTCTGGGGAGTACAGACTGAATGCGAGCTTTGCCCTGCCATAACCCCACCCTCTCTTGCTGCGGCTCTCATCACCTTAAAGTCTGAGGGCATGGTTGCATACTCCAAGCCAAGCCGCTCACACACACTCACGCATAGTCCCAGCTCAGTGACAGAGAATCCACTGTTTTCTGCAGCCTGAGTAGAAATATAGATGTGATTTGTACTGTAATGCATTATGTGTTGTGATGTACTGAAGACAGCATAACTTGCTTTGTATTACAGAAGATTGAAATTGAATTGTAAGATTTCTGCAGCACTCATTTCTGCCCATAAGTTCCACCCACACCACTAGCTGCACTACCACTCCTGCTACCACCTTTACATTGTGATTAGAAGGCCCTGCTTCTACACACTCTGCTGTCTTCTTTGCAGCATCTCGTGTTCGCGGTTCAATGACAAAATGGAAGTGGGTTCTGATCTGGTTCCACCTGAGCCCCCAGCCTCTCCACATGGCACATTGAGACATGCAATCATCCCTTGACATCAATTATATGTACTGTATGTACCAGTGACTCCTTGCAATGGCAAGATTACCATATAGTTTAGGGAGACTTCCACTATTGTGTGCACAGACTTTATATATTCTCCCAGAAAATAACCTGTTTTAATTTTGCCTGAACTATATTTTCTGCCATTGTGTTACAGCATTATCAAGGTTTCACTTTGAAAGAACCATTTCACATCAGGATGTTGAAAGGTATTCTTTCTGGGAATGTAATTTAGAACACAGCCCAGGAAAAGTGTTTTATTATACGTGCTATGCAGCATATTCCCTTGACTTTCCACTCGTACAGATCCATCCTTTCTGCCTTGCTGCTCGTATGTATTCTTTGGCTCTCCTTTTTAGGGGGTGCAAGGGGACATGTTTTGGAATATCACAACATCCTCTCGTCATTGCGCTCTGAAGGCTTTTAATGTGATGTGGTCATGTGCTGCAGGCCCAGAAGACCATCTGACCTGGACAAGGGGAGAAGTTCTTGCCTTTGGAAGGGGAGGGTTTGTGCTAGGTGCTGACAGCGGGCGTAAAGGGGGCGGAGACGGTACCATGAGTGAGTGAAGTGGTGTAGCACTGGGCTTATTCTGCCAAGGACTGATACCCACAGGGAGTACCGGCCCAGGCCCTTTACGTAGACCCAGCTGCAGGCGGAAATTGTTCTTGGCGATGCATTGGTAAGCTTTCCACAAATTAATGTGTCAGGGTCGGTTGACTTGCGGTGACGGTGCAGGTGTTTGAGAGCTGATCAAAGAGACCAGGTCTTTCAGCACGGAGACCGGGCTGGGTCACCCCAGCCTGTTTCAGTCACCCCCCGCCCCCCGTACTGTCAGTATTTTAACTTGAGATCTCCTTCTCCTGCAGTATATTATTTCATCCTGCTGTGTTAAGCGGAAGAGCTCGGGACGGAGGTTCCTTTCTATAGCTTTGAGTTCCCCGTTTCCCTGTGAACTCAGTAAGAGTAAAAGGCAGTTTGCCTTTGCCTCTCACCCCTTCCTCCCTCTCCCCAGTCAATCTCTCTTCCGCGAATACACACTCCTCTCCCTGCCATGGGGCCTTCTGTTGTCATTGGCAGCTGTTGCTAAACTCTGCCAGACCCTGTCAAAAAGAGGAGAGACCTGAGGGCCCATGGAGGTTCTTTTTTTTTGTGTGAAAAAGAGCAGTTGTGGCACACGGGCCAGGTGAGGCCCAGGCGAGACCCAGGCTCCGGCCTACTCTCCGTTTCCCTTTTTCTCAGCGTTTATGTGCGATGACATGAAACCAAATCCTTCCTGGTCGACCCACAAAGGATCCTTGCCTTGGTGCACCGAAGGGCTCTAGTGAGTAGAAAGAGAGACTTTGAGCAGAATATAACTTTCAGCTGTTGAGCCACAGGGGCTGCCAGCATCTGAATACTGCGTATATATCAATTTTTCCACAAAGATAAATCTCCTCTGTCATTTTCTTCTTTTTCTACCCATCCAGAATTGCCTTTTGACCACTGGTCTGCTTTTTCTTTGCTGTCACTTGCTGTGGTTTATGTGCTTGCTCCATTTTTGGTTTCCATGGCTGAATTGACAGAACCACAGCACATTCCTTTGGTTAATTCGAAAACCCCTGTGGGGTTTAATGGGTGGCCTTTTTTCTTTATTTTTTTATTTTCTCGAAGAAAATGGCTGGATATTATATTAGCAATTAGAACTCCCTTTCTTATCGTTAAAAAGATTGATTTAGAGAGCATGGGAAAAACAAGCTCTCGCAGAAGTACAGGAGATAACATTGATGTATTTTCCTTTGAGTTACGTGGCCATATTAAAGCCCCTTCTGAAACTTTGGGACCGGCACATGTACAGCAGGTGAGCCTCTTGGAGAGAGTGTTATTATAACCGCACCAGGAACCATTACTTCAAATCCCCGTTAGCCGTGTAAGAGTGTTTCTGCTGAGGGGGTAATGATCCGTTTATTCCTGTGGAGGAAAAGTTGTGGAGATGAAATTGCCCTGCGTCGGAGCCTCGGTGGTCCCCAGGACGGAGGTCCCTGCTGGCGAGCACGGCTGTGTGAGGACTGGCTCCCTTTGGCCCCTCCGGCTCTGAGTCTTGGCAGGTGCTTGGAGCGGCTCCACATTAATCACAGCGCAAAGCGTCGGGAAAGCCGTGATTTATTTCACAGTGCCGAGCTTTTCAAGAAAGAAAAATCCTTCTTCATATTTTAATACTGACAATAAATTTCACTGCTTTCTCTGCTCCAGTGACAGCTTTGAGCTTTAAAGAAGGGCTTTCCTGAATACTGCTGGAGAGGATTTCGGGTTGAGGGGAGATGAAAGGTTGACAGCCCAAATGCACTAAATTAGACCCATTTGGGGTGGCTTTTAAACTATTTCAAACCCAAAGTTCATTCTCATTTGTGTGGCTGCACTGAGGAACAAAGGTGGATTCCCATGTGAATCCTTCACAGCTATTTCATACTTGTCCCTATCTGTGTTCAGTTTGCTGATGCAATAGTGCCAATTTATTCTCTTATTAGCAACCAGTAAACAAATTCTATTCATAGAGAAAACAAAGGATTGCCAGGCATTGCTCCAGTCCTTTCTTTTGTTGTTGTTCGACTGTGAAGAAATATTAACATGCCACCTAATCACACTGTGAGCCAAATAAACCACATGGCTCCACTCCTCCGTCCCCAGGGATGAGTCCCATCTCTGCGGTTTTGGATCTGTGGATTAGAGGGGACAGTAGCAGAGACAGCTGCTGCAGTCCAGAGTGATGACTGTAGCACCTTCTCTGAAGAAGAAAAGACCCGTTGTAAATCTGGGGTTTCATCCCAGCCTGAATATTTCTACCAAATTTACCGTATCATTGCAGAGCTCCCTTTGTGTCATTTGTTCCCATAGTGGCTGGCCAGAAGCCGGTTTAGAAATATGCGTCTGGTTTATTTCACTTATTTACTCCAAACCTTGAGACTCTGTCCCATCTCAAAGACTTTGTCGCACTTATTGTTGACCTTGCCTTATTCGAGAAGCACCACTTAGCAGCCAGCCAGGTTACATTCGTGGCTTGGCAGTTGGAGTGCTTTGTTCGAAGCCCCTCTGCAGAGGTTTTGAGTTTTTTTTATGATAGTCAGACTGTAAAGATATCAGCAAGGCCATCCCACATGGCCAGTCTCTGTTTCCAGAAAAGAGCAGGCCAGGCCCTATTGAACCACGTTTGTAGAAAATAGTCTGATAGTTACCCTGGGGAACATCAAGAGGATCTGAGAAAACTCCAGGTTGTCAGGGCTACCTCAAACATGCAGATCTGACAGATCAAAGAATGGAAATAGATGCTGTCCGTGTGTTATGTAGTTGGAGCTACTTGCCAAACTCTGTCTATGTATTGTTTCTCTTTTAGGCTTGTGTACTTTCAATACAAATCTGGTAAATTACTACACTGATTTCACATGGGAATATTGTGCAAGTGTGGGGGCAGGGGGCGGGGCTTTGAGGCCAGTGTATCTGATGGCTTTTGTTAAACAGAACTTATCCAAATCTGACTAATTTGTATACTGAAATGTAATATGACACAGGGAAAATTTTCAACATTCATTCAATTCTGTCTGAGATAAAGCATGTTTTCTTTTGGTGAGTGGAGGGTGGGGTGGGGCCAGCTGGTCTCCTCCCATAATGCAATGAGCAGTGAGATTAATCAGTGTAACTGCAATGTGTAACTGAGAGAAAATGGTACTGAATGCTCTGTTGTACACAAACTAAAAGAAAAAATGGCAAGGGTTCAAAATAATCACACCAGTAAGTAAATGGCACAGTACTCATCCATGTAGTCCCTATGTTGAGCACATGGGTGCAGTGCTGATCCTTAGAGCACACAAACACACACACACGCACACACACACACGCACGCACACGCACACACACACACACACACACTGGTGCATTTAACTATACATATAGGAGTGCACATGTGTTTAAGAAGAAGCTGTGTTAAAAAATCTAATATAGGTTTGTAGGTCATACTTTTTATGAATAAAGATTAATAGGATTTCAATGAACACAGCAGGACCACTTTATAATGCCATTTATTAAGCCCCTGTGCTTAACGACGGCTGATAGGAATATATCAAACTTTCATGTAAACTATTGTATTTAATTATATTATGTTTTTACCCATTATATGAGCTGAAGTCACTCCAATTAAAACAGTGGAGTTATTTGTAGTTTATGAATGCTTTTTAAAATCTGTATGCTTTTCTTGTGAAGCCATCTTGAATTGTTTATGAAGGCATTGCAAAGCTATTTATATAGACACAGGGCAGATTTAGGCAGAGTTGAGAAGTGGTTGGAGGATTGGGCCTGCAAGCAAAATTATATTATTATGTGTAAGTTCAAAGAGACCACTGTTTATTCCTTAACCATGGAAATTTAATTGCCCTTAGTTAAATAAATAGGTCACAAACATAAGGTGAAAAATGGAAAGAAAGAATTTGTGATTTATATCCAGATGTGCGATTAGATTGGCATGCTTTCTCCAAAGCTGCAATGAGGCTTGTAAATCCTAAAAATGACATGTATGGATTTGCATGTGTTTCCCTTAAAGACCCATTCATAAGCATGAGCCAGTACCTACTGGAGGAGTCATTACCATTATGGAGATCAAGGATACTCCATTTTCATCCACAGTGGTCAATGATCTCTGGACACATGCTAATCTGCATGGAGTTGTTTTGTTTATTGCAGAGGGTGAACCTTTGCCTTTAATTGCTCTCACTTACATGTGTGCAGTACATACGCACACACACATACACACACCATGATCACACCCACATTTTTCCTCTCTGTAATAGTGTACCTGCTTATGGACTGAATGAAATCTCATACCTCAGGCAGAGAACTGAAGAGAACAGCTGTGTCAAACGATAGTTTGGCCGCAACATCAAAAAATGAGGTTCAGCAGAGAGGTGATCCATGTCATTGAGCACAGGCTGATGGTGAATGTATCCACTAGTGCCCGTCCAAGTCATATCAACCTTCTTTGAAAGGTTTATGGAGACTGAAAGTTTTATCTTTAAACTGTATCAACATTTCTATTGTTTTCTGGTAGGGAATATGTTGTGTCTGATTACAGTATAGGGGGAGATGCTGAAATATATCTCACAGTCTATTGGAGTATTATTGCCTGTCACAGGCTGATAGAACTCCTTCTCCAAAGCAAACTCTGGAATGCGGACAGCTGGAGATGTGGATTGCAGCCATATGCTGAGCTGTCACTGATGGTGCGCTGATACATTCAGGGTTTAATGATATTCTGCTCTCGTACCTCCTGTCTACATCCTTTCCTGTCTTATTGCTGGTAGAGCTGCCAAATGGAGCAGCAAAATAATGCTTCGTAACTAACGGCAGAAACTTGCGGGGTTGAGGTTTAAAATCTATAAAGAAAAGGTACAAGGCTAGCTGTATGAGATGGCTGACGTGTGGCCATCCTGTGTCTTATTCAATGACAGAAACTGCATTTTATGCAGGGAACAAGTCCCACTAAATACTGAGAAATGCTTGCAAACAGAATTTATCCCCTCCAATGAGTCAAATTTCCTTTTTTGTTCTGTGGCCAGTCAACACCCCCCATTGAGAAACACTTTGTTTTAGGTGTAACTGAACAAGTGCCCACCTCACATTCATATTGTCTTTTTAAAACCAACCAAACTAGTAGCTTGATTACGACATACCTATTTGATCAGTGAAATAGCAATCATTTATTGATCAATAGTGTATTATTTACAATAGCTTTCCACCTCCGTTCAGTAGTTTTTAGCATTGCAGCTGGAACAGCATGACGTGCTCTAAAGTATTCATTTTAAAAGTAGTATATCAGTTTTGTGAGATAAGATTCATCATCTGTGAGAACTTGAAACGTCTCAGGAAGAAGTTTATTTTTAGCGTAAGCTAGCTAACATATCACCAGACAAATGTGTTCTGTTGAAGGCTTTGATGTTGTGATTTCTCTGATAAAGCAGCAGTTTTCTTATATGCCCCTGTTTTGATTCTATGTCAGCTGGTATGGCTATCTGATTTAGCTATGGGTTAATCTTGCCCCCAAACATCATATGACACTTTTAAATGTATAATATGTGAAATTGCAGAATGGCTACCACATTTTATTTGAAAAAGTTAAACCAAAAAAGGAAACATTCCCAGAAATAGAAACAAATGCAGAATTATTTAAAAATATAAATGCTTATTTATGGAATATCCCCTTTTCCTGCCAGTTCATTCCCTGTCAATAGTGAATTCACACTTTGTCACCCATGGCAACTGTGCATTACCACATCTAAAATGGGCAGTTTCAGTTTTTAGGAAGCTGCAAGTATTTGCCTCACGTTCTCTTCAGAAAAAGATGCACTGGTTTCCTAGAACTGATCAAGAGGGTTGTACTGTTATAAAAGAGGTACAGAGATGCTCACAGTGAAATCATTTGCTAAATTAATCCGAGCAATAGTTTGTGGCTACGGCTGTCTTCAGGTCAAGATTTCTTACAATTTTAATTCTTTAAAAAATGACCAAATTGTTTTATTGTAGACATTCCTGTACCTCTTTGCAGCTTGAATTATTCACTTACTCTTACAGTTTCTTATTTTTCTTACATTTCTATATACAATATGCCAATAACAAGTATTTATGAATATATATGCCATACAAGCTAAGATAACTGAAACTGAAATGAGGTGCACATCAAATGAAATGCACTGGTATGTCTCCTGAAAACAGGAGATTTACAGTGACAAAGGCAGAGCCCCATCTGGTCTGAGCTATTTCTTTCCTCTTGAATGTTCTTTTCAGGCACAGCGATACCTGGCAGCCGCCAACCACCAACCGCCAGAGCGTGCGACTGCCGGAGAGGGATTGTGAGACCGCGCTGAGGTCTTCTCCACATCGGGGGCGTCAGTAAATCACCTGTGTGCATGGTCTCTGCCCTTCAGGGTGAGCCCCCAAGACCGTAAACCGTCATGTCGATTACAGTTAGCGCAGAGTTACGGCTCCTGTGATGCTTTACTGCCTGTGGGAGCAACGGATCTCTGCACTACTGAAGAGAGCAGGAAAGTCTGGCTTTTCCTCAAAAAAAAAAAAACGGAAAATTACCAGATGGCTGAATGCTTCCCCTTTTTTATCGACTGCCAATGACCCAAAGATTTATTTTGATCCCATATAAAAAGTCACGTTTATATAGGTTCAGATTCTGAGCACTACATTTTTCATACGTGTTTCTCTGACTTTTTTTTGTTTTCTTTTGGATGGGTGAATTGAGTTTTTCTCGTTCAGTCGTGTTGTTCATTAAAATGAATGGAATTTAAAGCCATTGTTTTAGAAACAAGCAGGAATCACAAATTGCCATCAAACTGACCTATTGTGGTCTGCACACTCTTTCTGAAGAATATGAAATGCATGAGTTGTTGCTTCCTGAAGTGAACCAAACTGGGAGACACCCCCCCCCCACCCCAGCTGATTCCAGGCCATCCTCTGTGACTCCAAAAGGTCCCCTCGTCTTGACAATGGCACTAGCTCCATAAAGCTGAGGAATGAGTAGAAAATTGGTGGCAATTAGTTACAACCAGCCAATTTGGAAGTTCACTTTTTCAAAGGATTGGGAAAGGCCCCATCTTTATTAGGAAACGTGAAGGTAATACACAATGTATCACGGGATCAGTTCTCTTTTCTGAGCCACAAATTCCTCTCACACTATGAGAAAATGCAGGGAATCTGAAAGACTCGGATCACGGTGTGGGAGAGGTCTGCTATTCCGTATCTGAGCTTATGCCCAGCCTTACTGTGTTTTGATAGAATACGCCCTTCGTCAGCATGGGAGATATCTGTAATATCCTGCCATTTACAGCAGAGGAATCTGTTGCCCTTTGGCAGCTCTGAAAAACGAAATCCTCACTGTGGCTTTCAGAAGGCTGAATTTTTGCATTTTTTTTTATTAAAAGAAAACATCTCTGAGGCAGACACGGTAGCCTGCTTTAAAGCCCCTCTCAATAAGACAACCTTGTGCTTGGTGTTGAAAGATCACAAACAGCTGTGTCTTTCCCTCATGTCCACAGCACCCAGTGGCAAATGTGGATAAAAGCCCTGAAAGCTTAGCTGGTACTTCTGTTTTGCCTATGGAGCAACAAATCCTGCTGTTGCCATTGGTTGAAACTGCATGAATGATATTCTGTCGGAGGCAAGCAGGGAGAGTAGGAGTGTTACATTCTACAGTACTAATTTTGCAGTATTGCATCATGGGATACTGCGTGAAATAATGTCCGAGGATGCAACACTAATGCTGAGAGAAGGCCTAGATTGATACTTGTACTCACCCATATTAAGTTCCTGCATAGAGGCTGGCCATTGGCTCTCTGCAGGACTCAGTCATCCACCCTGTTTTTACTATGAGCACACTGTAACGCGGGGAGGAACACAGAGAAAATCCAGATGGCCCTGTTTCTGGGTCCACCTTTGACAGCCAGTTACAGTATGTTCTCAATTTAATGTTAGGAAAAGTGTCAGAAAATATTTTAGGGAAAGAAGCAGCATATGAAAAATGGCTAATCCCATTCTTTTCAAGGTGTGTGGTTGTTTAATGTGCTTGGATCAAGTTGTTTCACATTTCTGTTCTCAGTACAGTCAATTGGAAAATAAACCATGGAAAAACACTCACATAGAAACCATAAAAAATAATGAAAGAAGAAATAAAGCCTGTTCTTGGCTCCCCCTGCCATCCAATAGCAGTCAGTGGTTCTCCCTTTCCCAGGTTCATAACGACAAACCTAAAATCAGCTGGGAAATGGAGTATTAGTGGATTGTGCAGTATGGTAAAGCCAAGTCCACGCCATTTTACAACCATTTTGAGTGCACCTGTAAGACACAAGGCTCAGATTTCTTTATAGTTGTAGCTGAGTACTACACAGCTTTTCTAATCAGGCAATTACCTTTGTCAGCACTTCAGTACGCAACTAAGATTGCAATAAATATTGTTAATGATTGCCAAACCTGCTAACACCGTGTTAGTTTTTCCAGACGTTTTGGAGCAAAGGGCCCAACTTTGAGCCAAAAAATCAAAATCATGAATCAAAATTCTCCAAGTAATTCCAAGTGGCCAAGTATTTTTGATGTTTTTACTTCTGTTTGTACACTTTTTACTGCAGTGACAGGGATCTCTTTGAAAGTCTGCTCTTCTCTGTACTGTTGTACTGGAGGTCTCAGTCCCATTCCTTACTCCACGGGACTCTCTTTCAGCCCAATGGGCTTCATGGGTTAAGCACTGGCACTATTGTCAGAGTCTCTCATTTGTGACGCCCCACCACTTACCTCCAGGACTCACATCCAGCCTTTGCCTTTAGTTTAGACTCACGGGAAGACAGAAATTTCCTTTCGTGAAATGCTATCCATTTAGTGGGAGACCTTTAAATCCTTTGTCTCTCTGTTAGAGAGCGGGGATTAAATGGTTTTTCATTTCTCAGAGATCACCAGAAATCCAGCATTCATTCCAAAAGTATTTATTTACAGACATTTGGAATGAATTCCCCAAAAAATATATTTTTGATTATTTGCATGCTGTCAGTTTAAGTGTATTCATGCAATCTCTGTATCTGCATGTTATAAGTATGTAGAAGCTTTGGGCTCTTTCTATGTTTCAGGCTAATACTCTATATCAATATCCATTTAGTATCTCATCAGAAACATTATTAGACCTTTATTTCACATTTAAACTCCATTTACTCTTTGTTATGGGCCAGGGGATTCTTTCTTGAATCCTGAATACTTCGCATTTTGTTCCTAAGATCTTTCTAAAAACAAGAGCGGGCCACTGCCTGTTTATAATGAGATCCAGTGGGTACAGCACTCTGTCATTGAGAGGCCAGAACATTAAAACAAGGTTAATTAGATTGATTCAGGTCATGGTCTCTGTGTTCTGTCTGTTCTCGAGATGATCCTACAAGCCTCAGCTGGACTAATCTATGAGGATATGTTGTGACCCATAGTCCCCAGTGTAGGGCTGGTCTCAGTTCAGTGCCCATGTTAACCCGTATCTCAAAATACAGAGAGACAGAGAGAGAGAGAGAGAGAGAGTGTGAGTGTGTGGAGCCTGCTCCTGGCTTTAATGAGGAAACAAATGGCGTATGACGGGGCAGGGAGGGCAGGGCCTCCACACTGTCTGAAATACCCTCTGGGGAGTTCTGACCCCCCTCAGATCCCCTCGACCCCCCTCTTGGCTCTGCTTGGTCTGCAATTTAAACACAGAGTTAGACCCTCTCACCACCCCTCCGTTGTCTAAATGCACAACCCAAGGAGGCTGGCTCCTGTTCCTCACAATAAATAGACAAAACAAGGCACCTCATCTATGGTGGGTTCCCCGGATAGTATCGTTGTGAGGGTCTAGGAGTGAAGCTGATGCCAGTCACCCCAACCCGTTCTGTAACCCAGCCGCTGGTGTGAAATCAAATTACGATGTGTGAAATGGAACCATATTTTATCCTGAAGCCATTTTTGAGAGGCAGCCAAAACATATCAGGGCTAAATAAATGAAATGAAGGGCCTGATCTGAAAGCAACAGCAAGGGACTTAGAATGGACTTTAATATGACATGAGACAAGACCTTCAAGTGTGCAAGAGCACTGTCAAGTGACTGAACTTATAGCAACACAGTGTTATAGCTCATACATAATTGTTTTTTTTATTTTTACTTTGTTCTGTACAATAAGCTCTATACAATAGGCATAGTATTACAGTGTATTTTGTAAACTGAAAATTATGGCCACTACTTTCTTAGTTTGAGAGCTGCCAGTTGCTCCTTCCAAATTCCCCTCAATGGTGAGGTGGTCCTCTTCTGTACAGCTTAACTCAGCTTCCACTAGAATTGACATGGGTAAATGAACTGAGGAGAGGGCCGTGGGAGGTGAACAAGAATCGCTCCAGTGGGCAAGTGGACATGGTGCGCCATTAATTTGAATCCCCCTCCCTTCCTGGCACTGAGCCCTGGGAAGATGATCAGCAGCCAGTTTTCTCTTTACGCTTAATTAGCATGAACAATAACAGCTGAATTGCAGAGCGTAACTGTGAATTACCTAGAACTCATCTAATAAGACATGCAACAAGTGGGGAATTGTGAAGTGCTGTGGTGGAGAAATGATACAGAGCCTTTGATCTTGAAACAGAGGCCTCCGCAGCTGCTCCTAGCATGTGTAACGCCACATGTGAAAAGTTGATAAAGAGATATCATATTTCAGTAAGAAGGAAGGGGAGCAAGTACTGATGAAATGACTGTGCAGTTGCCACTTGGCAAGTGCTAGTGGCTTTCTTGATATTTTCTGTCCACGCCAGGACCAGGTTAATAGAAAAAGAGAATTATTTTCTCACAAAAATGGACAACAGACAGCAAAATGTCTAGGACTGACACCCATACTGTCACTAGCAATGTAGCCCAGAGATTTTTCTTGATTGAGCAAAAAGCTGGATTGATATTAACCTCACACACAGCAAACACTCTGCATTGGTAAACATGTACTTCCTGATGTGGCCACATCTGCAGCTTGAAGGACTACGTCAGCTTTCCACTGAATTCCAGCTGACTGGTGCCGTTGTTCTCCTGGGCGACTTTGTACTTGAATGTAATTCATGTTTTTGTCCCCCTGATATCATTATCATTCTTCTAAAACATTTCCTCTTGCGTGAGTTCTTAAGAAATGGCTCTTACTATTTTATTTAACACAATTTTGCCAGTTTTTTGTTTAAGATCTTCACTGATTTTTATTCCCAGCAAATAGTGTTTTATTGTTGTGTATCATTCCATGTGGAATTGCCACATGTCTCTGTTTAAGATTGGCCAATGCACATTCAAAATGTACTAGTCACCCTTCTGTTTGAATCCTCTATGATGAGGCATTCAAAATTTTCTCTCTCCAAAAAACACAATATTTATTAATAAAGATGTAGAAAAAAATTAGCAGAGTTTGGAGAGCCACGAGTCTTCTACTATATTGAAGAAAGAACAGGTAGTTCTAATTTGAAACATTTGAAATGCTATTTTTGACCCATACTGGAAAACTGAAGCATGACAACTATATCAGAAATTGCTTGTATACTATTTTTGACATTACTGCTGATTTCTTCTGGATTTGTAAAGAGGTCAGGCTTGAATTGTCTTCGTAACCTATCCTTTTACTGTGGATAAAAGTTAAAACTTTTATCCTGGAGAAAGCCACAAGAGCTGGCTTAGACCTTGCATCTACCACATGCCAGAAGCATGGAAGAAACATTGATCCAATTGCTGGCTAATTCAGTTTTGGTTGAAAGCAAAAAAAAAAAAAAAAAAAGAAGAAAAAGCTGAATAAATACCATAGAGGATAATGGGGAACATGCATGCACTCTTTCAGCAGGCCAACACTTGGCTAGCCACAGCTAGGGGTGAGCGAGTGTGCCAGGCAGAGCTTCAGAGCGGAAATGAGAAAGGCTTTGCCTTTGGGAAATCGTCTGAAGGAAAAGCCTGTCAACCGCTTTGTGTTATTGCTTCTTACTCCGTGGATGTGGGACTTTGGAAGGGTAGTGCACAGGGCACAGAATGGTCAGCTGAAGGCTTGACTTGCTGGCCTTTGTTTCATATTGCAAGCAAGGTTAAAGGCAGGGAATTCAAATCGGGACATGTCCTGCCAAAAACCGCTCAGTCGATGAGAGGAGAGTATAAGGGGCCTCAGGCACTTTAAAGCAGGCCACAGTGACATGGGGCACAGGGCTGCCCCGCCCTAT
The DNA here is from genome assembly GCF_018555375.3 of Anguilla rostrata. Taxonomy (NCBI): domain Eukaryota; kingdom Metazoa; phylum Chordata; class Actinopteri; order Anguilliformes; family Anguillidae; genus Anguilla; species Anguilla rostrata. The sequence goes on along the minus strand of NC_057943.1, from coordinate 20,396,722 downwards.
ATGCAAGAAACTCACTGCTCGTAGGGCCCCCTCCAGTGAAAGGGCCCCTTCTGGGTTTATAACCACTGCTCATGAATATGTGGGAGCCATGGCCAGCTCAGTTCCCCTGAAAGTGCACTTGGTCACAATCTCCCCTTCTTCCCAGCTGCAGGATTGCAGTCACCCTCAAACGTCCCACCCTCCCGGCCCACGACCGCAATCCTCCTGATCCATGCTCACAAATAAAATTTTGGCCCCACATGGTCAGGGGCAGCCTTGACTGGGCATATGGATTGTGCTTCAGTGCTCACTTATCTCTGTCACATCAGGATGCATCCCTCCTGGATGGATTTCAATGTCAGATTTCAATGTTTCAACTTCACCCAGGAAGAAATCCATTACAATTCATTCTCCTGGTGTGGTGTAGTGCAGGAGGTCTGACGTGTAAGCAGAAGTACAGGAATTTTCCTTTAGTCCTTAATTACTGCACCCCCCCCAAGTAATTGTTGTTGGGGCTGCCTACATGGCCTTGGTATCAGAGATGCAAACAACCCCGGAGAGAGGGCCGCAGTGGACTGGAGCATAAATACACAGCATTTAGCCAGGGGATTGTCAGGGGAAGCTGTCCTTCATTAGCTCAATGATGGAAAAATTATAGCCATTCCACCAGTTAAATACATTGATGAAATCCATCTGTAAGCTGTTACAATCTGGCTCCAGGAGAGCATATGGTGACTGACTTTTTTTATTTTCATTTTAAAGAGGGCATAATTAGCCTAGGCTCAGTAGAGAATGTTGCAGTCCTCGGCATGAGACTGAGAGTGCAGTTTTAGTTACACTGAAGAGAATCCCCACTGCCAGCAACGCTACAACTTTCACACACAACAAAGGATCCTTGAAATGTGACAAAGGGGTAATCATTTTTAACAGGAATGGAACTGTATGTCACTCAATAAAAACATCAGCCTTTTCACAACCCTGTTTACAAGAGCACTCCATTATCGCTAGTGCATTACACATTCACAGCATAAATCATAAGGAAACTGACACAAATCAGTTGATAAAGCCACACCACAAAGAAAATGAAGAGAGTTGGAATCTGACTCCTACAGCCTTGTGGAGCGTGTCTGGATCAGGAGGATAGGGGTGGGTTCAGGGCTCTCAGATGGAGTGGAGTAGGAAAGCCATTCTCGTGAGGGATCATCACTTTCTATCCTGAGGCTGATAATGGAGCTTTCCAGTTAAAGGAATGGTTCACTTTCTGCAGTTTCTTTATAGTATTCTGATATTATTTCAGTTTTAGTGTATATTTTTGATTGGCTGTTGACAGTTTATATGTGCAATGAATGATATTTTAGATGCTTACAGGAGTTCACAACAATCTGCTTGCTATTATGACTGGCGTAGGGGCATTAATGGGTTTTGGGTTTAAAGCAAGCAAAAATAATTTAAATTAGACAAAAGCAGCTTTTACAGTGATGTTATGTTTCCTGAGGCTGTACATAAGAGCACATTATTTTTATAGCCTTTGTTAACAATAATGAACATACAAATCTGATTTCATTGCATACTTGGTACACTGCTTGTTTTAGAATTCCTAAAATAAGCCAGGATACTTACACATTTAAACTGAGGCTACAGTTATGTCCAACTATGAACCAAAAGAGAGTTTCAACTATATTGCCTAATGTTCTTCATTTGAACATGAATTTATGGCTGAGGAGTTGCAACAGTGGCTCAAAGGTCAAAGAGAGAAGGTTAACCAAGGTGCATTTGAGGACAACTAGCCACATTTTCTATTGATCGTGGTTGTTTTAAATCCTGGTGGAAATTACTTGAATATGTTTTTTTTCATTCCCCCATAAGTTTTAATTCCATAAACAGGATTTTTAGTCATTAGATTAAATGCAATTTTTTAAAAAATCAAGTAACATACAAAAGTATAACTTCTGGAGGCATAATGTCGCTGTACAAGTTGTGTTGAAGCGCTGAAGTGGGAGCAATCTGTATTAATGGTCTTTTTTTACTAGGATGCAGAATTCTGCCATGATGCTCCCATGTGAATTTCTGACTTTCTACTCCTGATGTGCTTTTGTAAGGATTTTAATGCATTTGTCTATTGAATGCAGGCTTTGGCATTACTGCAGTGCAGGTCATTGCACAGTACTTTGGGATTTAAAGATGCCTACAAATTCAAGTGATGCATAATTCATGTATAAGTGATGCATAATTAATGTTTCAATTGGGTTTCATTGAAGGTATACTGTTGAAGGTACTGCATATTAGGCATATTGTTGTCACATGACTTTATTGGTACCATACAATCTAATATGGGGCTGATGTAAACTTGGCTCTTGGGAATTTCCACACATTTGGAAACCATTGGATGGTTTGACAGGAAACACATTACCACCCTGATGACAGAGAGATCTAGAGTTCTTGAAGATTTTAAACAATAGCTACTTTTTTTTTTTTTTAAACTTCCCCTTAGTTTCCAAAAAGGAGTTTAATGGCACAACAATGCATGCATAGAGTACAGCTTGGGGTAGGCAGAAACAGTTCTCCAAAAACACATGAGGGTCACAGAGCCCTTTTGGAAGAGTTCCAAAGCATTTCTGATCTCTAAAAACCTATGGAGGGGGGGTCCAATGGAGGGTGCACCCCTCCCCCCATACACACACACACACCACACACACACAACCACTCACAGTTTATGCAATGCTGCATGCCTGCCTGCCTGGCTGGCTGGGAGGAAAAGTGGATTTTCAGGGTGATTTCTGACTGCAGAGAGGTAATGGAGTGGCTGGAGTGAAAGTTCAGCCCTCTGCCCCCTGCCTGATATATCTTTCTGTGCTGGCACTCTCTCACTCTTGATGACTCAAAGTTCTTGAGTATCTGTTCCACTGCCACCACCATTTCCTGGCAGGGGAATAAAGGTAATAAAATAAAATGAGGGAAAGAGGAAAAGGTAATGAAGTCCAGATCACAAGTCCATATGGATTGTTATACTGTTGGACAGATTTTTTGTTAAAATTATAAACGGTATATATTTAAGTAGCATCATTCACACTACAAAAAAACCACAAGATTGCATAAATAAAGATTTCTTCTCAAATCAATATTTTCCCTCCTGGCTTGTGCATTTTCCCCTCAGACATCGCATTTTCATCGATGAAATAACTTCCTAAGAACATACAATTTGAAACCAGAGAAAACTGATAACAGGAAAAATGATATTTTACACTGACTGTACACATTCTTCTTTCGAAACATTGCATAATATTGCTTTCTGACACACTGTTAAATATGTTCTGCCAGGAGGGGCATACAGGCTTCCTATGGCTTTTATGTTTGGGTCTTCCCCATCGTATATCATCGATGCCGGTTTGACAAAGTATATCTCTAATTGAGTTGTTATGAGGAACAGTCCTCATCTGTTCCTTTAGTGTAGACTGTTGCTAGGCTGCACTTCTCTTTTCCCGTTCTTTTACGTTTTCTCCTCATTGGAAGATTGCTACATTCAGCATATAGCCACCAGATGTATGGCAGCACTGTTTGCAGATCAGTTAGAACAGAGGTCTTCTGTGATGAAGATTTATGGCTTGTGTGTGCTAAAAGGCATCCATTATAATCGAGTAGACACCAATCTGGTTACAATAACTCCTGGAGTGTGACAGGCTAACTCTATCTCCTTTGGAAAAGAATCTACATATCCCAGAGCTTTCAACAGTGAGAGTAGTTTCAGCAATAGCAGGAAGACAAAATTCTACTCTGAGGCCACACAGACCTTATAGGTATGCTGTTTATTTTCATCTTTTTTTAAACTTTCTCTTTGCCAAGCAAACAAAACTTTCCACTTTACTGGGGTAGTGCACAATGAAAGAGCCAGAGTGTTAATTGAAGTGACTCTAAAGCACAAATCTAAATACAGGAGGACACAGATCCTCTTCAGCACTCACAGACAGCAGATCTCTATTTCTGAAAGGGAGAGTGAGAGATGTTTGGTTGAGGCCTGCCAATGCAGAGGACGATGCCAACTCTAAATAGAAAGGTCAGTTGTCACAGTCCTGTCGGGATACTACTGGTTTTGAAGGTAGTTTCTGGGATCATGAAGGTCAGTGGTGTTTGTAAGACAGTCCTGAGTGGAGCGGTACATCCGTGCCACAGAGAGACCGTGGGTCTGGGTCATTTAAGGATGTGTATTGGTGCTCATGTCCTCTGTAACGTCACTCATCATGGGCCTCAGACGTCGTGTCATTATTCACTGCCAGTTCTTTAGCATTTTAGAGACCTCTGGATCAAAAAAATCGATGGTCAATGGGAGAAATAATTTGAGACCTTTGGACGTTTGTTTGTATATGAAAAAATAATTCTTTTCACCCATTTTTTTATAAACTAGAACAATTCTGTGGAATTAAAAAAAACAAAAATTGCTAACAGAAAATTTTGCTGCTAGCAAAAGATTTATTTTGGTTGGTAAGCGACATTGGAATTCAAGAAATAAATGTACCTGGGGAAAAAAAACGAAAAAAAAAAAAAGTGCCACTTTAAATCACCGACATTGACAGGGACAGATATTTGAATCTCCCATTCGTTTTCTCCATAGAGAAATTATTCATTGATCCAGAAATTCATATATGGGTAAAGGTTTCACTCTGTGCTACATTACATTATACTTCTGAGACCCATACAGAGACAGATTGTAATATTTTGCTCTGAATGATTTCCTTGATATCAGCGGGGCAACCTAAATGTAAACCCCGCCTAAATGTAAACCCTGCCTTCCAATTCCATAGTCCTGCTTATGCAGGTTTTCATTCCAGTCTTTGTTAGTCAATTTCAATTTTGGATTAAAAAGAGGCATTAAAGTGGTGCTGGAATTTTCTCCTTAATCTGATTTGAACAGAATGTTTTAGTTTTCTAGAGGCAGATGTTTTGTTTCAGGACTTTTAGCTATTCTGCGAATCATTCAGCCAGGCAATCAGTCACACTATTCTACTAAATCTTTCAGACAATCTATCAATTAACTGCACATTTCATATGGAAAAGTTCAGTTTTGTTGACACACAAACAAGCATGCTAACAGCATGAAAACCCCTGGACCCAATTTGGAAAGCACTGCTGAATGACGAATGATGATGACTATGTGTAGATTCTTTCGGAGAACATAGGTCTCCTTATGACTGTGTGTATTCATAATGGGAACATAGGTAAATATGGAGAACATAAATAAGTATCCTTGATGATAGACATCCTTCTCAGATAATACTGATTCAGCTGTCAAATTGTGAATATAAAGCCCCTTTTAATGTTCCCTTTAAAAATTAATTTTCATTTCATTTTTTTCTGTGTAGTTATGCGCTATGCTGCATAAATACAGCAAATGAGTTTGAGGATGGCAGTGAGGTAAAGTTATCATGAGTCTGAAGGGTTCTGCCGGGAGAGAGTATTTAGCAGGACACAGGGCTGAGAAAGGGGAAACGGGAGGAGATGCCGAGTCGATGGAAGGAGCTTGATCGTGGCCACTGGGAAACGTGCTGAAGATTTTTTCACGTGGGAAAAAGGCAAATTCCTCGTCGTTCCATTCTAACTGTTGAAACGATAGCAATGAGAGCCGGCCAGATTTCTTGAGGCCCTTTCCTGCCAAAGTCTGGTGTGGGCTGGTCATGTACAACAGGCTCTGCAGGGTGATCTGCACCAAGGGCCAGGGATTGAACCCAATCTTCCAGGGAGGCTCCCACAGAATTTCAGCCTGTATGCCATTACCCTGTCTAATGACTGAAGCCTAAATGATTGCTTAATCACTGAACCTGAGCACTGACTGAACACACCAGCTGACCTTGGCTCCATTAATGACTGAACCTGGGCCTGAAACTGAACTTGAACTGACTGGCAGACTTAAGTCTCCATTAAGGGACCACCACACCTTTTTGGAATGCAAAAAGAAAATTATGAGGGGCAAAGAAAGAACAAAGCAAGAGAACATGCACTTAGAATAAATGGGAACAACACAAAGTGATCAAGGAATAGATGTAGGAAGAAAGAAAACCAAGAGTGGATGGCCAGATAAAGGAGAGGGAGGGTCTCTCTGGAAAGTCCATTAGCTCCTGTTTGTTTCTTTAAGTATCTGCTAATGAAAGCTTCATCAAAGGAGTGTTGAATCGGACCGTGCCCCCCCCCCCAAAGAAAAGAAAAGAAAAGAAAAAAAAGCCACACACAAATATGTACACCAGCTGTCTAAAATCACATGCCCAGTAAATGTATTTTGGACCTCAGTGACGCTTACAAAAGGAAATTAAGCAGCATCTGGACACTTGACTGTCAGTTGGTCTCTACTTGCAGTGACTAGGGAGGAATTTTTGTGCATCCGGTGTAAGGTCGACAAAAGCATAAGGTTTAGGCCCTGATGTCGAGATCAGGTCGACTGGAAGTGACAGGATAGTGTAAAGTGGACATCCTGAAAGGCTTTTGACTACAAAGCAAGGCACATGCTTCTGAAATGCCTTCTACTGCTAGAATTTTCTCTGTAAGTTGGAAATGTGAGCATTGTTGAAAGTTTTTTTTTCATGTATGTTCGGTTTTGAGCTCTGTCTTGAGACAAAGTAAAAAAAAATGAAAGAAAATAAATTTTACTGTCACAATACTTTCACATTTGACTCAGTGTGGTGATACAGTGATCCAAGCTTTTGACCTCTTATTGAGTGGCAGAGTGCTTGACAGTGCTGGCAGATTCATGAGGATTTTAATCAAACAGTGCAATAATTCATGCTTTATAGCTGTGTCATTGATTTAAGAGGATTTTTAGCGAAATGCACTACAATGGTCAACCTTGAGTCTACAATTCAGAAAACTCTTGTCTCAAACAAATCAAAGAGATTTGTTTGAAGCATTTCTATGACACGTACAGTGGTATTGGGATCCTTCCTGATTCCCTCTGTGGGTCCAATTGTCTTCAAAAGTTCCCTGGGCGTTCAGCAGCCATACACTTATGGCTGACCACATGCCAACCCCCCCCCCCCCCCCCCCCCCCCCCCCGACTACTGCCTTGGTGCCGGAAGTGGCCAGGAGCCAACATGAAAACAAGCAGCACTTTTGTTACATCCTGTAGTTTGTAATTGTGTGCAAGATACAGCCATAAGTCATTCAGAGTTGCTTTCTTATGTCGGATGCACTATAATTTACAAAAAGTCAGTTTCTAGGATATTTATGACCTCATCCACTGAATTTAATTATTATTATCAATCTGCCACGAATTCTAGCATTTTGTCTAACTATTACAATTTGTCACCAGTTTTATTGATGTGTCCATTGTCCATTTCCCACTATCTGATCACAGTAATTTGATGATTACCATGCTCACTGGGACATGTATCAAAGGTTTATGAATATAAATATATTGGTATCTGTCTAATGCAGTGACCAAAAAATTTAGGATGATGCTTAACTTCTTGAATAGAAACAAGGCCGGTTGTCTCAGATTCTGTAGGCTAAAGGCTCTTGTCCCATGATGTGAAGAATGAAAATATGCAGAATTAAAAAATGTGATAAATTGTTAAAGAAAAATAGTAAAAAACAATTTTTTTAAATAGTAAAAACAGCCATAAAAACATGTACGATCAACCAAAAACTTTCTACAAAATGTATTTGAACTTTTATATATTTTTAACTCATATATATATACCCTGGGGTTGAATGATCTGAATAGAAATGATACTCAACAACAGTCTTTAATTTAATACTCACTATACTGGGTTTCTTTTAAAGTTTTAATATAATGATATGATCTCTGCCAAACATTGGTAGTTGTATCATAGTTCTTACATTAAACCAATTCCTTTGAGGTGTGAGCCATTGACCGTTACCCAGAAATCAATGTGGCACTTTACTGTGCAGCTGTGCCAAGGCTTGCTGGCAGTATATATTAAACATCATGACAATGTCTGCATTTGTGTGTCTTGCTTGCATGCCCTCTTATGGAGTAATTCTGTTTTGACTTCTCAGTGTGGTTTTTTTGTTGGCTCGGAATCCAAGCATTTCTCCCATGAGAAGCGACATGAGAAAGGCAAGTCGATATTCATATGCCGTCCACACCCAGTCTCTTCCTCTAGCTGTTCACATGGTATTCTGACAGACAGTCCCTCTGATTCTTCCAGTTAAATGAAGGGGGATGGAATAATGAGATCCTTTGGGAGTGAGATCAGAGGTGAGATGTACTGCGCTCCTTGGGTGTGAAGGTGAATATTGGTAAGTGGCCTGCCAACAGGATATAATGACCCCTCTTAATGAGGATTTGCCAGTCTCTCTGGTTTCTGGCAGATTTTATATATAATCAGAAAACAGCAGGTCCCATGGGATAGAATGCATTGCATGTGCTCCAGGAATCTTCCAGCAAAGTGTGTCAGGGGGCACGTAATATTGCAGCGTTTACTTGGAGGAGAACGAGAGATGCTTTTCTGGAAAGGTCAAACGTTGAGTCTGAAAATGGCCAGTGCGGACATGTCCAAATGGCCTGGTCGTGGCCGAGGGCTGCTAGTGTCAGAACGTGTTAGTGGTGGCTGTGAGTCAGTGACCCCACCATCACACCCTTCCCTCCCCATTAAGGTCTACCCATTCCCCAGGCTTCAGGCTCCACCTTTGTGAGCCAGCTCACAGATGCATTCTTTCCTTTAAGACAAAGACTTGCTGGTGTGGTGCAGCATCACGTTGCTGAAAAAATGGGCTCTCTGTTCATCTTTTTACATGTGCCTTTGATGAAGTTAAAATCCCAGGTTTTATCCCACTACATCTGGAATATTTCAAATATTTCATTGATGCTCATGGTCAAAATGGACCCCCTTCCTATTTACCTATCTGACAGGAGGTAGTGATTAAAAATGGTTTTGTTTTCTTCTCATCTCGAGAGTGCCCGTTTGCACACATGCACACAGTGGTAGAATTTTTTTCTGGGAGTGGAATGCGAAAACAGTTTTTGGCCCTGCTTCAAAAGACCCGGCTATCTCCCACACCTTACCCAAAATCCACGAGGGCCCCCCAGTGCATTTGGAGTGTGGCTCGATTCACCGGCGGATCTGCTGCGCCGATGCGTTCCAGCTGTGGGCCTTCTGGGCCCTGATGGGTCTCAGATGTTGCTGCTTTTCACTGCGTAGCCACACCTGTCTCAGACTGGGGAGTGAGGCAGTGAGCAGAGCTACCAAATAGCACAAAGGCACTGGAACAATGCACATCTCAGCTACCTCAACAGCGCCAAATAACTCATGCAATCGGTAACCATTGGCACTGTCTGCTTGTGAGTGCGTGTATACATGCAGATAGATGGACAGCCATAAATATTGCTCCAGAAGGACAGATGACTGCCCAGAACTCCCGGTGGGAGAGTGAGCCAGGCAGCCACATGCATCACCAGGCTTCACCATGCAGTGTCTGACTGCATCAATCGCACAGTTAATATGGTGTAATCAAGCGCGTGCACAAAGAAGTGTAATTTCCTGTCCTAACCAAACACATGCGCTAAATGAAGGTCTTTCTTCCAATGAAGATTTGTGAGATAATCATCCGTAATAGGCATTATCCTAAATAATTTACTTAGCACTGCTGTTATCCAGTGGGGAGAATAGGTCAGGGAGTCTCCCGCCTTGAATCTCAACCTGAACGTTCATTGGTCTGACTTTCTGATCTGGCGTTACGGTTTGATTTCTCCATCCCAGAGGTCTTTAGTGCTCCCTGGAGCCTTGTTCCCAGTCCGGTGCACCTTGGGACTCGGCAAGCTGGAAAAAACACGCCGCGGTCCTCGCCCGCCTCCCCTGGAAAACATTTCATTAGCTTTTATTGTGCCTGTCTCCAGAGCGGCGCATTGTGGAGCCAATCGAGCACCATTCCAGAGAGCTGACATTTCTGTGCTCTCCAGTCCCCCTCCCAAACATCTTCTGTGCAGCGTAACTCCCAGCATGTGCTGCAAAACGTGCCCGAAGTCTTCAGAGGAGCTCCAGCGCTCGTCTCTATGGAAAAAAATACAAATATCAGTAAACAAAGCGACAAAATCGACAATTTAGAGTGGAATGGGTCCAGCTGAATGGGCCTTATTTCAGCCTATTTAAAATCACATTATTTACAACACAATTATAATGCAGTTTTTACATTAACCCTGTAAAGAATTCTGTTTTGCATCAAAAGTGTATTTTTAAAACTGCACATGACTCTACCTACTGTAGCTTTGACAAAAATTTCTTCTACAAGTCCTGGAATTTCTAAGAGGGGCCTTGAGGACAAAGTGCATTTTTGTATTATTATTTGAGAAATCGGTACACGAGGAAGCAATCATATATTTTTTTTTCAAGATTTAAGAAATGTTAACTCAATTTGCAGGACGGAGGGCACATAACGTCAGCTCCAATAAGGCAGGCCTAAAAGAACACGTGTGCCTGTTACATGGTTACGGTGCTGTACACAGCCACTCAGAAGTGCACTGTTTTACAGATCGCAGCCACAGCCAACAGAGAAGAAAAGGAGGCCTGTTTTGCGATATGGACACGTCCAAACTCCTGCGGAGGGCTGTTTATATGTTTCGGCATCATGCCTGAGAAGGAAAAAAGTGTTTTTGCACAATCTAGTGTCTCAGAAGCTTACAACTTTGAAGTATGTACAAAACAGAGTGGTTTAAAATAGCAATGAAGAAATATGGAAAGTGTGACCCTTATTGTAAAGTTGAAAACATGCATCCCTTAAGTAACATTGTCCAACATTTTTATAAATTATTTAATATTATATATAGAAATAGCTTAGTTAATATGTGCACAATTAGTAAATGATTACTTGATACACTAATTAATGCTGTTTAATGCATTAGCTAATGTACCCTTATAGTAAAGTATTACCCAAACAATCTATAGACTTTACTCAATTAATTTGTTATTGAATATTTGTTTCTAATATTCTTGCAATTGTTTTCATGTTTTGTAGAAATTTACATGGAAAAAGAGGTTAGAAGTGGCTTAACGCTGCATGCAATTTTAAATGATAAATATCAAAGTGGGAAAGGCTGATATATCTTGTAACATATGCCTTGTGCATTTTACACAGAAAATATTGTGTATTTGTTACATGTTGGTCTTACGTTTGTTTCATCAAATAAACCAGAGAAACGTGATACATATGCTTGTAGCTGTCTCTGAAAAATGTTTGATTTTGTGAACGAGTTCATGTTCAGACTAGGAATTTCAGTACACAATAACAGTCATTCCCAAAAATGCCTTCCCAGTTAAAGATACTGCTATAAATAATAAACCCATTGATGGGGTAAATACTTTCTGAATATCCATAATTGCTAATGTTAAAAATCTTAAGTGCCCTTCTCTTGGTAGAATGCTCAAGTGAGGGCAATGGCAACTAACATCAGATAGAATGCAATAATTGCCCTCTGATTATGGGACTAATCTGCACAAGATTAAAATGCTTTTCAGCAGTTGCCCATTTCAGAGTTAATTGCTCGTGAAATAAGTCACTGTGTCCCAACTGACACTGCCGTCTTTTATCCAAAGTTACTGTGCATCCCTCAAAACATCAGAGGTGGATGACTTTCAACCAATGTTCCCTTTAATTTTTTTCAAATTAAAATCTTTCTGAGTGCAAGCTTCAGCACTGCGAGTAACTTGTATATAAATGTGTTCAGTGCAACCTACCAGCAGGCTACATTACCAGAACTTGTTAGCCATAAACAACTGTTTTACAAGTGCGGTACCAAAACAAATAATGAGAAAGTAGTATATATATATATATATATATATATATATATATATATCATCCACCTTTTATTAAACCCATATCCATATCTGTTTGAAGAAATATATATAGTTTCCTCAGAGTTCTCAGATACTCTCTGTTGCAGTTCGTCCATTTGCTTCAGAAGCAGTTGGAACTTCTCCGTCAGTCTAGTTACATCATCTGTCCCAGGGCCGGCCCTAGGATTCTGGTGGCCCTAAACAATGAGCAGGGGGGGGAGGATGGGGGTGCTCTGCTAATTCCGCGATAGGGGATGAATAACGGAATTACGAAAATAACGTTATTTACCTTAGATAAACATTGGATCGTGTGGCCCCCCCTAGCGGTTGTGGTCCTAAACAACTGCATAGAGCGTTTATGCCACGGGCTGGCCCTGATCTGTCCCATGATCAAAATCAAGCTTTGAATCCAGTGATTCTAGGTTACTGTCAGAGAAAAAAGAACATATTTTTGAGGTTTCTACTTCCATTGTAACACTGGCCAGTAAAGTTTTGTTGTCTTTCAAACTGAAAATTGAACTGAAAAATGTCTGGAAACCAGCATTCAGAGAGACATGCTGAAATGTTGGAGAGTTTAAAAAGTTTTACAGATCTAAAGATCCCTAGAATCACATGGTGATTTAAGCAGGGGCTCCTGATTGAAAGAGCCCTTTGTTTCTCCAAGGGTTCTTGAGTTCAACTAATCAAATGGATTAGAAGCAGCTTTGAAAGCCCACCGATCTGAAATGGTGATCCGCAAAGCCCACAAAAACAAACACACTTCCGTTTCTCAGCTCTCTGCTTTCACAGAGGTGTGTGTGTGTGTGAGAGAGAGAGAGAGAGAGAGAGATAGAGGGTGGGGAGGGGTAGGATTAGGACTCTAGAAAGTCTGATTGAAAAGAATAAGTTGACAGACAGATAGACAGGCCGGCAAGTGGACAGATGGCCATGCTGCCTGGACCACAGAACACGGACACTTACTCTAAATCAATCAAATCATAACACTGGAATTAAGTATTTGTGTCAGGCAAGTTCAGAACTAATACACTTCTTGTGTGTTCTACATCCATGAATGCTAATGAAGGGGATTACTGTAACGACTTCCATAACTGATTCCTCATCAGCTTGCTTCCCTGATATTGAGATGGTGTCCACAATGGGAGAAGCCACATTTGAATATGCTGCTAATCCTTGAGTTCACTACAGGACACTAAAGTCAGGCCTGACACACTGCTGTATAGAATAGGATTAGAGCTGGACCAGTGAGGAAGTGATGCCTTTCATATCTGTTCAGGCCTCATTCTTCCCAAATGAAACGACAGTGAGTGTGGAAAAAATGGATGGGGATTATTTTATTGGAGCTGCCTTTGGGTTCAGAATTGGAGACTATTCAGACTTCAAAACTTACTTGCTTTTCTACTGTTCATGTCTGTAGCTACACCGTGCAATTTGGGCAAAGTTACTTATATGACAATAGTTATTCTATTCTATTCTATTCTATTCTATTTCTTCGTGACCCTTGGGAGGATTATAATATTGTACATCATGGCTTTCTAAACTGTCACCGTTTGTTTGTGTCCCTGTCCATCTTGGGTGTGGTGTGCAGTGCAATAATCTACCTCTCCAGTTTCTAAAGCTCCACGTCTGAGTTGACATGCTTGTGTTTCTTGGTGATGGATGTCCCCAAATCGCCATGGTTTTCCAGAGAAGGGAATGTTGCAATGCGGCTGAGTTGGTGCATTCCAGAAGCTGAGGAAATACTTGCAGTAAATCCCTGTGAGTTTGAAGTGATGTGATGATGTGAACCAGGGGGACTGAAAAAAAAAATAGCAAGTTGTGTGGAGTGGCCTATGGCGTGCCTGTGAAGGCTACTGGCCCTCATCCATACAGAGAACGAGAATACTCTGAGAGATATGCTGATTGCCAGGACAATATGGCTGCTTGGGTGCTGATAAGGACAGAGCTGCTCTTATCTGTGTGGATGCAGGTGTGTAAAGCAGCGGGCGATACACAGATATGATGAAATAACTCGTGCTCAGGATGGAATTCGCTAACCTGGGATCAGCCCAAATATGCCCTCGGTCGCAGAATGGAATAAGTTAGCTGGGACGTCCCGCCAGCTTCAGGATCAGGGGTCACGGTGCTCCGTTCACACAAGCGCAAACACACGCATATTTGTGTTCATTCTCACGCACACATCTCGGTTCCCTGAAGGTGTATACTGTCAAACAGTGTGGGAAATATCTGTTTGTAAACAGCAAGATTGCTCTTCTGTTATTCTTTATTTGTGTCTGCAGGCATGTTGTTGTTATTTAAGCGAATGTGATTTATGAATCCCCGATTTCTGGAGTCTGCTGGTGAAACGAGGCTGTAACGGACCATCTCTTGGACAGCAGGGCCTGTTTTTCCTGCCTGGATTGTGTCTGCAGCCACACTGGACTTATCACTCCCAGGCAGCTAACTGCCACCGGGGAGCGCTCTGCTGGGCCATGTACCCGGAAGGGATGACTTGGCCTTGCCGCTCTGGGACCCCCCACAGCGAGCTGAGGTCATGCATTAATGACTGGTGTCAGACTTTCACACCCCATATAAGGGATGGGTCCCAGGTCATATCACTGAGGAGAGAGTCAGCTTCCCCATGAAGGGAATCTGAGTTTTGGAGCACATTTGTCATATATATAATGACCAGCATGGCCATCTGTGTATTTGATGGGTGTCCATTTGTCAGTCAACTTATTCTCTTCACTCAGACTTCATGGACTCCTAATCCCCTCCACTGTACATATACATACAAACACACACACACACACACACACACACACAGTAAGTACATTACCATGGCAAGACTTTACTGTTTTGTCAGCAGCTATAATGACTACAATGGTTGCACTGTTTACTTAAAGCTTCATTCTTTATTAAGCAACAGGATAATAACAACATTTCGCCCTCCGCCCACCAGGTTTTTCAGTTAATAAAACTGAACATTTTGTGCTTTTAGAGAAAATTGCAGTGGCAAATGTGTTAGGTTTTAAGACAATGTTTGTTTCTAGCAACCAGTATACAAAGTATAAAACAACAATAAATACAAAGCAGCTCATGATCAGGGGTGTTGATAAATGCCTCATGTTTTCCATCAATTTCAAGTTTTGGTTTTCCTGTGGGAGAAAACACCCCCCCCCCACACACACACACAAACACACACGCATGCATGCGCTCACACTCATGCATAACCTTCACTTTGTATAGTTTTGGTCGCTATTATTGTTCCCTTGAAAAATCTGGACTTTTAAATAGAATACCATCCTTCCCTCACTGTGAGGTGTTGCATTGTAGGGGACTATGGGTTAGGTGTTCAGTTGGGAGAATTTGTCATTGAAATGTACATTGAGACCCAACTAAGGCAGTCATATTCCTGAAAAAGCCAGAAAGGGAGTAACATTTGTTGCAGACTGAGGGTTCATGCTCATGCATAGCAATCCTCCTCTGACAAGATAATGACATGGTCCTTTGATCCAATTTTGCGCTGTTTTATTTTATTCGTTTTTATGCCTTTGTAGTTTCCCCCTGCAGCTCAGACTTAACCAGCAACTGGCTTTAAACGATGGTGTTCATGAGGCCAAAATATCCTTTCTGCTTTGCTTGTAACCTGGTATTGTTTCTAATTAATTACCACACTTTCTTTTAGGGGAAAAGAGATTAGTGTCTCCTAATCTGGAAAATGCGATTCATTCCAGATGTCTTTAATGATGAAGGCAGTGCCTCTCCAAGCCCAGGGAAAATGCTGGTTTCTTTCAGCCGTGGCATAACTCCGCAGGGTTTCAGTGATGGCATACACTATTGCACCTGGCAGAAGTCCCACCGGGTTGAAACTTTGGCCAAAAACACCCTGCAGAATGTATGATGTACTTCACCACAAATACAGATAATGAAGTTTTGAAATCTGGAAGTTATTGGGATGAAGGATGCATCGATCCTATGCTCTGGAGAGGTGATCAAAGAGAGAAAGACAGTCAGAAAGTGAACAGTGAGGCATTGCCACGTAAATCTGTTTTGAAATGACATAATTCTGGTGGTCAGCATGAATGTATTGTGTCTCAGAATTTGAGACACTCTCCCACTGCTCTCTTATGCTAGATTGTAGAGCGACCTTTGTGACCAGCTGTCATGGTCTCTTTCTTTCTGACCGCCTTTGGGCCCAGAATGTGGTCCCTATTATGACAGAGGCCTGTGAGGTGCTCTTTGATTGTGAGCGTGGGCAGTGCAGAAAATGCAAACTGAGAACTGGAATATCAGGGCAGCCTTGAATCTTGTTTTTGAAGTAGGGCCTGTTTCCAGCGTCACAGTGTACTGGAGTGCCAGTGGACAGATACCAGGGCCGTCAAAATGCAGCTGTGTGTCGCAGGACATCACCCGCCAGCTGGGACCACCCGCACAACTACGCCCGCCGTACGTTCCACTGAAGCCACAGAGCCATTGTCTGGGTCCCCTGGTGGTTTGTGGATTCGGTTTCTCTCACCAAGAGCGAGGAGGCTGCTTTGATTCGCACTCCAAGGCAAACGTCCATGAAGAAGAATGTCTGAAACTTTCAGGGATAACATTGGCTTGATTTGTCTGTGCTGAGCCTTGTTGCTGCTTACGGGATCTCTCAGGAGAACTTGCTTGTGTAACCGCTGGGTTGAACCCTTGCGTCCTTGAATTGTGTTAGCTCAAACAGACACTGTTTCTGAGAAAATATGAAATACTACAGAACAAATTAACATTGTGCCAGTGTCAATGAGATCACATACATCGCACCACACTAAGCCTGGAGTCGGTCATCAGTAGAACGAGACGATGCTTGATGGAAATTTTAACACCTTATAATGATACATTGATCTCTCACAGTCTCTGAACGTGGGTTGAAGCCACAAGCCAATCCACAGTATCTGTTCCTATTGAAACCCCAGCCCTCCAGCTCTTCCATCACTGCCCTGCCATCTCCTCCTTGGTTAAACACAGCAGGAGCTGGGGTTGGGGCCCACGTTGCATTGGTGCCACCCAGAGCCTCTCTGGGTAGACAAACAGACTGCTGCCTTTGTTGAGCTTGCCTAGAGAAGCATTACGGTTGGGGTTTGAATGTAGACCCCCAGTGCTAACAGTAAACACTATGAGAATGCCTCCGGGGAATGGCAAACAAAAGCACCCCACCATTCGTTCAACCCCATTGCCCCCCCCCCCCAAATTCTCCCTGTAATGAGCTCTTCCTGCCTCTCTCACTTTCTCTCACCCCACTGGAAAATCTGGCTTTGCGCAGATGCTGCACGTTTTCTACTAACGTTCAGCTGGAATGCAGCAGGGAGCAGGTGGTGATCATTCACAGTCACTTACAAACAAGGCCAATGGACCACCATTCATCACCTCCTCTAAAAAAGCCCAGTTTAAATTTCAGTTCAGTCATGTACATGTGTCTGTTCATTGTCATTTTCATACCTGTCTCAGAAAGCTGTCTGTGCTTTGGTCTCTTTTGGCTGTAAATGGTAATAACATGTAACATTTAACTCTTATCCCAAACTGCCATTTCTGGGCTCCTAGGTCTGCATTCCAGTTGGGCCTGATTCCATTTATCCAGTAGAAGCAGTTGGTAAAGACTTAGTAATCATGGTGGTGGGCATTGCCAGGAATTTGGAGTGATTTGGCAAATGTTGATAGCAACATTCCCCTCTAGGGGCTCACACAGCTTGTGTTTGTTTCACATTGCTCCCATGAATTTGTGACATTATAGCCATGGAGACTTTCAGAACTGGTCTAAACACCAGAAAAATATGTAAGTGGGGTAGAGATGAAAGCCATTTTGAGGAGCACAGTTTGAAATCGACCATCTCCCCACAATCAATGCAACTGAGACTAGACTGTCAGAAAGTGTGCAGGTAAAATTTCAGGGGACATCACAGCTTGGTGGACCCATGTATTTGGACTTTGTAATGTTGATCTGCATGCCTTACCTCAGTCACCTCATCTCCAATGCATAGTGTGTTACCCCACAAGCTCTGTTTACTGCAAATATGTCAGTGCTTCTGAATGATTCCCCTCAGCCAGGTCTTGTAGGAGTATCATCAAATATTATAAACCAGCCACCTGCTGAAATGCCTGCCTGGCTGTTGCTCACCAAAATTCACACTCATTTATTCACTTGTGCCAGAAAAGGGATCAGGGTTTGGAGTTTCATTCAGTTGAGACTGACTCATTTTCGGTGCCATGCTGTGAATCCTGCCATTTGGCTGCTTGTGCTGTGGTGGTCCCTTCACAGGGTCCTGCCTGAGAAAGGCCTGTTTTTCTTACATAGCTTCTTCTTCAGTGGCTCCTCTACATCCCCCTTGCTGGCTCTCTTACAGTAAATATCACATTCTAATTTTAAACCAAGATTACTACTGGGTTTCCAAACCAAAATGATGGTCCTAAAGAGAAACGCTAACACTTCCTCACCGCCATTATACAATTGTTAACATGTAACGTGACATCATGTCCATCTGTTTGTTGCATCCAAATGTATGTGCAATGTTTAGTTGCTCACTTGCAATGAGAGATTAATGTCTAGTGCTATTGTTGGGCTATGGATGGAGTCTTTATTGCATTTGATTACATAAATATTTTCTGTTTTGGACTGAAATAGCATCATCACTGTCATTCAATCAGCGATGAATAGTTTGAATAATCTGCATTACCTTTGCACTTCCAGATTTAAGAATACACGGTTCAACAGACACGCAGGGCAGCCAGGCTGTATGGAGTCCATGCTGTACTGCTGCAACTCCATCAGAAGTCTATCTAATCAGAAAAAATATCAAAAATATCAAATATCACATTTTACAGAATTATATCAAGGAGGCACAAGTTCTCACTTGAAAAATCACTTCAGTTATGAAATAAATGCTGTTACTATGCTGAGGTATTGTAGCATTCATTGTATGTCTAATTGTTGACATTTTCCCAAACAAAATGATAATTAAAAACATCAATAAAATACAATACATTGCAGACATTCACATATTTTAGTAACTTGAGAAGCCTACTGTTGATGGGCTAAACTGCCTATTCCCCACATCAAACATTCCTATGTTATTATGGTGATATTCACAGCTTTTTCCTGAGGGAAGCAATGTTTGGCTGCTCCTTGTGGCTTTACTCAGACAATGGTCCAGGGTCATGTTCATGACTGACCATCATCAGGAGGGAGGGTGTAATGAAATTGAGCTCAGCTGTTCGAGTTTTGTTTTTCCATGGTGGAAGCATTGGGACCAGTTATAAAATGGGGGTGGGGTGGGGGGTTCGGTGGGGTTGCTCAAAACATCTGCTAATGATTTTGCAGACCAGAGTGAGATAGGGACTTATCCGTAACAACAGGAGCAGCATTGTGCTTTGTTTAATTTGTGTGTGCTTTGCTTTTTGTTGGTAGCCCACTGGAGCAATATCCAGTCTCAGAAAAACAAAAGGTTGATTCTGCTCCAGTTATTGAAGCACACACAGGGCATAAGCCAGACCAGAACCTAATCAGACTTTCACAGCCAAATTACCAAAGGAAAACAAAGGATCCTATAACTGTGTGTTATTTCCCATCTCTGTTGATTTCAATTAAGATCCATTCTAAAGAGCTGCTCATTTGAATGGGATGTAAAGAAAGATTCTGTTGTCATTGTTTGCAGGGCTGACTGTAAAGGATTAGTAGTAATAATGATAATAATAATAATAATAATAATGTATTATTATTATTATTATTATTATTATTATTATATCCAAGCCTGGGTGGTTTACAAGCATTTTACTGATCCTTAGCAGTCCTTTACAAATCCTTTACAGTGGATGTTTAGCAGGTTGGAACTCCCCATTTTCATAGTAAGAACCAACTCTCTGTACAGTTAAGAACAGGACAGCAGTTGGCAGACTGATTAATCCCAGTACATCTCTTTTTATTGCTACCTGCTAGACAGAGAGACAGTAGATATCATTTTTAAAGGATCATAATTAACGGATTTGGAATTGAACCCACAGGCTTCTGTGGTTAGAGCTCCAACCATGAAGCCACTGAATTGGTATTTTAAAATTAGAAGTAAAATCTGCCATGAAATTTACATGTAAATAGATTTACTTGAAGGACAATTTTACCCACATTCAACATTGTTTTATGTTGTCCTTTACTACTTATTGTAGTATTGCATGAAGGGTGGGGATGGTGCATTTCAGATTTAAATTTATGGATATGAAATATAGAAATGTTGCATTGTGCATCATTTTTTTCACAAGCATGTATATGATGACATGAATGATTTAAAAGAAAATTTTAATATTTGGCTAAACTGACCTTTAACGATATAAATTCAGAGGTAATAATCTCTGCACAAAGCATGTAGTTGCCTTAGGTTGTTTTGCAGATCATATCAAGTTAAAGGTATTTAATTCAATCTTGTTAACTTTCTGGTATATCATGTACTATGTTCCTACAATATCAAAAAGACATGTGCACTGAAGTTAAATACATAATAATAACTAAGTCATAATTCCATTGTGTGACATTGTGCTTTTGATAAATTCTGAATTTTTCAATGGGGAATTCATGTAATAGTTTAATAACCAGAAAGATTACCTTCTTAATTTAAATCGGTTTTAAATCAATTCTCCGCATCACTTAACCCAGACAGAGAGATTATGAAAAAAGCAGCAATTGCTTTGGACATTTATTTCAGCCCTATCATCCCCTGAGCTGGTGACAATTACAAGTGCACAAAGCCAACTCCCACAGGGAGGTGTCTCTATTGTGCTTGAGATGATAATATTGTGAAATGATTTATGTTGTATGTATTTTATGGTTTGTGAATTGAACAAGAAAAAATACGGAAGAATGTGCTTTGTGGATTAAAACAATTTATTGAGCTCCTCGACAGTGTTGAGTTCATACAATGCTATGCAGTGAACAGGATGCAAGAGTACATTTCTGCCCAGAGATCTGGAAAAGTTCTGCACAGATATGAAGCTTGCAATATTGACCTTGACTGTGAATTAAACAGAATACACGGCTGAGCCTGTTAATAAAATTATTTTCCATTATACCCCTCAGAAACATGGCCAATGAAGCACATTGAAAAACAGTTCTTAATTGTGAACTTGAGGCATTATGCCTGGTTAGAAAATTCCACCTACATTTTTTCACGCCCTTTGTGCCTCTTTTACTGTTGTAACTCACACGCAACCGTAAATCTGGTCCTTGGTGCTTTCTAATGATATTAATGCCTGCATTTCATCAATTCTCTGGGAGCGTTGAGCTTGACTTCTCTGGCCTTTTTGCTCTTTGTAAAGGTTGAAGGCCACTTGGGCCTCTCTATCAGTGGGGGCTTTTGAAAGCCAGTTTCAGTATTTTTTAAGGAGGAGGAAACATTCCTAACCTGGAGGTGTTGTATCTCTGATGTTAATTTTTACATTTGTTTTTTTTATCGAAACAAGTGCTATACGACCTTTGGCCTTAGTACTTTCACTTGCAGTAAGTATTTTAAACCTTAAGAGCCATTCTCAGTGTAGAGGGGGCTACCATGTGCAATTTTATGGGATTGGCATGGAATGGCTAATGCTGAGGCATCCCCGTGTATGCAATGTTGCATACACCCTTGAACCCTGGAAATGCGATGAATAGAATTCCATCCCGTGTCATTGGAGATGATGAAAACCACGGATCAGCCTGGGACTGGGAGAAAGGAGGGAAGAGAACAGGGACTCGTGGCAGTGGGGGTTGGGCATTTGGATACAGCGTGGGGGGGGGGGGGGGGTGCTGGTGGTGGTAATGGTTGAAGGGAGCAATGAGCGCACTTTCTCCCAGTGCTTCTGATCTCCCCTCATCTGCATTCTGATCCTGGCTGTCACAGTAGCTTTTTGCTCCCCTTTCCCATCCATTGGGTCAAAGCTCCATTGTGCCCATTGTCAGACAGGCTGTGGAACCACGTCTTGCTTCAGTGGACTCCTGTCCATCTGCCTGAGCATTCAGCTCTCAGTCTCTGCAAATTGGTGGTTTGGCCACCGCCTTCATTCCCAAGTCACACGCAACTCAGTGCAGTACCATATTTGGTGTGAATCGTCTGACCTATTAAGTTGTCACACGGTGGTGAACTGGACATAAGGGAATGAAGGACATTGCAAACTGGTAAGAGTGGACCAAGATCATCAAAGTCACCATTCACCTGTGGCAGAACAGGCTCATGGGTCTGGCTCACATATAGCGCCGTTTTCTATGAAGTTGTATTTATTTAAACAATATAATTCCCCCCTTTATTATGAGTATTACATTTTTATACAGCCTAGGTGAATGAGAGACATAAATTATGTTGAGTTAATTTGGTAATTCACTTCCCAGCTCGCTCAGGGTGGTGTATTAAATGCTGCCCATAGTTTACTATGAAATGGTTGCCTATAATTATTGCTAGCATGGAAAGAAGATGCGGCATCTGTGACTTTGAAAGAGAGATGATTCGACAGGGCAACATTTGACAGGAGCTTTAGTGATATCTCAAATGTGACTTAACTTCCTGATGTTTTATGAGGAACCGTGAGGAATGTGATATTGGCATGGAACATTGAGGGAAAGACATCATCGAGCAGTCCTGGATCACAATGTCCATGCACTAGTTTGAGGAGCATGGCAAGCAACTCTAAATCAGTTAACAGAAAATTCAATCTTGGGTGAGAGCCAAGTTGGGTTGCAGAGGAAAAACAACATGACATCTGGCAACACATGCTTGCACTTACAATGGTGCAAAGAGAACAAACATTGGACTACTGAGCAGTGTTACAGTGTGGTATGGTCTGATGAATCACCATGCACTATATACATATGGTCAAGACAGGTTCTAGCTTGGTTCCAACAGTGAAGCATACTCGTGGTTCTGAATTGGTTAGGGGTCCATTTTCCTTGCACACATCTTTTGTTTGGCACACAGGCAAATGATGGGCTAAGATGGACTCTAATGTGTTCTTGCCAAAATAATCTTTAATGCCATACTCTGGGGGGTTTCCCCAGTTCAGAACTGAATAACAAGAAATGAAACCCATCAACCTCTTCTCTCCTTTCTCATACCGTGCATAAATAATGTATTTCCTGTAGGACTGCTTAAGAGCGGAGTGCAGTCACAGAGCCAGTGGATGGAAAGCAATGCGATTGAAAAGCTTCTTAATAAAAGGTGGTAAGTTTTTGAGGGTTTTTTTTTATCTTAGCAAATAATTGCAACATTTCAAATATAGACCTGCTCTTCCAGGATGTTTACTGCCCATATTCCAGTCTGTGCCTTCCTGTATATGTTTAAACTATTAACAAAGGCAGTTCTGCTATATGGCCAATGACATACAGCTGAGTTCCAGGATATGCAACGCACATTGCACACACACACACACACACTCGCATACGTACATGTGCGCGTTCACATACACATACACACACACGACTTGAGTGACATTTTTAATATTCCATTTCATACTATATTCTTCTGATATTTTTTTAGAGCTTCAGTTCATTTTATTCCATGTCCAGATATGTTCATAGTTATTTCTTAGCTGTTCTTTTTTCAGTTTTATGAGCATGCGTAGTCTATTTCTGTCTGCCTTATGCGTGTACACGGGCCTCATTTTATATTGGCATTCATGAAAGGTGTGCAAAACTACACTGTAATGATATTAATGTGAACCTACCCACTGAAAGAGAAGCTAATTGCTCTTATGGGCAGGGAAGCATGTGCCATGTGGGACTAATAATGGGGAGGCAGGAAAGGCCATTTGAATGAGATGAGAAAGAACTGTAGAACAACACACAGTCCCCTGTTATACGCAGCCAGTTGCTTCCACTCCAGTTTTAAACATTTGGGCCTTAATGAAGGCCAGACTCATGCTTGAAAATGAATAATCCTCACTAGATGTGCAGTGTAGATACATATAACCGAGTATGCAATATAATTTTACAATGTATTATTATTATTATTATTATTATTATTATTAATAATAATAATAATAATAATAATAATAATAATAATAATAATAATATAAAAGCAATAATTAAAAATAGTCTTAATAGTTGCTACAAAATTTGATGAGATAGAATTCCATTGCATACCCAGTGATGATGCTTTTTTTTTAATGAAGTGATTTTGACTTCAAACATCATGAGAATGCATCCTTCAAAAAATTCCCTCATCCACCACCCCATCAGTAAACCAGCCCATAACAATAGGCAAGAAATTCATCCTTTTTTTCTTCTGTTCATCACCAGCATTCTGTAATGTTGTCTGTTAATTCCCATGCTGGAAAACCTTTTAATTGCAGTTTAACCTTCTTTACCCTCTCTATGACTAACATGATTATTATTAAACATGGTGTCTAATGCAAATGGCCATTGGGGGGGTTTAAAAATTTAAAAAGAAGAGCAAATCAAATCCATAATTTAAACTTCTGATCTGAAATGATAATTGGGGAAGGCAGTAGAGTCTACTATTTTTTGTTTTGTGTGGCGAGATGACCCAATGTGTGCTGTAGTGCTTATAATGAATTGGTGAGAGTCAGAAAAGCCGATTTAGCAGTTAGTGCTGGTCCTGATGTTCAAATAAGAGCCTCATATGCTAAGTGCCCTTTCAGATACTTCAGAAAATGGTCTGTAATGGTTTTCCAAATAAATTTTAAACCAGCTCTAATCTGTAATTGGCTACTGTTAAAATCAGTCAGTTTGTTTATAATGTTAAGATTCCAAATGTGAACATATTCAAGTTTAGCATCTGATGCACACAACCAGCATTGTTTCATATGCATTGATTGCCATCTTCCTCGAAACGGTCATTGCAAATGGACACATGCACTTGTGTAATGCAATGATGTCATAATAGTACTTTGAATCTGTGACTTACACTGGACATGTATGGGCCTCTGGTTTAAAACACTTGTTATGTGAGTTTGTGTACCAATCCCATGCTGGCTTGTTCTTTGTTTTTTTTAATTTAATTACACAGATATGACAAATGATGGCAGGTACTGCCAAAAAAATAAAAAATGGCAAATGAGATTTACAAGCCAAAACAATCTTGCACAGCTTATTTATTGTAAATTTTTACTACCTCCTGCCTCAAGGGACTATAGAATAACCAATGTCTGTTTGTGCAATGTGTGCAAATCATTATTTTATTCTGGGCCTGTTAATCTATTTCCACGCAGGTAATGAAGCCCAGAAAGAGCAGATTGCTTTGGCCTTTGTTGAGGCTGATGAATTTAGACAAGAAATGGGGGCATCATGCTAAACTCATTTAGAAGACTTTTAATGGCTGGTTTGGCATTTTAAGGTGAGAGCACTGACCACCCAGAGCCAGTGGACTGAATTCATAACTACAAATTACAGGCACATTTGCAGCAACCTCCACTATTGATTCAGGAGACAAGCCTGTGCTCTCTGAAGCTTACAATGTCAGCCGCTGCTTTGTATCACAACACAGTTAGCAAGTCAAGTTTGTACAGACATGAATTGGAGGAATACAATTGGCTCATGGCTGCTGTACAGGCAGACTTGCGGGTGCCCAATTGACCAGTAGGGGTCACTAGTGTGCAATGACATGTGATCATCCAAGTCAACTGAAGCCCTTCAATCATGGGACACAGGTGGTACTGGCATGGTCTGAATTCAATACCTAATCAGGGGATCCATCTATGCGCTAGAACAGTGCCTTAACAGGTTGGTCTACTCAGCCGCCCTGATATCCAAAGCAAAGAGCCTAGTTAACTAGTACGAGAACATTTTGCTTCTAACGTACTTCATATTTTGCTTCATTTTTGGCTTCTAACTATAATTGATTTTCAATCTTTATTTGATCGATTTATAGCCATTCCACCATTTTTTATTTGAAATACTGAAAACCTGAATCACTACAGAAGGAGTAGGTCATTCTGGAGGCTCTAGTTGAAGGGCCTAATGTCTCAGAACCAAGCATGGCTATGCTATGGTTTAGGAATGCATGCTGCTGTGTTCTTAGGTTGCCCTGCTGTTTCCACAGCCCCCTATATTTTCTTATCGAAGGAACATACACAAACATTGCCCAGGGGCCAAACACAGAGGGAGTGAGTGATGAATTCCTCAGAGAGACTAATTCCAGAAGCTGTACTCAAACATAGCACGGGTCGCTGGGCAATAAACACCTAAAGCTATTGTAGTGGTCAGGCCCAACAGGCTTTCCTGTTTCAGCTCCCAGTGGCATATTTGATGGTATGCCCCGTTCCTGTTTCTACTCCCCAGGTATGCAGACCTGGGATTGCTACAAGGCCCAGGGAGTGAATGTACCCCATATGAGTTTTCTTTGCAACCTGCTTCCACAGGAAATTGAGAAAAAGTGCAAGTTCTCATCTCAAAAGGTTTGATGAAAATTTATGAGACTCTCCCTTTAGCTTAAAAAGAATGTTTTTGTTGGATTGTTTTTTTTTCTTGTTCAAAAGCTGAGAGACCCCAGTAGAATAGAAGTCTCCAGGTTTTGCGTCCCTTAGACCTGGGCTGTACTGTAAGTAGGGGAAAGACTAACAATGGTTTTTAGTTTCTCGGTCTTCGAGCTGTTATTTGTCAGCCCTGATTTCTCATTGAAGACTGCTGCTTAGAAGTTGCAGTATTCATACGTACACTGATGCACGGGCTCTGCTGGCCCCCAGCACAGGTCTTTAAGGAAGAATTTCACAGGCCTTTTCACCTTCTAGTGCTTTATGGCTTGCAGGTCTGTCATAAATTTCTTGGATGCTGGCTGCTGAAGTTTTTTTGATGAAGAAAAACTAGCCTCATCACAAGATGGTGACAGGTACCCCAGTCATTGCCAGATGTTTTTCTTGACAGTGAGGCATTCATAAAAGAAAAATAATAAAATAAAACAGGAAGAAATCTTGCTTTCGATGGATGGGGCTTGGATAGACAAGCACACTATAGAAGAACTCGGTGAGTGTACTCCCAGTGTCTTTGGTTGAGCAGAGAGGCCACAAGGTCAAGTGCCATACTCATTGACTTGAAGCATTAGAGAGGATCTGCAATCTCACGGAGCGTGAGGACCCTGAGAATTTCATGAGCTGTGTCTTTAGTGTGCGTTACAGTGTACAGTCAGTGGGCCTTTAAATCATCTGCATCGAAACCAGTCAGATGATTCAATGTCAAAGAAAGGGACCATTTATGACTAGAGAACATAGGCGACAGGGGAGCAATCCTCCCTTTTTAATCTGTCCACCACTGATGCACTGACAGCAGCCTGTATTCAGGTCAGAGAAACTTTGTGACTACAGAACCTTTGCACAAGGCCCATTCAAGGGCTGTAGGCTGTGGGCTGATGCTTCTTAATCACCTGAACTGAAATTGAAATAGTGGGGATTTCTGTCTTTCCTACTTAGGTATTCTGGAGGAGCAGAACAGAGGAGGGGAATGTTTAAGAGCTGTGTTTATACACAAAGACCTGACACTATGTGCTGCCTTGTGCTGGTTGAACCTGAAAGTTTAGGAACCAGTGGGCTATAAGAGGCTATTCCTTGGACCTAATGCAGCTGCCCTCTGGCAGGATGCCAAGGTCAACATAGGTGGATCCGATTGTTTTTGCCACCTGTGCTGGGGAGGTGCAAATATACAATAAAATGGAATATAGGCAAACACAAGATCAGGAACCACACAAGTAAGCCTGTGAAAACATCAATCTTTGTGGTGGCATGGTATAGGAATACAGTCATTTATAACTGGTCTGAATTTTAAACAGGCTGCCTGCAGGCAGAACGAGGGTCAAGAAGTTAGACAAAGTGTTGGGTGGAGCTGGGGAGAGAAGGGGATGTGGGAGGGAGCGGCAAGACGTTTTTGGGTATATGATGAGGTGAGAAGAACAAAGACCTCATTGTTAAGGCAGAAAAGGCCTCGGCTGTAAACAGGAAGAACATGGGAGCCCCCTGGAAGTGAATTCAGAGAGAAATTATCAGTGCTGAAGCATGAACCCTGGCATTCAAATCCACCCTGTCCAGAACTTTCTGTGACCTTTATTGAAGTTCCAACCCCCATCCCTATCGCACAATCTGGGGGAGGCTTCGAGGAATAACAGGCCACGGCTTAAAATAAAAGTCAAAACTCATAATAGAGTAATGTTTACTAAACAGAACAAATGTTTACCAAGCGCACACATCTGTTTGCAGATATGGCCCAGGAAATAGTGTGATGACTGGTTTCCCCTGGCTCTGATTAATGCTCTATGTAATGCCAGAATTAATTACTAAACACAACACAGAAGGCCGTGAAGGTCATAGACTCAGCATAGAGTGCCTACACAATAACTCTCAGGAAATGTTAGCGATTCACTTATCAGAAATGACGTTTATTCATATACGTGACACATGGAGATCTGTTTCATTATGCAGCAGTAATATAAAGTCCATAGGAGGCGAAACTAATGCGTCAAATGGTGCATTGTGTGCACAGCCAGAAGGCAAGGACATGAGGATGAGGTGAGTTGAGGTGCAGCCAGCTTTAAATAGGCAGTCCAATAACAAGAGAGAATTTGATATTTTCCAGTGCAGCAACAGATGCTGTGGTAATGAACTCACAGCAATCACTGCTTGCTGAGCTTCCTAAAACCATACCCTTGTCAAGTGGTATCAGGTCCAGGGGTTTCAAATGCCAGGCTGGGAGTTACCCCTGAGTGACCATGCACTAGAACTGCAGTGTTCAGACCTTAACAAGTCTCCTTCATAAAATGTCTAAAAATATACAAGAAAAGGATTTTCAGAGATACTTGTTTTCCAGTAGGGAAAATCTGAGCAGTTCCCATTTTGGACTTGCAGTGGTCCAGGAGGGGCCTTTTACTTCCTGTCAACATGTGGATTTGAGTAAAGGGAATAAAGGTTAGACACAGTATTTTCTCCAATAGGCCATCTGCTGAATGTAGTGTGAATCTGTTTATTTGTCCAGCTCCTATTTTCACCCGAGGACTCAGAAGTCAGTTCAGGTACGTCAGAACTGAAACGACTCTAGCACAGGGTGTCACGGTTGAGGGTTGGACGCAATTGCGGACCGAGGGGATCTAAAAGTTAACCCTGAGGGGTAACCACAAAATCGCTGAGCGATAGAAAGGGAAGGGGAAAAACCAAATAAAGAGCGAAGTAATCGCTCCCTCCACTCACTGAAACTTCTGTCAGCGGGCTCAGAAAACTAAAAGAAATGAAACACCACCGCAGCGTAGCTGCCCAGAAAGAAAACCCCCACTAGAAAAACAGAGTGGGGTCACTTACAAAAGAAAAAGGATATTTGCAGCCTGGTGGGTAGAAAACAAAAGGAAAACTAAAGAGACGAGGGCAAAATGTCCTCCACAGCGCAAAGAGATAAACAGCTCGAGAAGAAACTAAATGGTGATCAAATATGGCAGATGGGATCAACACGGTAACTTCTGCCGATTCTCACACCCCTACACACCAAGAGTCTGACAAACAATGAGTCTGCGCTGAACCCCAGAAATCAAGGGCTAGATATAGGCCTCCCACACCTGACCCTCATCACGGACAATTAGCTCAGAGCAAATGCCTGTGAGGTGCCATCACCTCACCATAGCACTCACACACCTGCCCCTCGTCAGGGTCAATTAACCCGCAGAAATCAGAGAGAGAGGTGCCACCACCTCACACAGGGGTGCACAATTAGGGCTGATCCATTTCAGGATTTTGTGCCAACTTCTGCTCTTAATTATTTACTTAACTCAATAATATTGTGAGCTGACATTTGTATAAGCACCAGCTATAGCCGTAGATTGCAAGTGGATACTAAAGATTTTACTGCGTACAGAAGTGAACCAGCAATAGTTTATAGAGTTATCAGATAACTTGAACCAGGAAATTGGTTTGAACAAAAACCAGCATGCAGAATGGCCCACCAGGACCACAGCACCAGAGCTGTGTACCCCTGCACGAGCATGCTTTTAGTTCATCTGCTGGAGCTTGCTGTGGAATGGGAAGGACTTAAATATCGACCGTCCCACAGGCTGTACGCGTTCACACCAGCTGAACATTTGCCTGTTGCTCAAAAAAATAATAATATTTTGCTTGAGAATACTCCTTACATAAGCCGTTTGCTTGTGGTGTGGCAGAGAATAACATTGACATTACCCTGCAGTCTGACCTGGCCAGTTTCAAATCGCAGCTGAAGGCTTAATTGCCCTGAAAGTGCTCTCTAAGTTGAAAGTTTGATGCTGGTTTCCAAATTCTCTGCTAGGGACAACATGAAATGAGGGGGAATGTGAGGTACGCTTGAATTCATTCGGGAATGAGGAGAGGAAACAAATTAAGGAACCTCTACTCAGGTCAGAGAACTCCCGTTTTTACTTTTTTCCCCTTCTGGTTAGCGCAGCACATGGCTGTCTTGTGCTATCTGCAAGCCTTTTGTGAGCACTGTAGCCGAAGTGTATGGCCCTTTGAGTGGTGTTATGTGCATGTGTTGTGTTACTGCACATGAACACGCATTGTGAGTGTGGACGTGCATGGAGCTAGAGAAAAAGCTAATGGCAGGATGGCTGGCTAATGAGCTCTGTACACTGTTGTATTAGTTGCAGCCCTTTCATAATTTTAATAAAACACTGTTGCTGCACCGTCAACTGGACTGGCTCCGTTCAAAATGGTGCAGCATAACCATCAGCAAATGCACCCCCCAACCCCCCCCCCCTTCGGATGGAGGTGGAGCGCTGGGAACAGACAGGACTGGGAACAGACAGCACGGACACAGGTGTCTCAGTCCGGTCGTGCAATGATTGTTCTCCACAGCTGACATTCATTCTGCCCTGGAGAGCCCAGAACAGGGAGCAGAGTATGTGCATTGGCTCTGCAGCTGAAGGTGCATGTGAGAGTGCTTGTTTTACAATGTAAGTGCTGAAAAAAGAGGTGAGCGAACCTGTCTGTCAAATGCTTCCAAGTAAAGGACCTTGGGATTGCGTCAGTGATCAAGCATGGGGACCGTCACAGGTAAATCCATTTTAATTGCCTTTGAAACCAGAACACGATTCTTAAAACAAATGTCTTATTGTGCCATAAGTTCATCTGAACATACCTCATATTTTTTCTACACCCCCACCCCCCCTCCCCAAAAAAAAGGCCCCATTTCCTGGCAAGTATCGAAAAAAGAGGAAAATATATTCACCCTAAACACATCATCTCATGCGCACATGCACGCAGACATGTACACACACAGTAAAGAGGCAAGGCAAATCAGTTCTGTGAATATAAAGGGTATGTTTGACAGCTTGCAGCCCCTTGTTAGACTAATAGAGTTTGGGAAATTAGGTAAACGGTGGGTTAGTGTTAAATAAAGAGGGACATTGTGTTTGGGCTCGCTGGTTTGCCGTGATGAGGTTTGGAAAGTGGGGGAATAGGGGAGGGGGTGTTGCTGAATTGTGGGGTGTGTGTGCATGAAGAGGTGGTGGGCTTGGGGTTAGGGCAATTAAAACCAGATGCTCATTTGATTTAAAATAGCAAACCATGGTGGAGGTGTTTTATCGGGTTTTTGTGTGAAAATAAAAAGAATCTGAAAATGAAAAAGCGTGGTTTACACATACAGTTTAATCTCATGTTCCATAACCCAGAGTGGTAATGATACTGACAAACTGCAAGGATGTAGTGGAGCATGTATAGAGAGGAAAGGCTTGCTGATGTCCTGAGATCAGTTACAATACCCCCAACTCCAACTCTAGCACTTGACGCTCATCACTTCCTTCTGTAGGGATGCTTACAGTGGCACCTGGTGTCTACACTGGGGCCCCCTTTCAGGAACTCCCCTCTGCCCCCAGCGTCGGTGTAGAGTACAGAGTGGCTCTCTGTCAGGGCTTTATAAGGGGGAAAATGGAATGAGGTAAATATAGTGCTGGAAACGACAGTGCGTTTCTTCTGAGGGACTATTGTGAACGCACAGAGTGCCTCCTGTATGGCCAGGAAAAGTCTGGAAAAGTCTACCCTTGCATTCCTCACCCAGTGATGTCACTGCTGCCACCTCAGTCATATTCACACAACATTAGAAGCACCCCATCCCCCTCTCTCATGCGAAAGGTGGCTGAGTGCAGCCTTTCAGTCCAGCTCAATGGTTCTCAAACTCGGTCCTCAGGACCCCTGCTTATGCTGGTTTTCATTCCAACCGCAATTGCAATCCCAGAATTTTAACAAGCTGTTCACTTTTCCTAATTAGAAGCTTTTCATGTTTTGAAGGATTATTTACCCTCTTAAGCCACATTATGTCAGAGCTAGCTACGCATGCCATGAAGAATCAAAGTCCCATATTCACTTTGTGTTTATTGTACTATATTGCAAATGATTGCATAAAAAGAGGTTCAATTTTTTTTACTGATCAAATTAACCACTGAGGTGAATTAATAGGCTCCTAACTGGTAAAAGTGTGGACACCTGCCACAAAAACTAACCATGTGGAAGACGATGACGAATTCAAAGGCAAAGCAAAGGATAACGAGCCAAACCTGCATTGTGTTAACAAGTTTAAGAAAAAACTTATGAAATAACTTAAATGCACAACAATCTTAATTGAGCAAGAGATTGTCTGTAACGAAAACCAGGAGAAGGGTCCCCAGGATTGAGTTGGAGAACCACTAGTCTAGCTGACTGGGTTGAGTTAGTAGATGGAGAAATTGCCCCAAGCATGTGCAGTTGAGCTGTAAACGAATCAGAGATTGTGTTCCTTGGGGTGGTTTAACACGTTTGGGGGAGTTTGGCCCAGACCGGACCCTCTGGCTGGTTGGGCCTTGAAAGCAAAGGATCCTTCAGTGAAAGCCAGGAGAGTCCACTTAAAACCTGTACCCCCAAGCAAGGGGCCCATTAAAAATGTCACGGTGGCCTAAATTTACTATGAGTGCAGTGGGTTTTATAATGTCTGTGCATTTTGTTCTGAAACCTAAGATGTATTACCAGAACCAGGACCCAGTGCAACAGAGTGGCCCAGGAGGGGAGTCAGGCAATGCTGCAGCACCAGTTTACTCAGTCTGTCAGTGTAAATTTTCTGACCACTTCACATTCCTTGTGTTGGCCATTTTGTTCTTTTGTGTCAGACTGTGTAGGACCTCTTGCATGTTTGTATGTTGGGGTTGGGGTTGGGGTTGGGGTTGGGGGTGGGGGGGGGGGGGGTTATTGTGTGCTTGTCTGTGTGTATGCATCTACAGCAGAAATGTTCAGTCTTGTCCAAATATGGACTGTCTTTCATGATTGTTTCATTAGTTGAATCCAGTGTTTGAATGCTTTGCAGGAACATGGAAGGCTTGCATGGCCCCTTCTTCAATAAGACTGGATACCCCTGGTCCTCAACATGTATATGCAAGTTAATTTTTTGGAGGTAGACTGTGACTTTGTATCTGGGAATTTATGTTTCTAGACTTAAGACTGCATTGTCAGCACACACAATTTTGTATGTTAGTCATCTTTGTGCATTTTTGTGTGTTCGTGTGTATGGGTATGTGTGTGCTCATGAGTGGGGATGGTGTGCAATGCATGTGTTTGTGAATGGGGGTTCTCATGCCCTGTGTGCTGTATTCATGCGTGTGAGTGTACGTACGTATGTCTCTAAGTGATGTAATGAGCAAGTTGTGGCAAAACTGGGGTAGCTCAAACTTTGATTCAATACTTTGGTCAGTCCAAGTAGACCTGTGGGTATAAACTGCTCTCCAGGTATTCATTATCACACCTCTTAGCCTGCCACCTCCAATGGAAATAAGGGGGGAGTTCAATGATGAAATCACTACCTGTGCCAAAGGGTGAAAAATGCTGATTAAAATTGTTTATCCTACTCCACACCCTAAACAAGGCCAGTCCTTCAGGTTGTCCCATGGGTGGGGACGGTGACCCGCTGGCAGGGAAGCGTCAGTGTTTGCAGACTGTGGGGGGGGAGTGGGCGGGGCTTGTCACAATGATGTGAGATGGATGGGCCTTGTTTGTACAGCGAAGCGGGTAGGCCATTCCTGAGAGAGAGTGACCACTCCTGCTGCCCCGCCACCATGGTCCCCATTCCAGAATGCCTGTGAGATTCCGGATCTTTCCAGCATTTCGTCTCAGCCTGTTGTGAGAGCAGTACTGCACAGCCTTTTAGGGCTGCTAGTGAGAGAAAAGGTCTGTGTATATGTCTGTGTGCAGGTATTTACTGCCTTTGACACCATGACATCTAGTGCAGCAAATCTTTCCCTTCCTTCTTCTTTGCTATGACAATAGTTCAGTTATTTCAAGGCTGAAATAACTTTGAGTACCTCTTGTTTCTTCTGAGTTGTATGGATGTACTTTTATTCACTGGAAGTAAAATTATAATTAAACATAAATGTGCCCATACTTGGTGATTTGTTGTGTAGTGTGAAGAAAAAATATAATTCATTGATAAAAAGAGAGAATTTTAACAGGACTCACTTTTAGTTTTAGCATTGGAGAAAGCAATTGAGTGAAAATGAGAATTCAGTCTGCTGGAAAGGAGATATAAAATGTGGGTACATTTTCATATTAAATTTACCTCTCTCTGTCATGCACTCAATTCTGACAGCTTTTCACCATGTTGAAATACATCAGTTTTTTATTTTTAATTTAACAAGAAATTTCCATGATAGTTTTAATCAAGTAAGTCCATACATCAAGGGCAATTTATCACTGTCCATTTAAAGTTGTAAAATGGTGGTTAATTTTTATAGAGGGTGACAAATGTTAATGGGATAGGCTTATTGTATAAATGCTGAGGTCAAACCACCTATGATTAGGGGCTCACATTTGTATATAGTAAGGAAAGGCACTTTTTTCAACTTCCTGCAGTGAGCCTCCTGAAATACAAGCATGTGTCACACTTTGCCGCAACACTGCTGCCAATGGCCCATGTCAACTGAAAGCAGCATGACCCTGCCCTCCATGCGTCTGACCATTACACATGGTTGCCTGCACATGTGTACGAGGCTATCACTTTGCAAGGAAAAGCGCAGTGGCCTTCAGTAGCCCGCTGGATACGCATGTGCCTTCTGAACGTTTTTCCTTTTTATTGAAAGCAGGCCGGTTCCTGGGTCACTACTGTGTGAACGTATCGAGTGTCCCTGCGCTAAATGGTTGATGTCACATCTCTGGAATTCTTTCCTCTGGCTATTGCTTAATGGCCGCCCCTACTGAAAAAAGCGACCAGTAAAGCTTAAAAAAAAGGATGAATTCAGAAAGTGCCCACAAAGTGTCAGTGATTGTACACTGTGACCTCCTGCCTCTGTGGTTTAATTAAACAGTTCACTCATCACATGCTTGTGATTCACTTCAGCTGTTTGAGTTGGTGGTTGGGAACACAGAAATGAGAACAAACCGGAGTGTGCTCAGTCTCAGCGAACTAATTAGTCCCGAGGAAGATCTGTGTGTTCGTTAACTGGGGACATGAAACAATTATCACAAATAATTGTCAGAATGGTGATGATGGTGATCTGCCAAGGTTGTACAATGTATCACTGAATTAATCAAAATTCATCAGACGTACAGAAATGTCTTAGTCGAGAGAACATATTACTTTATATATTCTCCTGATATCAAAGCTATACAGTATAGAGTTAACAATGATGTATGAGTCTGTTTAGCATACTAATGTTATGTCGTTCTTTACATAAGAATAATTCTGCTAAACTGATTTACATAATCCATATCCTCATTTAATTAGTTTTCTAATGTGGTACAACCCAGACAAAGAAGGCATTGAAATGACTTTTTTTTAAAAGACGTTTTAGAAACACAATTTGTCTGCAAAGCATTAGCAATTGTATGAGGTGTAAGATAAGAGGCAAATATGTCACTGAAATTGCAACTTTCATTGCAATTTTACCTATAATATATGGAACTATTTTGTGGGGTAGATAAGCCTGCTTATATGAAACTGTTCACAGATGTTTTGGAAGCTGTGCACCTATGCACCAAACATGGGGCACCATATTTAACTAATCTTCAAGAAAATTACAGAATTAAAAAAGCTAGAGATGGAACAAACTGCAGGTATATTGTGAACCAGATCTGGAATTCCGAATGCAGTGGCCTGTTTCTCTTCACATTTTCTGTGAAATTGTAGTCATGTGTCCTTTAACCACAACAAAGTTTAGACAAGTTTTAGTTTCCATAAAATATGTGACAGTGTTAGATACTGTGGTGTGTAGTGCAGGGTATGTAACTATGTCTGAAATAATCTATCTGATATTGCATATATGTGATCTTGCCTGCTCTAGCACTTAAGCCTTTAAATTGATTCAGATGTAATACAGAAGAATTAATCTTTCTGGATCACATTCACATTTTAAACTGGGGCTTACTTTTAAAAACCTGAGGCGGGGATCTCAGCTGTAGAATTTGTAGAATTTGCACTGTACTTAAATCATATAAATCTACACACACACTATTTATAATGTTGAAAAAGGTTTTTGGGATCATTTTGAGGAAATTGCATTTGTGTGTGAGTGGGATTGAGAGAGATACAGACAGACCAACAGAAACAGTGAGACAGACAGAAAGAGACAGGAGGAAAGACAAAAAGAGACAGGAGGAAAGACAAAAAGATTCCCTTACACTCATTGTGGGTCAGTCACAGTTTAAATCTAGGTCTGACTTCAGGTTAGAAGTTCAGCAGTGAACTACATACATTGATGGGTGTGAAAACACAATAGACATAAATGGACAGCAGTCTGGGCCCCAGCACTGACTTTGGGACACTGGGATTAAACAATGGCACTCGTTGGTGCATCTCTTTCCTTATCTCTCAGGTCAGATCAATAGCCCCTCAGCTGATAAGATGCGTGCACAGGTGGTGCTTATAGTTTGCGCCTATCAGGGCCAGTGTGTGTGTTTTCACACCTCTGGGGTCACTTAGGCCTGTACGTCCAGGTAGGCTTGTGTAAAAGTGTTGGTTTATGTTCTTTCAGGTGAAGAACCATGTCACAGATAATCTCTGCGCTCCCCCTTGACAGCACCTTTTCTGTCCCCAGGGTCAAATGAGGTTCTGCGAGCTGATAACCCCAAAACTGCCACATCCTCATACTTGCAGACATTGCCAAGACTGTGCATGACTGACATAGCTTTCCTACACGTTGTACCGTTCCTGGATTTTTGCATGTTTGAGAATACTCTGAGAGGAAAACATGCATTGAACACTTGCACACAAATTGACCATAGATGTCATTTTAGCCTGTTCCTGACAACTGTGTTGCTATAATGACATTGTACTGTCTCATAATGAAATAATAATATATTCACAGTTGTATTTTTATTTTGTTTTTGTTTGTCTGGGGGAGAGGGGCATTTCATAGGTTAGGAAGACATCAGTTAACCATGCCTCTCCGTTCCATCCCCAGACCTGTTCACGGTTCTCCTTGTAGCCAATGGTAGCTCCTTTTCTTTGATATCCAGCTGTTATGAAGAGGGAGAAAAATTGGGGGGCTTTGGGGGCAGGGGGGGGGCAAAAGGAAGAGAAGAAGCATGCCTCTCTTTTGGGGGTTGGGTGATGGGGGGGGGGGGGCTGGCCGGCCTGTGCCATTTCCTCTTTCACTCAAATCAGATTGGAGAGGGGAGATCGTGTCCCCCCCCCCACACACACAACCCCCCCGGTGTCCCGCTTGGATAGCATTTCAAGGCAGTAGTTTGGGAGGGATATGCAAATCCTGCCCTGGCTGCCTGCCCCTTTGAAGAGGCACTAGCAGGCTGCAGCGTGCAGGGAGAGCACAGTTGGCTGAGAGAGCCAGTCAGCAGGTCTCCAGGTCCACAGGCCGTCTCCACGTATGTAGCACTGTGTCTGCTAGAGCCTCTCTCTTCTCTTTTCCTCTCTGTCTGTCTCTCCTTCTCCTTGTCTTCCACATCTGTGCATTTATTTTCTGAACCTCTCTTCTCCTGCAGTCGTCTGTTTGGTTCCCAAACCGTCTGTTGCTCCTTTCCATCCCTCCTCAGACCACAGGAAAGAATAAGGACGATGCCAGCACAGATGTTCGGGCTACATGCTCATTTTGAGTCCAGCTGAAGACGTCGGCATTTCAGAGGCCCAGGGGAACTTAAACAAAATAACTAAAGAAAATCAGAACTTTTCTCAACCGAAGGAAGGTTTTCGGGAGATCTCATTTTCACGTCCCTCCTTCATCCTCCAGCTTGGTTTTGTTTTTTTGTTTTTTTTTTTGGGTGCTTTTTGAGTGGGAAGGCTGAAGATGAAGTCAATTCTCTCTAAGGTCACTCTTCATCCTTTTCTCTTTGGAGTGTTCTTGTCTTTGGTGGATGCCAAAGGGACCTACTATGGCAATCCCTACCGATACAACCTCTACAAATCTGGAGTCAATCCCCATTACTCACCTGGGAAACCCATGGGCCGCCACAAGTGAGTACCTCTGACTATATCAGAATTAATACACTGTAAGCATACTTGATTTCACTCTTATCAGTTCAAATGCTGTATGAACAGATTTACGTTTAACATTTGAAATTTTTAAATACCACTAGAGTCACTTGCAAACCAAGGAATGGCTGGGACATCAAGTAGACTATCCTTGCAAAGGTGTTTGATTAATCTTTTGGTCAGGCCAACCAAATAATTTCTCTGGGTTTATGCTTTTCAGATAACCATCTGAGGTACAGTATATTCTAATAACACTGCAGAGCCACAGTTTACTTTGATAGCCATCAGTGGTATTTGACATGAAAGAAAAGAGGAAAACAATAATGATGAAGAACATATGCAGGAATTTTGGCAGAGTGACCTGGTATGGGAGAGTTTGCCCAGGTTTATTATAGACAGAATGTTTTTGGTTTATTTAACAAAAAAGCTAATGAAAAGCTTGTTGTGACTCACGTTAAATTATATGCAATACATATTCACTGAAATTCCGATTGCAAACAAATCAATCATCAATCACTCAAATTTTATTTGTATAGCGTATTTTGCAGCAGTTGTCACAATATGCTTTACAGACAAACACAAAGTGGAAATGTCTTGACATTGCACGCCATATTGCCTACAGTTTCACAGTATGATATTTTGCTGGCCAGGCATTTCCTTTAACTCTTTACAATGACGAAGATCATGGGGAATTGGAACTATAGCGTACACTCTATGGAGAATGAGCATGATGAATTGTCACTTATATGAATGGATATAGTTTTTAAGAAGATGACAGCATGTGAGATGTAGGGCAGTGCGTTTGTTGTGGTTGGAGCCCTGACCTCTGGACCTGAAGACCATGGGGGTCAGATCTGGGACGGGACACTGCTGTGTTATCAATGAGCTAAAGATAAAAGATGAAAGTGAATTCTTTATCATTTTTACCCCGGTTAATACCTTGGTAGAGGGGGGAAAGGTGAAGGAGGCTGCACATTGTCAGCTTGCAGTGTGAAGCTCAGGTTTCTGGGTTTGGATTAAAGCGATGTGGAGCACAGATCCCTCTCTGTGGACCTGTGCCATGTGCTCTCTGGGATCGGTGGTGACTCGGCTCTGCAGGAAGTTCTGATTCCTGTCTCTAAGAGTTCCTGCTTTCGCACGGGGAAACACAAAGCCGTCAGGCAGACTCAGGACCCAAACACCTCCAGCTGAAGCAGCTGAGGAGGCTCCTGCCCTAAATTCTTTCACCTTTTTTTGTTGTTTTTGCTTGGCTTCCTCTTTGGAGCCCAATCCCTCTGGACAGCTCTCGGGCTGCCTGCTGCTTTCCAGAAGCAGAGCCATGTCGAAGGTCGGTCCGGACTCTCCCTCCTGGACGTGGGCATGCCACTTCCATGCAGTTTATGAGTTTTAACTGTAGAGGAGTCCACATGTTTGGGTAGCGGTGAACCACACTAGCCCTGCTGTCTCAAAGCAGATGCAGATTCCTTTGCACTCACTGTAAATTTACATGAATGCTGTCAGTCATATCCAGAGTTTCCCCCAGATGTAAATATTTAAAACAGTGCATTTTAATTCCAGGCTTCTTCCTTGTCCTTAAAGACTGTTTTCATGGTCTGCACAGTGCATCAGTATAATATCTGTGTAATTGAGTGTCTTTGGTGCGTAATATGCCCAATGACAACAGCTACTGAGCTTCAACTCTGGCAGTATTGTGGCTTTATTAGAAAGGTCACTGCTCTGGGGACTTGGTTCTATGGCAGACATATTAGCGCAGTTGCTGTTGGGCTGAGCCAGACAATGGAAATAGAAGTCTGTCACATTGTGATGTCAAGTTTAAAAGCATGATCACACTGACCTTAAAAATAACACATGTTTAGTCCTTGCTAGTATACAATGAACAAATGAAAAGGGTCTTTCTCTAATACTACAGTGTAAACAGTGGCACTGGGCTTATGTGAGCTTGTTGGAAGCCAATTATGAAATTGTGTAGTGTAAGACCTACATGTGACTTTCAGCATCAGCCTGAAGGAACTTTTACAATGAAACAACCTCCTTCACCACACACACATGTACATATTACTAACTACACACATACACGCGGACACACACAAACACAATGCATAAACACCCATATGCAATTACATATTTAAAATAATACTACTACTACTAATAATAATAATACTACTCCTACGACTATTACTACTACTAATAATAATAATTTGAAATAAAGCCCCATACTTTGTCATTTCCCCCACGTCTCCTCTACCAAGCGATGCTGCTGAATTTTTTTTTGTTTTTCCTCTGCCTTGCAATGGAGCATGTGATTTGACAGCCGTTCCCCCCTTTTATTTAAAGCACTTCCTGGTGAGAGGCCATTGTGAGCCCTTTCTCATTGGGAGTGACATCTCAGACAATGACCACAAAGGCAGGGCCGTACTGTATGGGGGGGAGCCCGATGTGTCCCGCAGTAAAAGTTGGATTTCTCACTAAAACACTGCTCATTAGTCCCTTGTGTTCCCAGCTATTGATGGTCATAACCCCCATTCTTATGCCACCAGGAGAAAGCCACTGTGAGTCTCAGGAGGAAGTCTCTCTGCACAGCTGCAGGGACTGGTAGTGAATCTGAGGGCACCGCCCACTCAGAGTCCATGCCAGGTGTGCTTCTCCTGCTTCCAGAGCGAGCCACGCTAGTGTCTTAAGCGAGTTTTAAGTCTTAAGTTTGAGTAATGCAATTGATAAACGATGTTTTCTTATGAGAGGGACCTGCAGTCTAAATAAATTACTCATAAAATGTTTGCCTTCTCAAACATACCTGAGAGCATTGTTTCACTAGTGAATTTATCCCCCATTCAGTTTTGTCATACTGGAGCAGTTGCATACGGGTAACCTAACTAGTGAATAGAGGATTATTTGATCAGCTCTGAAATGCTGTACTGCTGAAGGGGAATTCTAGAACAAAGGGCCAAGTTCAGTCATTCCTCTTTTGTTGGGGTGGGGGGTGTCCCTTTTTGCCCACAGTTTGCCTCAGAGCTGCATGGGGCAGCCTGGTCCTTCTGTCTGTTCTGGGTGGGTTT
This sequence comes from Anguilla rostrata, assembly GCF_018555375.3. Taxonomy (NCBI): domain Eukaryota; kingdom Metazoa; phylum Chordata; class Actinopteri; order Anguilliformes; family Anguillidae; genus Anguilla; species Anguilla rostrata. Next base: position 20,355,563 of record NC_057943.1, on the reverse strand, counting down.
TGCACATGCTGCTTCTGGTGTAGGCCTGGTCATGGGGTCAGGAGTCAGCGGTGTGAGTTTGTGTTGGTTGTTCTGAGGAGGCCAGGGGGTTAGGGACTGGTGGGGGTGGGGAGGGGTTTCGGTCCTGAATCCACTGGGGTCACAGGGCTCACCGTGAAAGACAAGTTTAAGTTACTCCAAAACCAATTTCCCCCAAAGGAAAAAGGACCGCGTTCCAAAAACAGAGAGCAGTGCAGAGGTCCCCGCGGTGCATTAACGCTAATAACTCCTTCAGTGCTTCACACCATAACTGTGGCGTGTCAGGACTTTATAACAGTACGAGGCAGGAGGGGCTTTCAGGATTCCTAAACAGCCATGCCCAAATCACATTCCTAATCTCTGGTATGCAAGTGTTTTGGGGAAAAAAGAGCATGCCCTTCCTTTTCCTTTTCCTGAAAGGCAACAATTTAGGGGTGGCATTAGAATACGTAGATTGTCCCACTGCATACAGGTATTACTGTACCGAATTCCCCACAACAGAGACAGAGACTTTCTACCTGTGTAGTAGTCTGTGACATCTGTCTGCTTGAATTGCACAGTTGTTTTCTAGGGGGCCTCCCTGTCAAGGCAGAGAATTTTGAATATGCGAATTAGTTTTTAGGCAAACTACTGAGACCTTTTGTTTAACAATAATACCAATAGCATCTGAAAGGGTTAACACAATGGCCCCACATTCCTAGATCTGGGGCTGCGCGCAATTTATGCTGTGTATCCGGGCCAGGGTTTGACCTCTAACCCAAATACAGTACTGCAGGTCCCAGTCTTACCCCATGGCAAGCGCTGAGATATTCCACCCGCTGCCAAAGCTCTGGCAACAGAGTGGCCAGGTTTGCATATGAGGCTCCTCTCTTTCGCTCGGGATTCGTCAGCACGTGCGCGGTCCCCAGCCTCTCTCAGATTGCACCAGGGGCCGCAGGTGTGCTATTCTTCATTCTGATGTTCTCTTGATGTTGGAAACCTCCAAACATTTAACAAAAGTTTTCATCAAAAGGATGAAAAAAGGAAACCTCACGTGTCTAAACATTAAACCACAGTGTGAGGCTTTTCTCTCCCTTCCCGACCAATAAATCCCACTTAGGTCAAATTATGGGCCGTTTCTCATGACTGCAGGTGAAAGCAGCACATTATTGGATCGCCTGACAGTCGACGTTTACAGTTTCACTACACAAGAGAAGCAGAGCCGGAGAGGAGAAGGGGGGAGGGGCAAATTGCAATAATATTTGACAAAGAGTGCCGTATGGGAATCTAAAGAGAATTCTCTTTTCCCCTAGGGAAGGTCGAAGGGGATTTAGGCACTGTAACGGCATCCTAGATATATTTACACAAGGGACCAGCGCTGCCAAAAAACGATTCGCCTGAAAAAATGCAAATATTTTTTCAAAGCGACGAGGAGTGTGAGCGCACTGCTCCGCTCAGGCCCTTTGATGAAGAGACAGAGGCGTAAGAGGGAAGCGCAGGACTCGACTGCGGCTCGAGCTGGGAGATTGTCGCTGGCTGGTCTGGGGCCTCCACCACATATGAAGAGCCTGCTCCTCATTTGGTGGCCCCCTGGACCCCCTCTCTGATGCGTGGCTCCCGGGCTCCGTAGCGCTGTCTGTGTGGTCCTCCCATAGCTCATGTGTGGAACAGCTCGGAGGTGCTCGCGTCTAAAAGCTGATCCATCAGGGGCTGCTGGGATCTTCTGTGTGGAGGCAAACACTTGCACGTGCGGCAAAGCACTCACTAATGCTCCGTATGCATCTCCCTTACAAAGCCACATCTTCTCTGTCTGGTCTCCTCATTGGAGAAACACCTGACTAGATCAAATATCATAGGCGAAAATACACTGGCAGGAAAGTGAATGGGGAGGGATGTTTTTTTTTGGGGGGGGAGGGGGGTTAAATATTTTGCTAACATCTGGATTCTTTTGCTTTAAGGCTCAAGTTAAAATATGAACGCTATTCACTTTCCCCAGATGTCCACCTGACAAACAAATCTTGGTTCCCAATTTCTTTTACCTCTCCAGTGGACCCCATTGTGACGTGAGAAACATTCCTCCTTTCTAAATATATTCTTCTGCGGGCTGTCCATCATCTTTGTCCCCTGTTCCAGTAACAGGCCTTGGGGGAGCTGCGCACTCGTGAATTAAATGGATGACAGGCTGTAAGAGATTTTTTTCCCCTCTATCAATAAAGTCCTATATTTATTGGGAGGAAAATACTATGATAAAAACTTCTTAAGTTTTATTGAATGATTTCCAAACCAGCTGTACTTTGAGGTTGCGTTAGGGTCATGATATTTCAACACAGTGCATTATTTGTACAGCTTAGTGTGTATAATGGTGACCATCTGAACTCCCTGGTTATGGGGGATTCTTCTAAAGTTTTCAATAGCGGAAAAATAGAAGAATATGAACTTTAATTGTATTATTTTCCAACTGCCGGGAGCATTGTTGGTGCACAACATTAGTTTCGTTCTCTGAAGATTGTTTGCTCAGGAATTTGTTCATGAACACGAGTGGGCATTCGGGGGTGTTGGGCAGATTTGGGGGTTCATGCTCGAGTGTTTGAGCACTCAGAATATTTTTTTCATGCCAGGCTCTTGAGTGGATCAATTACTGGTTCAGCTCTCAGGAGTTCTGACTCATTGAAAATCCCCAACCTCAACATCACGAGACCAGGTTACACAGCGACAGTTACTGCCTGGATGATTTACAGCAGCTAAATACCTCATAAGATTTGAATGAAAGGAGCCCTATCATGAGCCTGTTTAATCCAAGCCTCTCCTATCTGTTTGATTAAAAAAGCACACATTCTGCTGTATTCATTTGCACAGTGTGAGAGGGCTTCACTCAGAATAGACTGAGGAGCCAGTAGCTTCAGATTATTACTCCTGGTTTCCGCATGTCACCAGCCTTTTTTTACAAAACCTACACTTAAAGAGTTAAGCAAAGCGCCAACAATTGCAATACTTTGGGAACAAAAGGCACATTGTTCATAATGTCTAAATACACTCATAAACGCACATAATACGTATACATAATACATAATACTGTTCGTAACATTTGTGAACTCCGACACACCTTTTGACACACCTTTTCGTTGCAAGCTTTACTTGTGTTGATCACAACCCCCCCCCCCTACTCAGCACCTCAACTAGTTAGGATGTGCATATATTTTATATTTAAATACCCTCAAATAAAATCTAAATATATCATCAGAATGTGGTGGCCATTAAAATATAAGTTGCAGAGGTGGTCAATCGCACTGAATCATGTTTTGCAGTTCTTGATGCTAAGCAATGTTTTGTGGGAGCTTAGAAGAAGAAAAAAACAGTACAGGCATGCAGTACGCATACTGTATGCTGTTTTTCACTTAGTCACCCTACGTCCCCTTAGACCAATAACGCGAACACCAGCAGTATCTCAATCTGACAGCTTCATTTCTGTTTGAGCATTCTAAAATGAATCACTGAACATATGCGTACAATTTTTTATTATTTTTTTATTTTATTTTTTTGGAGCCATGCCATAGGCCAAGATTTGCATTTTGCCCTGTAATATTGTTAAAGACCTCTAACAGGTCTAACAGGAGGCAGGCGGTTCCATTGTTCCAGTACCGTTTGGAGAGGCTGGATGTTCTTGAAAGGAGTGGCCATGAGACAGAGATATCCCTGATCAGCGTGTTTGACATTTCCCACAGGAGATTAATTTTTTTCCGAAATAGGCCGACAGCTGTTCGATCCTCGCACTGGACACACTGCTAAAACATTTTGTAGTTGCAAGGATCGCTGGCAGGACATCTAACTGACATCCTGTTGTTCTCTTTCTCCTGCCCTGTCCTCAGAAACTATTGCGCTTACGTTGTCCAGAAGAACATCTCATGCACGATGCAGGACGGGGTGGCCACCTACGTCAAGGCAGAATACAGCAAATGCGCGTGGGGGCAGAAGTGTCCAGCTGTCATGTGAGTTCTTCAAGTTCCACAAGCAAATGCTATAATGTTTTTTCAGTCTTTTTAAAATCACTGTCGCTAAGCATACATGTAGGTTTGGGGGGGGGAGACATGGAGACATGTCAGCCCCAATATTTTCATTTGGATTGATTGCTAGACTAGATGGCACTAGGTGGTCCAACGGCCCCCAAAGTGAAATGTTGAATTTGGACTTTTGTTAAAGAACAGAAATTTCTGAGACTGACCATATTTGTTTTAATTCAACAGCTCAGCTGATGACTTCTACTCATGTGTTGCATATTTGATCTCTAATTCTAATCTATGCTGAAAGAGATGACTACTATGGATTGGCTAAATGCTGACATCATGTGTCTATGTTTGGTACTGCAATACCCAAGTTGGAGCCAATCCTATTGCGGTCTGCGCTCAAGCCAATTGTTGAAGAAACTGCAATTTACACTCAGTAGAATATTTATTATCATAATATAAAACATATATAAAGATGGTGACAGATCCTAATATATATTTTAAATATAATTTGGTCCACCTTTTATTTCAGCCAAAAAGGGTTATGAGGTACTGTTTTTTTAACACAATAACTAAAATAAATGAAATTAAATAAATTAATCTATATTTCAAATATACATTTCGATTTAGATGTTAAACACCATTAAATAGCTCTTCTAAACAGAGAAAATTAAGCCAGGAACACCTGTGACTATGACACGCTCATGCTTTCCATTGACTGACTGTTTTATCCAGGTACCGGACATTCTACAAGCCCAAGTACAAAGTGGGGTACAAGACTGTGACTGAGCTGGAGTGGCGCTGCTGCCCAGGGTATTCGGGTGAAGGCTGCTTCGATGGACCCACTGCCCTCCCCGACATGCCCCCGTTCAAAGGTGGCCTGCCCCATCCCGGTTTTAAGGGATACCCCCGCGGGCACCCCAGGGGCCCTGAGCAGAAGCCCATCCCCGGTGGTCGCCTGGACCCCACAAAATCCAACTATGGTGAGCCGCACAGTCCTGTTCAATTTTTAACACTTAACACAGAATGTAATACGCAACTATAATCCTGTTATCAGATAAGCACTGACATTGATGCTGACTATGGTCTTTTGTTAAAATAAGATTGAATTAAAGTAAAAGATGATATGATACTGCAGTCTCACCTGTAAACCTATTTGTTATATGTCTCAGCCTGAGGGTCTCTCTCTCCCTCTCTCCCCCTTAAGGCCAGAAGTTTGGTGGGGTGACAGGCGAGCGCCTGGACCGGATCGAGGAGGACGTGCGGCGGCTGTCCAAGGGGCTGGACACACTGAACGGCGCGGTGACGGGCCTGGAGGAGCGCTTGCGGCAGGGCATGCGCGAGGACACCAACAAAATGCTCACCACCCTGCTGGGCACCGCGCCTCGCACCTCCGACTCCACGGTGGGCTTCGGCGTCATCCCCGACGGGACCCCGGACGGCCTGGAGGGCGGCGAGGGCTTCCCCGGGTTCGGCGACCTGGCCGGCCGGGTGACGGAGGTCAAGGACGAGATCCGGGCCAAGAGCGACATGCTGGACGAGATCCACGGCATGGTGCTGGGCCACGACGGCCAGCTGAAGCAGCTGCTGGAGGCGGCCGCCGGCAGGCCCGTCTCCGGGGACACGCAGAAGCTCCTGGAGGAGCTGCTGGACGCCAAGCTGGCCGGAGTGCGGGCCGAGATCCTGGACGGGTTCGAGAGGCGCCTGACGGGCATGCAGAGCCACTGCGACGAGCGGATCGGCCAGGTGCAGCAGCAGTGCCACCAGGACCAGCTGAACGGCCAGGAGCAGATGGAGACCTCCCTGGACGGCCGGGAGACCGGCCTGAGGAAGGAGCTGGGGGACCTGCAGGCTCAGATCCAGGGCCTGACCCTGACGGAGAGCTGCTGCACACAGGTGAGCAGCCTGGCCCAAAGGATGCTGCTGCTGGAGGACTCGGTCAAAGGCCTGACAGAGTCCCAGAGGCAGCTCCAGCTCGCCCACAGCGACCAGACCATCCACGTGGAGACCATGATCGAGGGCCGCCTGGAGTACATTGAGGGCCGGATCAACACCACGGAGAGGGTGCATACCGAGGACGGGGGGCGGGGGCCAGCCGATGGCCTGGACGGCTGGAAGACCTTGCTGGATGACAAGCTCAAGACGCTGGAGGACCGTCTGTTCTTGGCGGTGGAGGAGCTGAGCAACGTGACAGCTCCCGCCCTGCTGGAGGGGCAGGCGGTGCCAGCGCTGGAGACGGAGATCGAGGCGGTGCGGCAGCGGGTGGAGGAGGGCCTGGATGGGGTTCAGAAGCAGCTGACCGACCTGGAGCTCCTCTGCACCTCCGCCTGCTCCCCGACCATGGACGGGCAAGTGGACACGGGGGAGAAGAAGGAGGAGGAGGAGGACCATTGCGGCACCATGGAGGGGAAGCTCACCGGGCGCTTGGACGGCCACTCGGACCGGCTGGACAGGCTGAACGGCACGCTGGGCGAGGTGCTGGCCAGGCTGGCCCAGGAGGAAGAGGAGGGCTCCATTCAGGGGGAGATCACACTGCTCAAGGTCAACATCAACTCCGTCAACCGCACGCTCAAGGGCCTCCGGGAGTCGGTGGGCACCTTCACCCGCGAGGTGGGGCACGTCAACGCCTCCTGGCAGCAGCGCGAGGACAGGCTGGCCAGCCAGGTGCAGGGCATCACGCAGCTGGTGGGGCGGCAGGTGTCTCAGCTGGGCTCCAGCGAGCGCCGGCTCATCCAGCTCAAGGGCGAGCTGCAGAGCCTGAGGCGCAGGCTGGCCGGCGAGCTCCAGGGCTGCCGCAGCACGGCGCTGGGCGTCCAGAGGGAGGTGATGGCCGTGGACAGCCGGGTCAAGCAGGTGGAGGGCCGGTGCAGCAGCCTCGGCGACCTGGCCGATCACCTGGAGAGGATCCGGGGGGAGCTGGAGCAGCACTCCGACGGCTACCTCCTCCAGGTCAACAGCACACTGGCCAGCCACTCGCAGCAGCTGTCCGAGCTCAAAGACGGACTCAAAGACTGCGCCGCCAAAACGGGACAGGCGGGGCCGAAGGGCGCCCAGTAACACGCTTGCGCGCCTGTGGAGCCGTGGCTAGTGGATATATGGATCGGTGAGACATCGATCGTATGTTACTCCAATGGGGCATTTCACTCTATTCCTTCCATTTTCGTTTTTCCTGTTTTGTATTGATTTTAACTGACATTTTAACTTATATGAAGAAAAAGTGACTGCATTGTTATGTTACTAGATGTATTTTATAAAGATAACAAGGCAAACAACACTAATAAGCTGCTACGGGTTTCTACTGGCAAGTCAATTCTACTTTATTCGTTATGGTTTCTTGTCCTTACTTTTTTTTTTAAATACTGTATGTCAACATCAAGGGTGCTAAACGTTTTGTACATGTTTGATTTGCCATCAAAATGTTTGTAAAAAAGAAATGGGCTTGGTTTTTTGTATTTCCTATAGTGTGAGCTTTCCTCTAAGCTAATATTTTACATGAAGGTGAAACTGTTTAAGAGAATGAGAAAATTAAAAATAATATACTTCAGAGTTTATCATGTTATGGTGAAGCAATCCAGCATGTCAGCATGATACTGTGCTCTTGCTCAGTTGAAGTTCCATGGGTGACCACCGAGTGTCAGACGTATGAGCTTGAAGTTCAGTGAGTGGCCACTAGGTGACAGGCAAATCCAAAAGTTAAATGAATGGGCAACCATTGGCAGAGTTAGTTTAGCTTATTCAAACATATTTTTTGGAAATACATATTTTTCTCCAAATTAAACAAACATTGGCAGAATGTTCTTTTGTTTAACTGAAAGTTTCTTAGAATAATCAGCAACATGTTGATGTATGACTAACAACTGAATTAAATACAGTAGCTACACATTGGCGTTACGTGCTGTGCAGATTGCATCTACTGATGCCTTGTATTTCTGCCAGAGGCTACTACTTATTTCCTATTCAATACTCAAATAATGGTTTTGTTTTGCATGCAATTGTGTGCAGTCACTGCACCTCCCACAAATATAACTATGGTAAAACAGAATGGTCTTTCAAATCAATTGTACAATAATCATCTGGAAAAGGATTTTCAGACTTGCCAAACAAAGATCACAGCACGCCACAATGAACATATTTCTGTACATTATTCATGCATGCACATTTGCCGACCACAATCAAACCCCAGCTTGGAAATGCAATAGCTCACTTGTCATATATCACTATATATGATAATGACTCATGAAGAAGCATCAAAGTGCCAGATTGCATTTTGGGGAAGCAAACGAACCTGCTGGTCCTGTGCCTGCGTCACTGACATACGATCATTTTTATTGCACAGTTTTCTTCTCTCTGGTGCCGAAACATGCATCTGTACAGCTTAGATTTTATTTCTGAGAGCATAAGCATTGCACTAACTGTATTTGATGAAAGCAATGTGGAAGGCCTCGCACTACAAAAAGGCCAGAGGTCATTACTGAACAAGTGGGACAGAAGGCAGCCCTGAGCTGTGGAGGCCCTGCATCCCGCCAAGAGCGCTGCTCTGCTGCGCTACGGTCGCGTAATTACCCTGACAGCATAAGCGGAGCAGCGCGGAGCCGTTAGCCGCCAGCGTGACCCCATGGTTACTGCAGCATGTTCCAACGCCCCTGTGGCAGAGTCAGAGCCTTGGGCCTTGTGGGCTGAGAGGGGCGGGGGAACGATGCGCGCTCATTTTCTTTTTTTACACTCGGGAACATGTCGTGGACGCGGCAGCTCATCGTCCCTGTCGGGCCCCCAGGAGCCAGGAAGCGAGGGATGCCTGGGCTAACTGATGCAGTCCTCGCTTTTCCCAGCTGTCAGCCCGCTGCCTCAGCCATAAAGGTTAGCGCTTTGGCGGAGAGGATGGGGGAGCGCTCGACCGCGGCGGGAGGTGACAGCACTCATCAGCGTGATGGCCTATGGCTGCCCAATCACCAGGTCAGGACCCTTTGTCAGTGTGGACGTGAGCCTTTGATTGCGGGCAAGGTTAATAAAAGAGGTATGTGCAATGACAGTAGCCAAAGGCAAAAAGTGCAGGTTCAGGAGGCAGACACTGGTTTTGTGTAAGCACGTTTAGCAGGATTCAAGCCCCAGGGTCTGCAGGAAGATAGAGCCCCACGATTCTGAACCTCAACAGATACAACCTGGACACCAATGCCTCCCCTCCTTCATCTAGAAGGACAGGTCCGTGCTCAGTAAAGCCGTCAGGCAGGAGAGCTGACATTACTGCGATGCTCAGTAGACAAATTCATCACGGGAGATGTGGAGCAGAGGAAATCCTCCGCTCTTAAGGCCACTTCGTTCATTCGCTGCACACAGTCACACTGGTGGGGGCACACGTGCACAGGCACCGACCGCAAGTGCACAACCCCGAGGCACTGCATTGCAAAAGCCATGATTCGAGGGCAACACATGCACCGTTGCCCTAAGCTCTGACTGGCCTCCCTCCCCACTTCAGAGTGTTAGCAGCAAGACTCGACAATGGCAATGCAACAGTTGACACCTTTTTGTTTTTAGTCTACAAATGTACAATTGAACAGTAGAGTAAAAGGAGAAGCGCTTGTCTTCTGCCCTGAATTCTGACTCATGGAACCACGCTAGCTTTATGTGGTTTCATGTTTCTCGCGAAAAGCTCCTTTGGTTCCTTCCTGCGCTGTGACTGTAACTGCCAGCCATTTTCTCAACTCGTGGGAAATATTTGAAATATGAGGCATGAATATGTAGTAGTATGTCCACAAGTACCTTTCATCTGCTTCTAAATGGAGTAACGAAAATAGCAGGAAAATAATAGGAAAAACTGATCTTAGACCTGTCTGTGGAATGCGTAATTTTTATAGCGACCTTCAGTCTTTTAATCTGAAATTGAATTTCTGGGACATTTTCTGAGATAAGCGGAGGGATGCCCTTGCTGTTGAAGTTTCTTGATTCAGCACATTTGCAAGACTAAAATACAAAGCCAAGGCAAGTCAACGAAAACAAAAACAGGACTTCCCAGTATTGGGAGCTCAAATGGTGAGAAACACAGTGCCTGAGGTCATAGTTCAGACAAAACATATAAAACAACTTTATTGGTTCTGTCAAGAAAAGATCATTATTAATCAGTACAACTCTTCTCTTTGAAAGTTCATTTACTTTATTGGTGGATTTGAATAACAATGGTAAAAAATGCAGTCTACTTCAAAGTAATCTCAATAATCAAGGATATGCAGATACATATTTATATATACACACGCAGGCACGCTCACACGCAAACACACACGCTCACAAACACACGCAACTGACATCAAGTTTATATGTGGCAAATGGCTTCAATTCAACCAGGCAGGTTTCAGACTCCTACAATCACAAAAGTACATTTTTATTTATTTTATTTGAATTTAGCAAACCACTGTAATAGAATTTGGAGTTCTTTACGATGCTCCAGTTTTGCTGCCTGAAATAAACATTATTGTCTCTTGGATCTGATTTCTTTGACTTTGCTAATAAAGAGATATTTGAGAGAAACAGCACTGCGGCGCAAACCGCTGGCTAACTGTGGGCCCCATCGATTGCTGTGGTAACCCTTTCCTTCCTCTTTCTGCAGCAAAGACCCTCTACACAGGCTCATCCACCCAGACAGGTATGGTCAGCAGAAAAAAAATGTTCACATTTTTTTTCTGATGAACTAGAAGTATTTTACTTCCACTAAAACCATTTATAAAACGTCAGGCACGCGATGGGGCAGAACAAATTTGGAATACCGGAAAAAGCCTTAATATTATAAAGGGGGCTAAAATGTGACCTCAAACTGGAGATCACAAGATCAAAAGATCTAGAAGTCACTGAAATGAAGTGCGCCAGAGAGGACTGTTAAATATCTGGCCTTGTTTCTCTTAAAGAATGGTGCGCTATTGTGAGCTGAACAAAACTGACCAGCAGAAACTACTCCAAATTCTTGTGTAATACTATTCTGCAGCGATGACGACTATTTGAAAACACAATGACACATGTAAAGATTCACAATTCATTTCATTTAAATAATATTGTTTTATAAAAAAAATGAAAACAAAAACACATGAAAACAATGAAATAAATAAACGGTTTAAGGCTGCCAACCACTCAGAGGGGGTCCCTCTTCATTTTGGCTGGTGCTGAATAGATTCTATCATGGCTCTTGAAGAACTGTGACTGACAATGCATGGGAGGGGTTTCACAGCATAGTGTTCAAAGCAAACTGCAGGCTTGAGCACTGATCCCGGATCAGCGACCCTGACTCTTTCCCCAACCATCCTGCGTGAAACACAGACCCAGAGCCTGAGCGGCTCCGTCAAGCATCACCTGACACTGTGAGCCCTGCGAGCGCCAGGGCTGGCCGTTTCGCTCAAACACAAAGGGAGAGGGGGGAAGGTGCCATGGCCCCGCCTCCCACTCAGCACCCCCACGTGATTGGCTAAGTGACGTCAGCTCGTGCATGACTGGGTTCCAATTAAGACAATGATACATGCAGGAACAGATGTCTGCCATACCATAACTGGTTTCAAACAGCACAGAGTGACCTCCTCAAATGGGTTTTTAGGGACAGCACCATTTCATGAGGTGGGGGGGTTGCTAAGCGAGAGTCTCGGACACAGGTGGCCCCTGACGGGTTCCCCCTCCCTGGGTTCTCATTGGAAACGGCGCTGCGTTTGGGTGGTACAGATGTCTCCCCGACGGGCTACACCTCCTATCGGGATTTAAAGTTCACCGCCGTCGCGCACAACCGCCATATTCTAGCTGCTCTCTTCTTTCTATACTTACCATCACTACAACAACAGCAACACAGAAACCACTAAAAAAATCTGAATCAATTAAATATATAGAGGCCTGCCTCTAAATTAAATTCAAACTTCAAACATAAAAACAAGTAATGTTTTATCATGTCTGTTCATATAAGATACTATTTTTGAATGGGGTTTTTTTTAAGTTGAGGCATGAAGGGGTGCAGCTAAATGGGAGGAGGGGCGCTGCAACGAGGGGCTTTCCACATGCACAGACACAGGCTCGGCTCCGCCCATACACTGGCATTTACACTTGTACCCCTAAAAGGAAACCGTGACCTCAAAGTAGGAACATTAAGAGTGACGTGTCAGACAGCAGCGCTCAGAGGCACCTGGCAGGTCAGGACCCAACCATTTCCTCCCCCTCCCCTCCCCCCATGGTCCCAAACCGCCCCCTCAATCCAACCCCCCAGGGATAAACAGGAGTGCCAACGCAAACCTGAAGAAAGATAGGGAAGCTGGAACTACTTTGGGTGCATTCAAATCAGGAGGGTGGAAACTACATCACCTGGATTTACATCTCCGGAAGAGAGGAACCTCTTATATATTGTAACATCAGTGTTCATAGGCTTGCGTAATGGCCTTTTTTTTTTCAAAACGACTCATAAAATCGATTATTCAAAAAATTTTCAAGCGATGAAATCTCCTATTGCCCTTCAGTCATAGAACAGATGCCTTAAGACCACTGTGTGAAAGGCACACACACACACACACACACACACACGCGCACACGACTGAAAGAAAACAGCACTGGAAACGAGCAGAATGTGTGAGTACAACTTCGGCCTGTGGTATCTGAGGTCAGATATGACACACATAGCGTTCGCTCAGACACAGTGCCTTTAACAGCACACACATGGCTATCGCAGCTCTGCGCAGCTCCGCGCAGCTCCTGCACCTCTCTTTAGTGTCTCTTGGCTGGAGCCCGTGGAGCTGGCAGCGAGGCCCATTGTTCTGTGGGACAGCCAGCTGGAGCGCGCTAACGCTCCCACTGGGCTCAGCGAGTCCTGAAGGGCGGGCGGGCTCCAGGGCGATGCACCGCGCGCGTCACGGCTCGCCAGCACGCCTGCGTCTCAAACCTAACGTGCCAGAGGAACAAGCGGTGTGGCGAGCGAGGTGCACAGATGAGGGCCTGCCTTTGGTGTGCGGTCTCACTGCTTAGCCAGAAAACCCTTCCTGCTTACTAACCTAAGTGATATAGCGCCAGTACAAGGTCAGCTAATAGAATCTCATCTAGTCCAGCGTCATATCCAGCAAGTCAAATCTTCAAAAAAACAAAAAGAAAAAAAAAAAAAGATTTTCAAATCCATCTCAGGTGATCCCAAAAATCACCAACTAAACAGTGAGGAAGTCAGGTGGCAGTGCCCTCACCCGGCTCTGGCGCGGGCACCACGGCACTCTCTTACACTGAGGAGGTGCCCGTTTCTACAGGTGCGTTCAGTGGTGTACGTGCCTTGAGCTGTCAGTGCTGGCACGCTGTCATTGTTCAAGCACACCCTGGAATTAGCTGCAGCAGGGTTTGCATACAGCCTGGACTGTGCAGTCGACAGGCTGTGTCCACACTGGGCCACTTAAACAGGAACTGGCAGCAGGAAAGAGATGAAAACACTAGCGTTGCAACCAAAGCACCTGACGCAGGATGATCCCTCGCTTACTACGAAGGAGGAGTTCGTTTGTTTTGGCTGCATTTGTTCCCCTTCTGGACGAGCAAAAAGAAAGACAAACAGACCCGGCAAACCCAACGAGACCATGCTCGAGATGCCTCAAGGTCCAAGATTGTTTTCCACACAAGCCCACGGGAAATCAACGTGGGCGTGTGCAGCACAAATGAGAACAACATATCTTGGGCTGAAAATTGTGTGTGTGTGTGTGTGTGTGACTGCTCATGCGTCTGTACATGTACACATGTGCATGTGTTCTGTGGGTGCTGCAGGAATGCTTCTATCGGTGCGTGTGTGTGTGTATGCATATATGTGTATATGTGCGAGGAAACACTGGCTTCCCCAATTCAGTGCATTAAGAAACGGCAAACACAACATCATTCCTACTAATCAGCAGTTACACGCGGTTTGGAGAACACTAAACTTTACAACGTCGCAGGAGCAGTTCCACTGATCAAGTGTCCGTACGGACACGCGCGTCACGAGCACGCGGCCGGCCAGCGCTGTTCGATGCCCGCGCGCTGTCGGGAAGTCCTGCTCATCTTGGCGAGGGCGCGTGTGTTCAGGTCCTGTGAGCGCAGCCGGTTTCGTTTGCGTTTCCTTTCCAGTGGTCCCCCGTGTTCACCGCCCCTCTTTCAGTGCAGGAGTGTTTCACAATACAAAAAAAAGAAAAAAAGAAAAGAAAAAAAAAAGACAAAATGAAAGTACTAAAAAAAGATATACTACTTCAGGAAGTTCCACACAGAACCAGCTGTGTGGACTCATACTTCTGGCTGCTTGGCGCTGCTTGTTTCTCAGTGTAGAGGTTCAGTGCAGCTGGGGGACCCAAAGGAGACTGGCCACGGGTCCCCGGGCTATGGGGGCCAACAAACGGAACACCAAGAAGAGTGTGTGTGTGTGTGTGTGTGTGTGTGCGCGCATGTGCGTATGTATAAGTGCGCACGTGTACATATGTGTGTGTGTGTTTGTGTGTGCGCATATGTATCTGTGTGTGTGTGTGTGTGTGTACGCGTGTGTATGTGTGTGTGTGTGTGTGTGTGCATTTGTTTGAAATGGAAAGGACTCCCTAAGCTAAGACTGGGACAGGGAGTTTGTTGCCTAATGGTGCATGACCTGATGGAGGCACTGTTGCTTGTTGTGAACTGTAGGCAGCTCGGTCTGTGAGCTCGGTCTGGAGTCCGAGTCCCGCTTGGAACAGAAATGTCTGTGGTCAAAGTGACAGTGGATTCGGCCTGCTCTGCAGCTGCACAGGAGGGGGGCAGGAAAGCTATGGCGTGAGAAAGGAAGGACAGAATAAATGAGTAAACGGGAGCAGAATAAAGCGCTGCAGGCAGGCCTAAGGCATCGGTCGCCGTGAGGACTGGGCGCAGACAGCAGAAGGATGGGCGGAGTTACGGAGGCGGGGGAGCGTATTGGAGGAGCCAGTGCGGACACGCGGTTCGTCTCCTTGTTCGGTCGTTTGAAAAAAAGACCAGCTTCTTTTTTGGGGGGAAAGCGGCGATGGAGACCGTTGAAATATGGCTGTAGTGGGAGGCGCGGCTGTCGCTTGGTTACGAGCGGGGGTTGCCGAGGGGCGGGCGGTCGTCGCTGTAGCCGGTCACCGGGGCCATCTCCCTGGTCAGGCTGACGGTGATGTTGGTGTACAGGTGGCGGCGGGTGACCAGAGGCTTGTACCTCAGGTTGTTCAGTCCGTCCAGGCCCTGCCTCTCCTTGGACTGCCGGAGCAGCGTGTACCTGCAGGGACCGCAGAGGGGATGAGGAAACAGGCCAACCCCCCCACAAGTTAAAGATGGCCGCCATATTTCTCTGAGGCAGCACACCCAAAAATAGTGGCTTGGACACGCATAAGTCTTCATTCACAACTTCCACATCTTTGACCATCAAAGAAGGTCACACAAATGCGTTCTGTCTAGCCAGCCTTCCTCCCGGCGTCAGGAGAAGTAATTCTGAGCGCTCCTGTTGTGACGCAGGTGAATTTTAGAACAGGTGTCCAGTCTCACCTGCCCAGGAACTGCGCCTCTCCGTGGTGGTGGTGCGGGATGGACATGTAGCGGCCCATGTCGCCCAGCGGCCGGCTCACAGAGTACCCCGCGAACTGCACCCTGCGGGGGGGACGCAGAGCGCGTTCAGGCGTGAGCATGCTCCGCAGACACAGGTACACAATAAAACACAGGTACACAATAACGCGCAGGTACACAATAAAACACAGGTACACAATAACGCGCAGGTACACAATAAAACACAGGTACACAATAACGCGCAGGTACACAATAAAACACAGGTACACAATAACGCGCAGGTACACAATAAAGAGATGCTGTTCGACCCAGATCAAAGGGCTCTGCAAAGACCTTTACTCGTTCTGTTGTACGTGCCAGAAGCATTCTCAGTGCATAATATTTCCCAATAATAAACTTAATGGCCGTATAAAAAGTGGTCATGGCAGTACAATCACTGGGTGTGTTCTGAAGCAGACTGAAGTCCCACCTCTTCTGAGTGCATCTTAGTTCACCTATTATTCCCACGCCATAGCACTCTCACCTTTTGAATCAATTCAGTTTGTGGTTTAGCTTGTACTTCCTTTGGTTAGCTCAGAGTTCTTTGTTAGCATTTTTCTACTAGTGATTTAATGATGTTCTTAGTCAGGTCTGGAACTATTGCTCATTTAAACCAGGTGCATGTACTCATATTTCTCCAACACTGTTTTGGAAAAAAGTGTCTGTTATATGAACGTAATGTAATGGAATAAAAGTGGGCGGTTTGCATTGTTGTCTCAGAAAAATTCCTCACCTGTTCCACAGGTCATCGTCCTCCCCTCCCCAGCCCCAAAAAGCATTGGGGAAACCGTTGATTTTTTGGAACTGCTCCACAGTGAGACCACTGACCCCACCAAAGAACTCATTGTATGGAAGCCTGCAGGGAGCAAAAAGCAATAAATAGCATTATAGGGGACAAAACAGCCAAAAGCTTGATAAAATAGGTCCAAGAAAAAAAACAAAAACCTCACTAACATGAATATATCATCAGCCATCCAGAGATTTGAAAGTACTCAAATAAAAATGAAACACAAAAAAAGTAGGTTGAACCAAAGTGCAAAGTGTTTAACTGGCTAGTTAGTTAATATCTCATTATAACCACAACGTATTACAAAGGTGAGTCATATTACACAGGTGATTCATAATACGTTCAATGCTAATTAGCAGTATGTGTCAGCTATGAAAGAGTTTCTACAGCAACTCACGACCTAATGTGGCAAGAGGAAAAGTGTTGAAAATTACGCCAGCGTACACCAAACACAAACCACATTGGCAAAGAGGACAGACACTTAACAGGACAGTTGCCAAACACCCCAAATAAATGGCTTAAAAAATGAACCACAGAACTGAATGAACACCTCTATGACTCTGTCTCAACAAAATAGGCATTTTGTATACTTCACTACAGTGATACAGTGTTAGATACTACATAGCTTTTAGGTAAACTAAGTATTAAGTGCAGTTTAGTGGTAGGAATAGACAAGCAGTGTTGGGCTGAATGGCCTGTTCTCGACTTACTTTATGTTATGTTATGTTCTGTTATGTTATACTTCACTAATTGAAAAAGTTATGGTCTGATGAGTCATTTTTTACTCCATTTTCTTCAAGTTATTTATATCATTATCTTGTAATAACAAATGTTGTTTTCCCAAGATAACGGCATAACATCTGAAATCTTTACATTCAGTTGTGATTTTGTGCCAAATTTTTTTTGAATAAAAATTCATTGTAAATATGCAGACCTTTTGGAAAATATACCATACATGACAAATATTTGTTTCATTTTCTGCTATATTCAATTTCCAAAAGGGTTTACACTTCAAATGTGAATCTAAACCATGGTTGTCTATTGGACAAGCCTTTGAAAAGCCAAAGAATGCCTTTTACTTGGGTTTATGCATAATGCCTCACTCACATGTAGTAGTACTTGTTGAGCTTCACAGCAAAGTGTCGGGGCATGTTGCTGCAACCGTAGTAATTACGGTCGTTCTCCAGGATGTGGTCCACATCGTGGAAGACCATGCAGTCCCAGTTCAGGTCTTTCATGGCCTCCTTGAACCCCACGTTGAACAGCATGGCCCGGTTGAAGGGCTTGTTCCCTACCTAATGCACATACACACACACACACACACACACACACACACACACACACACACACACACACACAGGTTTTCGTTAACACATTGCAACATTAATTCCATTAGAATGCGTAATGGAATTAATGAGCGTTGAGTAAGCACTGATACCTTGCACTCAACAGATAAGAATGCTCACAGAGTACAACCCGGGTACTTACACAACCCAAGGCATTTCTACACACAAAGACGTTGGGATGTTGAGAAATCAGTGGGAGATATTGTCAAACAAAAACTCCCAACCCCTCCCACCACCTTTTTCCCACAGCTACCAAATACCTTGCATACTGTGGTGCACTGGTTCAGAATCTGGGGCATAAGTGCACCTTGGGCTTCTTCAGATTTCTTCAAGGGGAACTGAAATTTGGGATTTCTCTAACTGATTCCATCCATTACTGTAATAATAGGTATTTTTCTTAATAAGCGATTGAGACCTGTAGCATATCACTTAACTCCCAAGAGCAAATTCAAAATGAAGCAGGGAAAGAACACATCTCACAGTCATGCAAGCCCTTCACATCCAGTTACTGTACCACACACTGAGGACATCACTGTGTGCTGGCGTGTGCTTTTTGTATAATGGCAGGTCTGGATGACCACACTGTGGCTCAGGGTCAGGGTTCTTTTACTTCTTCCCGGGCATAAAATTCTTTTTTTTGCATATGGACCACGTGCTCCACATCCTATTTACTTGAAATTACACATGTGTAAACAAAGAAGACACCTTCTTAAAACATGGCCAGCCATTATGCATTACTCTCTCACCAGGGGGACGCGTTCGGTGATCACATACGACATTACACGCTGATAAATTCCCCGGGCCATGGCATGGGGGGGAGTGGCGTGATCTGCCATGGCGCGCGGAGCGGAGACGGGGGGGGCGAAGGGGCTGACCTGCTCGATGACGTAAAAGCCAAACTGGATCCGCTGCCTCTGGAGAGCGGGGATGAGGTGGCGGAGGAGGATGGGGAGGTGCTCGTGGCGGTTCCGGAAAGGGACCAGGATGGCCACCTGAGGGCAAAGATGCAAATGCCAAGCGGTCACATTACCACACTGAGGGCAAAACATAAGCCTCTATCTGATGCCAGCAGCTATTTCAGGGAACTGGCGTGTGTTGCCAACAACATACAAAATGAACATATGGCTGACAAAAATAAGAGTCATACTGATACTATGTCCTTATTACCATCCACAAACCTGGGCCTAGGGCTGTCATGATCACAAAAGTTTGAGTAACAATTAATTGTCACACAAATAATTGTGATTAACAACTGAATATTTTTATTTTTTGTTATTTAATATTCAACTATTATAAGCCGAATTAATAATTCTGTAATGATACATTGTTTATGAAGAGCCATTTATTGACACTGCACAAACTTAAATAAAACTCTTTGCTTTAACATACCGTACTTAAAAACCTTCAACATATTGTACTTAAATTATTTAATATCAGAGAATTTCATCTTTTACTTGGTTACACAAGTCAGGTATTACGGTTTGGGAAATGTATGTTTCTCTTTGCAATTTGTATAGATTGGCAAATATTTGTACCATTTCCTAAAATGCTCTCAACCGTATTGCACGGCTGCATTTCCTTCGGCACACATCGCGGCACACCGCTCCTTAATGCGCACCATGTGGGGCTAACTTGTTCATATTTTGGCAATTACCTTGACTGACCTGAAGCGATTGCAGTTGAGACTTTAAATTTAGTTAACTGGGTCGGGTGGTGGATTCAAAAGTTGTTTCTGAGGTTCACTGTATTAGCACTTTTTTACCGCTACTTCTTTGTTGCCGATGCAAGACATCGTCTCCTCCAAGTTATTGGGTTCTCCCCTCTTATTTGGGGTTCAAACCAAAATGTCTCCAGATGGGTGCAGTTGTATTTGGCTTTGGAATTAAATGTATGTTGTTCAGTTAAATAGTCTTCTGCCTACATCGAAATTACATGGCTGTCAGCAAAGTGGTGGAGTGAGTATCCTAAACGTCAAGGGGCGTGTGCACACTCTGAAACAATGCTGAAGCAATCTCTCTGCTCACTCCCTGCGCATATATTTATTTCCGACAGCTTGAGCTGAAAATCTGGTAATATGTCGAAACTGTGGACGGAAGTACATTAATGTACAAATACAGTTTAACTTACACATAAAAATTAATATGCAATGGAGAAAGCACAAAACCTGAAGATAAAACACTTATCGTGAAATGAAGCGATTAGGCAAACTGAACGCGGGTGGTTCAAATAATCACAATCATGCGATCATACTACAATTGTGACAGCCCTACCTGGGACCTATTCACACGTTATCTGTTCCCAATACTAATGGTATGTTATCATGTATTACAAAAGCTTTCGTTGTTCTACAGTTTTCCCCCCTCAATTCTTTCAATGGCAGGCTGAGTCCCACTTAAGAAATGCTACTGTGTTTCCTATAACAGTGTGAGCGAACCTGCCTGGGTTGGAATATGGACTAAATCCAACAACCGATTGCACAATTGCCTTCAAGATTACGTACATAATTTGGTGCTCATTTGGCCTTAAGCCCAACTGAAGATCATCGAAGGAAGTCTTATCAGCAGCAGTGAAGGAGACATCTCATCTCAGAAAGGACACTTGGAACAATCTGAATTTAAGGAAAAGGGTCTGGGCGTAAATGCCTCAGACTGCAGAACTGAAGGACAGCATTGTGACTGAACAGGCTTTTATTTTTTAACTTTGAGTATCAGGAATCAAAGCTGAAAAAAACCACTGTATGAGGTGTGTAATGTAATACTCATACAGGGGTTTTCTCTGCTTTTGATTCCTGATACTTACAGTATTACCCGAGCCTGTAGCCAGGGAGTCTAACAAGAATACATATCTGTTTTTATACCACTGGAGAGCAAGAAAATAACTGCGGGGCTCCCCCCAGGGTTAAACCTGGAAGCTTTCCAGTTATGTGAAACAGCCTTCAGCCCACAGACATTTTTAGGGGGTTCTGATATTGGATTCCGCAGATTTCCAGATGTGGAAGGGCTGCACTGACAGATGTGGGGACTGGGCAGGAGGGAAGGAGCTATGGCTGTAATCTTTTCTCAAAGTGACAGGCCTCCCCAAGGGAGATCTAAAGCATGCAGTGAGCACATAGTCATCTCCAGCCACCTTCACTGTCAAGCTCAGACCTCTCCTTTGTCGAAAGCAACCTGGCCCGCAGAGATAAGAACCTGCACTCAGACCCCTTGCTTGTATGCCTCTGGTAGCCACGCCCTTCCTTCACCCAAAGTCATGACATACACACACTAGTATTTGGGCGAAAGCTGGAACACCGTTTGTAAACAGCCCCAAGATCTTCCCTCATCTTCCTCGTGCTTTATTTCCATAGATGAATGACAAACACTTTCAACTTCATTCTTCCAGGAAATTCTCACTATCAAGCAAATTAAGGAACCAATTGGTGATTATGCTCCACATCTCAGCAGTGAAGTGTTTACTAAAGACTGGTGTGAAATGACAAGGTAATTTATAAAACAGTACAACTGCAACAATGGGCTTGTCAACTCGGCATTTTTGATGTCACCCGTGAACTATCATTTAAGAATGAACAGACCAGCTATGGTTCCATGTGGTTAGTTTAAAAAGCTATCAAGCAGCAACAACAGGTTTGTTAACAATGAATTACAGTATTTATGTTTTTTATGGCATTTGCAAATTGTCATGAGTGGTGGGAAAGGGATTTTTTATTTCTCATCCTTCATTACTTACTTGCATCGTGAGGAAATGACCTTACTTGCATTATGCTGCATACTAACAAAACAGCAACCAGAATTTACTAGCTAAGGAGCCAACCAGGCAGCTGGGCATCCATCCCTCTGAGCTTAAAGGTACAGTGTGCAACTTTATTCAATAAAATAGCCCTCATTTAACATAAATCAATAGCTAAAAGGAAATGACATTCTGTGTGAGAATCCTCAGGTCAGGTTTATGCCTTTATGACATGGTTTTCTAGCTGGCAACTTAGTCTGTTTTACAACCTGTGTTTATATGACCCAAAGTTCCAGCCTGAACACAGCATGCTGTGTCACCTTTTTACGTTTTCCTCTTTGTATCAATCTCATACACATGCTATTTGTGTGATGCCACAAGCCAAATGACTGCGTATTGTGAAAGCAGAAATGAGTCAGACTGAGGGAATCTCACTCACTTTCCAACGGGGAACACAGTCATGGGGCTTCCAGTGTCCCCCCGCAGCCAGACTGGGGTCCCCCTCCAAAAGACTCCTTTCAACATCCTCCAGGGCAATCTCACTCATGTTCACATCCACTGGGCCCTCTGAGAAACACACACACACACATAAACCCCACAGCTTCACTGCTTTTCAACAAAGGCCTGCTTCAAGGTGTGGGTCTATGTACAGGCTAGTTCTCAAACGTTACATTACCATTCTTGAATGTCTAGTCATGGAATGTAAATCTTTTTGGAATGTAAAACTTTTGGGAGCTTGAACACCTGCACAAGTCTTGTGTATCGTGTGGCAGTACAAAGATACAGTCTTCAGCAGTGAGATAGCAGTCCATACTCACTCATCGAGGGCAGCCTTTCAGGGCACCTCTGGTTGGGCAAGTAGGTGAATCCCTCTGGGAGGTAGGTGGTTGTCTGGACATATGGCTCACTGATGTCAAAGTCATAGGCATAATCTGTACAGAGGACAAGGAACACTGTTACAAAGAGTGAATGGAGAGAATAAAAATTGGAAGATAGCATTTATCTTATTTGTATTGTTCTTCTGGTGGGTGTTAACACAGTCGTACTTCATTAAGTTGCTTGCTAATAATAGTGTTCACACCTATGGGGACTTTAGAAACTGTAAGACACGGATGTGTGACAGTGACAGCACGCAGGCCGACTGCGTATTTGAGTTGGTAAACTAGGCCTATCATTCATTTGATGCAAACACAGAAGCTAACTGCTATCGCTAACATGTCACTTTCAGTAATGTCAAAAGTCAGACGTCATGTTTTCACACCTCTCTCATAAAACTAAGATGAAGTGAACCACGTCATCATACACGTGAAAACATCTGGACCTCCAAGCAGGCCGTGCTAGCGAGCTCAGCCCCTCTCCCCCGCGTGCTCCTTCTACCTGTGCCGTTGCTGCTGTAGGCTCCCCGGACCACTTGCTCCAGGACCTGCGCTCCAATGCTCCGCACGTTCTCCCTGATCTGGATCCCCCGGGCTTGGACCATAAACAAGTACTCATTAACTGTGTGGAGAGAGGGACAGGCTGTGAGATGCGGTAACGCTAAAAGAAAAGCCCCCCCCCATAGCAACAGGGTCCACCGCTGCAAAGAGACGTCTCTTTGAAAAACCCATGCCACCGTCATCATCTTCCTAGTATACACGTCATCTTCCTTGCACATTATTTGCATACACAAAGTACACTTTCAACATTCTTTCACAAATGGCTCACTATTGAGAAAGTTACAGTAAGGAAGAAACTGCCACGTTCCAAAGCTCAGCAGTATAGTGACTGAATCGATGAGGTTCTGAAAACAGTCTGCCACAGTGCATTGGTCAACAGGGTTTTTGCTGTCACCTGTGAACTGTAATGATCTAAATATGTGATGCCATAAGCCAATTCCCTTTGGCGGAAGAACAAAATATTACTCAATTCATGTGGGAAGTGCATATTTGCAGGAATCAGTCAGTCTAAGAGATTGCATCATCATTTGGGGGCAGCTGATACAGGAAGTATGAAGGCACATTTTTCCATTTACATGACTGCTAATACATGTGACCTGAATGTGAAGCATTGTCTCTGTACTTCAGCCCTGCTGTGACTTGAACTTCAACAGGCTGTGATTTCAAACACGTGCTCAGCTTCCCCGCATAGCAATGAAGAAAATGTGGTCTGACTACATGTGTACCCAAGGACGTACTTTGAAAAGGACTCGTGTATGCCTTCTTGTAAATCTTACTTATAATCTATAATAAACATGCACATACATAGTTCACTTCATATAAAAGGGTTTCAACCACAAACACTCTGTTTAGTCCAGTTATCTCCAGCCCAGTGATAGGTTGGTCAGCTGACGCTGTAGGAACTGGGACTTCTGATACACAATATGTGTATCGGCTGATAAAAAAGGTCAACAGCCCTTTGAGAAATAACTTCAAAGTTATTGCCCAACTTGCATTTCCACCACCCAGCCTACCACCCACCATGCCTCCCACCCCAGCGGTAATGCTAGTTTACAGCTGCAACGCCAGTATGCACTCAATCCAAAGTGTCAACCATAAACCAGTCTAAAAGTAATTAAAAAGTATTACAGCTGTTTACTAGTTTATCTTAAGTGGTACTGCTGCTTTTTAGATGCATTCTAGTTAACACTGTATGACACTTCACAGAGAACATCACACATTTACGAAACTGATATATTAAAAAAACATAGAACAGTATTAACCATAAATAGTGCCAGAATCAGGCAGCAGTACTTATGTAATGCTAACAAGTTATCCATCATACCTGAAACA
Source organism: Anguilla rostrata (assembly GCF_018555375.3). NCBI lineage: Eukaryota > Metazoa > Chordata > Actinopteri > Anguilliformes > Anguillidae > Anguilla > Anguilla rostrata. The sequence goes on along the minus strand of NC_057943.1, from coordinate 20,331,409 downwards.
AAGGTCACAACTCATAAGATTTTTATGCAACCTAGAATCAACTGTGTCAAATATATCTCCATGGTAACTATCAGGCACAGATAGTTTAAACTTAGTGTAAAGCAAAAGTCTTCAGTGTTTAGATCTTAATGATCAAAATCAGGTCTTTTCTATTAAACAACAATTAGGCTGGACAGGCCTAATTGCTGTTATTCTGTTTATTATTCAGCCCCAGCCTACATCTTTAATTTCCCACAAAATGTACTCTAATAACAAATTATGAACAAATGCTAGTAATTACACTACCGGTGCCTGAGTGCATTTCCACTGCTCACTGATGCCTACATGACCCTCTTCCTTCCAGTCTGCTGACTGCATATATTTGTCAGACACACACACTTTGCAATCACCTGCCTGTTTTAACATGCAGCGGCCTATGTTTATTAGTGTGTTTTTGACTTCCTGTCTTTGCAGAGTTCAACATTTCACATTTCAGGCACAGGCATGTACACCATGCATACACGCAAGCATGCACACACACCCTCTCTCTCTCTCATACAAACACACACACACACACAAACACGCACATGCACGCACACAACCTTGAGAATCTGCCTCTATCAGACCGTACACCAGGAAATCTCTGTTCTCAAAGAATCCCATTGAAGAGGGCCAGAAAGATCACATTTGAGAGCACTAGCATTTAAAAAATATTTTTTCATCATTAAAGGGTTTTCAGGCCCTTCTCTCTAATCTTCTAAACCTCTCTAGTATTCCAGACTACTTACTGTGAAAAATGTAATTAGTAACAAAGGACGTGGACTTCAATGGCACTGCAGTGGTCTGGGTCTGATTGGCCATTAGTGCAGTTTTCTCGCTGGATGCATGTGGCACACAGAGACCAATCGCCCGTCCTCTCTCCCACACACACAACGTCTGCATTTGGTGCTTCTCCAAGGTGACACAACAGATCCACTGGTGGTTATTCACCATGAGAGGCTTTTCTGCCTGAGAGTGTCGTCCCTTGGGAGCAGCTTACTACACACTGGAGACTACGGTACACCTGAAACCCGCATTACAGTACAGTACCCTCACCAGCACAGTTCAATCGCTTCTGTCTGCAAAGACAACATTCTATACAACACTGCTTCACTAGAGGCTGAAGTAGACCACGGGAGCATTTTTTTCCTTCACAAATGCAGGTTTTAAATGTACACAAGTGCTGCATATTTTCAAAACCAGTTCTTATCCTCGCTTTTTCTTTTTTGACACTTGATAATTATTCAGTGTAAAATTTGTTATAGCCTAAATGCCTGGAATTCCATACACAGTGATCATTCAATACATGATCCAGTACACATGAACATTAATTCATTTAGGGCACCACACTGTGAACAGGTTTAATAGTTCATTAAACAGTTTCTTTTGCCCTGAGCTAAGTGTGCGCCAGTGTTCCTTATTTCAGGCCAGTCCCTGTGAGGTGTCCCAGTTTTCTGCTCTATATTTTAATCCATATCATTAGGAAACAGGAAACAACATTCTATTGTTTTGAATTGGAGGTTGCAACAACTTGTTTGGGCGGAAACGTTCTCAAGTTAAATTTATGACTTGAATGAGCACACGGTATCTCACTGAAATTTGGAGCAAAACGTTGGCTAGGCTAAACGAACCCCGGCCCAACGATGGGGAGCACCCTTCAGGCCAGGAAAAACCCTGCCAATGAATACATAAATAATACATAATAAAACCTTTAAAAACGACACCCTTCAGACCAAACATAACCTAAAAATAAACACGAGGGATCCTTAAAGAGGTAATGAATCCAGAACTGCTTCCCATAGAAGCTTCCATCACTGCAGTGCCAGCCTCAGTAATGGTGTGTTTGCATTTAGATCACATGCAGAGATTACACAGCGCTGAGCAAATCCACAGAGCAATTGATAAAAAAAGTTACAACCTTGGACTCTTTGATGGCACTCAAATATTCTGTTCTTTTGTTCAGGGTTTTAACGTTCCTCCCTGGACCCGATACGTGAATCAAGGTTAACAGATACGGAAACATTTACTGTGTAACAACGGGTCACAAGGAAAGACAGAGTTGCTGTTGTTCGAGTCTGTGTTTGTATACAGTTGAGCACACACAGGGCGTGTGTGGGTTGGGAGTGGGTAAGGGAAGCGTCTGAGCTTACGGTGTCCTCAAGGCTCTCCGTGACCTTTCAAGACGCGCAACAAAGAATCGATACTCTTCCCCTTCTCATTCGCACGCACACACTTCCTGTTTGCCCCTACAGTCATCCGCAAGTGCGATGCTCCGTTAACTGTCACACCAGGTCTACAGTGGCTGGAAAATCCTGCGTCCTGGTTTCTGGTGAACTGTCTTTGCCGTGTGAACGCCATTATTTGCGTTTCAACTGAGAGCCTCGCCCACAGTTCCAATGTGTTGATGGGTGAGATTAAAATCATCTGGTATTGTCAACCGCTGCCTGTGTTGCAACATGATCATTTGCCAATTCTGTGCATTTGCTAATCAATTTCCTCTGATGGAAAAGATCTCCCAGCTGCTATATTTTTCATTTGTATTTTGAAGTCATTACAATAAGTGATTGTTTGGAGTTGGATTTTGGATTCAGGACAGCAGCAGGGGTCATTTTATTTTATGTCAAAAACTATCGACGATACCAAGTTGTGCAATAAGGGAGTATGTACTGATAATACTTTTTGGTGGCTGTATGTCACACTCTATTCGCATGCCAACTCCCCCATCTCTTCTGGGCTTGTGGTAAGATAAAATTTATATTTAAGCACTTTGTGAGTAACAAGGTATCAACATGCAGCAGAGCTGCATGCATCAATATCTTGTGGATTTCACTGCTGCGATACTCAGTCACTGACAATGATCAGCCTAAATGTGCAAAATGACCCAGAAACCTTAACTTTACTGTCTAAAGATCAAATAAATTGAAAAATTTCAACACAAGAACAAAATCTGGATTAAAGATCAAAAACACCCATGTGATTTAGGCTACATCTCAAAACAAAGAGAACCCAAAAGAACCACTTTCACATAGGGCTAATCTTCTTACAGCCAGTGTAAAACAACTGGAAGAAAGAGCGCCATGTTTGAGACCCTGTGTGCTGAGAGACCCACTATTCGGGAAGTTCATTTTAATACGGGTGACAGCAGCACTTTCAGGAAGTCCAGCCCCTTCGCTGCTTTACTCCCCCCCCCACTCCCCCTCCTCTTGTCGGCAGACTTGGCCAGTCAAACCCACCGCAGGTCATTCATTTCATTCTCATCGTCGGCACATTTTTAAAAATCATCTTGATCATATAAAGATACTGTGAAATAAAATACTTTAATCTTATGTTTCTAAAAGACAAACCTACAGCGTAGCCCACGTTGATTGACTGAGTGGAAAGTGTTATTCCACCTGTTAGTTGAAGGAGTTAGTCCACGAACCCTCCTTTACAGTACACGTTGTGAGTGTGTGTGTGTGTGTGTATAAAAGCACTTCAGACAAGATGGCTATGTTTCTGTTCCTATGCACCCCATTCTCGCTCCCAGTCGACAGCCAGAAGCTGAGGAGTAGCAGGGTTACGTAAGCAGGAATACTTCAGAAGAACCCCGCCCCCGCTTCCCACCCCCACTGCATCACCGACGGTTTCCGAGAAACAGCTGCTTCAGTGGGAACGGCCCAGACCTCCACAAACATCACATCTTTTTCTATAATAAACCCTTTACTTTTTATAATCCCGTTAAATGAACCTGTGTGCCTGTAAACCCATGCTAGCCTTCTCACAAACCACAGTGAAAATGAATGTCGCGGCTTAGAGATACAGCGTAAAATATAGGTCCGAAACTTGAACCACCCACGCATCATGGTCTCAGAAAACAGATTCATACAAGCAGTAGCAAAAGAAACTAAAAAGAAAGCTCTTTGGATATATCATTTAGCCTAACATTAACAATCAGGTTTAGAGGACAGACAAAAAGCAAACAATAGAAGATGGTCAATAACACTCAGGTATTAGCCTAGATCTGCACTCTCAAAATACAAAATATGAAATGTAGGTGGTGGGAAAATACTACTAAATGTATTAATCTGCTACAAATATCTAGTTCTCCATCTATGTGCATGGGATATTAATTAAACCTTCAACAAACAAACTTTATTTCCAAGCCAAGTGTACATTGAAGTGAATTGAAGTTCCAGTTTCCACACAATGCATAAGGCACTTGAACATCAGTCACAGGACCGCTGTTGAGCTATCAGAGGAACTCCTTTGGACTTTGGAATCATGGGACTAGCTGCAGGGAAGGGGTGGGGGGGGGGGGCGTATGGTTGATTCTGAATTCTACAGCGAACAGAGAAGCAGTGAATGGAGACTAGTCAACGTATACGGGTGGACATTATTAAATGGGCTCAGAGGCATTTCAGTCTAAAATCTAGAAGCTAAAATCCAAACACTGTGGGTAGGGCAGTCCCCAGTTATGTCAGTGACACATATGAAAACTGATTCATGCCGACTGTGTACTGTTCACAACGGTGCACAATCACTAAAACTGCCATCTCTGTAGGCAAAAATGATGTGCTCCTAAAAACATTTTGGGCATGGACAATTTATAAGACATCAGGGCAATGATGCTTTAATGTACTTGTCCCAGTCCTGTTGTTTGGTTTAGCTTCTTGGCCTCCCCATAGCATTAGCCATCATGACGGCCTCCTCCACTGCCAGGACAAGGTCCTACCGAACACAGCCCATATGGGACCGTATCAGTCTGGTTTGGAGCAAAACACTTCAGCTTTCATTGATACCACATTGATATTGCTCACGCTCACCACTTGTGAAAAGCTTTTCTTCCTGTGAGTCAGAATCCCATGTGACAGTAATGATGGCTTTTGACTGAGTTACTGAGGAAAGCAGACACAGCATTTTCTCTTCTCCCAAGTGCATTTAATAAGGGGTTTTATCCTTAATCTACACCTTCAGACCTGTGATTAAGGCTACTGCTTTAAGGCAGTACAATGCACATGAGTCTCCAGTGAGCTCCTTGTCCTGACACGCCCTCTTTCTGCTGAATTCAGAACCTACCAAACCCCCCCCCCCCAACACAACTAGTCCCGTGATTCCAGAGGAGTTCTAAGGGGGCAGGGGATTACTCCTCTGGGTGAGTAAAGTGGGGTCATGGGACTCCAAGCTGGGGACGGGACATCTGATTGCTCCCAGCTGACCAGGACAGGGGTCCCATGCAGTTGAGGGTCACATGAGCCCTAGTCATGTGTGCATCATGGGGGCACCCAAGCCCCATGCTGAGTCCCTCATCACAGCGCCTACCCCGCCTGCTCCGACTCAATCCCGCGCTGCCCTTCTCAATGTCCTCCAATCATTGCGTAATTCTATGGAATTTCCATTTCCCCAAAAAAGCCCTCTTGATCGTAACCCTGTACAGGGGACAGGAAGTCTGAGAAACTGGCAGAGCTTAAAAGAAATATCACATGCTTCATCAATCCATTATACCATAATCTTTTATGCTGCGTGGGTGAGAGCTGATTTGTTTTACAGATAACATTAAGAAATGCATCATGGAGGGGTTTTTTTGTACATAGTGTGTTCATCATGCTCACAAACCGTGGGCCTGCGGACCCCTCAGGGATTTGCTTAGAAATGACTACAAATTATTTTGGAAAATTATAAAACCCTTTTTTAAATGTAACTTATGATATAAATAGTTTGGATGCCTATGAGCCTGGGTGGGGGTCCCTGGATCAGAAAAGGTTGAAAGCCCCTGGGCCATAAACAGTCCAGGAATTTTCCATAACTTCCTGCATACCTCAGGTGTGAGCAACTCGGAAAGCGCGTCCCCTCTGGCCTTCTCTTCACTCGTCCGCTCTTTGTGTTAGGGTGGAGGGGATGGCAGGCCGCCCAACTCCTGCTGAGCCAAATAAGCTCCCGCAGCAGGAAGCGGGGTACGCGGGGGAGAGGGACGCCCTACTTCAAGTGAAAAGAGTGAATCCCTTAATAGCACCACAGGAACCAAATTACGAGCGCTGCCTGAGAGAACCGTGCCCTTTCTGCTCTGCCACAATGCCGGCACACATTAAAGAGAGCTGTAGCGAGCGCTGTCCTTGAGCAGATATGGACAGCTTAGGACGTGCAAGAGTCACACAGGTAGTGAGACAAGTATGACTTAAGTGTTCCTCTAATTACACGCCTTACACGCACAACAAAAGTCAGCCATCTGCATACAGTATGCAATTGTAAAATATGTGGGCTGAATTTCTGAATATATGGTTTCGCTGCAGGAAAGGAATAATCTCATTAGAGACACCATTAGAAAGCCTTGGTACACACACTCTCTTCAGCCAAGGCAAAAGAGCAGGGACACAGAAAATAGGAAGGATGGGTGGAGCTTGATGTGTCAGCAGGGACATAGAGCTGAGAGGAGTGCATGATTTAAAGTTAATGAGTAGATGAACAGGAAGGCACTTGTGGTTTGAGATTGAGGATAATCACCAAGCGCAGGGCTATAAACACTCATGAACAGTTAGCCTGAGAAACGGTATCAACGACCAAAGTATCAAAGTGAGTAGAATACATCTGAACTGGAATCTGAGTGTGCTGCTTCCCGGTACACGTGACAGTGGAAGAGTGAGGGTAGGACCATCTGCTCCTGGGGCGATCAACCCAAGGCTGTCTCAGGAGTGTATGGCTGGGGCTGCCAGGCATTTTGATCATTCCATATTACCAAGGCAACCAGTCTTATCTGTCGCAGAAAAATTCACAATGAGATAGGGCTGGGCCATATGACAATAATACTGGATATTGATGAAGATTGAAAGACTACACTACATTTCCAAAAGTATGTGGACAACGGTTCTAATTAGTGGTTTTGACGAAATGAAAAAATCATCTGTCCTCGGATGCAACACTCACTACCGTGTTCCAGACTGCCTCTGAAAGCAACGTCAGCACAAGAACTGTTCGTCAGGAGCTCCATGAAATGAGTGTCCATGGCTGAGCAGCCATATACAAACCTAAGATCACCATGCGTAAGGACAAGTGCTGGCTGGAGTGGTGTAAACCACACCGCCATTGGACACTGAAGCAGGGGAAACGTGTTCTCTGGAGTGATGAATCACGCTTCACTATCTGGCAGACTGACAGATGGATCTGGGTTTGGCGGATGCCAGGAGAAGGCTACATGCCCAAATGCATAGAGCCAACTGTAAAGTTTGTTGGAGGAGGAATGCTGATCCGGGGTTGTTTTTCATGTTTTGGGCTAGGCCCCTTAGTTCCAGTGAAGGAAAATATGAATGCTACAGCATACAATGACAATGACATGGGCTTGAAAGTATTAGTGGACAATAGACCATGTACTTGCACCTATGTAAATCTTATTAAACAACTACCACAGTTATGCTCTATAGTTGCTCTCTTTCAATTGGGTATTTAGTCTGTTTCTTTTGTTACCTGCATTTCTTAAAACATTACACTAAAAGGTAGTGCTCAGTGCCAATTTCAGCAAGTATTTCGGGTCAAAAGATAATCATATCTGTCAATAGCAGCTTCTAAGAGATTTTTCCTTATGCAAGTAGTGAAAATACTGAAAGTCCCGGACTTCTATGCCTGCATTTTGCATAGCAACATACATAAATTTGGGTAGAAAGCATATTTGAGGTAAAAAGGTTATCAAGTTTAAAATATTTCATTAACCTTCAAATGAAAAACTTTACACAATGTATTTTTTGAAAAAAGATTTAATGTCCATATTTATTTAAATAAATTTTCCCACTTCCACGTAGCAGACACCGTATAAACAAGTAGGTTTGAAGCATAATCAACAATATTCTAAACATCCCACGATACAAAACAATGTCTGTATTTGAAAATTAGACAAACTATAAAGGAAAAGGTGTTAGATTTCTGTATTTAGGGTGTCTCGTGTGGTGTAGCCCGTAGAGCGCTTTCCATATGCCCATTGTGAGCCGCGACGTTGGCGAGTCGGGTGCGATCGCCTCCTTTGTCGGATGTCTCTCCCTCTCTATCCTCCTAATTCTTCCTGTCTCTCTACTACACTGATCTGTCAAATAAAGCTGAAAAAGCCCCCCCCCCCCCCCAAAAAAAAAAACAAGATTTCTATATTTATCTAGAGAAGCCTTTTGCCCTTAATGCTGTGTTGTACTTGCTAGAAGTCAAACAAAATCATGACTACCAATGCTGTAGTACTTCAACTTAGCTCCCGTCACAAGCTGTTGTCAAGGTACAGCGTGGCTTGTGTCCACACCTTGGCCTAACAATAAAATACTTTTTATGGCTCCGAATGACAAGTCCAGAATGAATCACTTACTCTTAAAGAATAGGCAACCACTACCCTTGGTGGAAAATAAAATGCTCCCACATAAATGTTTGCCCATGACAGAACAGAGAAGGCAGATACTGAAATGGGCACACCAACGGTCACAAATTTTACCTCACACAAAGTACTTTATTGCATAGTTTAAGATGGTACAGTAATTAGAGCTAGAAAAAGCCTTTAAACACATACTTCCAGTGAAACCTGAGGCTTGTTTTTCTAGATCAATGGCACACAGTTTTAAAGAACTTTAACTAAATTTACAGAACAGATCATCCAATTCTCTCTGCCTACTCTGTCAAGATACACAATGAACAGCAAGGATAATGTTGAGGAAAACTGCGTGAACTAAGAAAAATGTACTTTTTAGTGAACTAAAAAAATGTACTTATTGTTTTGAGGAAGGTAGTAACTAACCTTGGAACTTGTGTACAGCAGAAAATTAATTTAATCACGTAGGCCTACATATGCAGAACCACACAGGATGCAGGAATGTCTGAGATATTCAGCGTATCCCTGATGTATCGAGGCATTGCATTCATTTTTTTTTTTTTTGCAATTAGCCCAAGTTTTATGTGAAGAGGGTTAATATTTTATATAAATAGCCTGCCAAAAATCTAGATACCTGTCTTTAATAAGTTAGCTACTAGCAAGCTTCATGTAGTTCAGAAGTTGGCAGTACAGAGCATTCTTTTCGTTGCCAAGCTGACTTGACTTTAAGTACAAACACATTCTGCTTGCATATTGCTGTGAGCTAGCATAAAATCTCATTAAGTTGCGTAAATCAACCAATCTACACAGGCGCCGGATGGCTGGCTATGGGGAAGTGGTATCTGATGACAAATATGCAGTCACAGCCAAAATAAATACATAAATTAACAGTAATGAAAACCTTATCAGCCCAACCTACTCTACTGTACTCTATTATTTGCGCTAACTTGTTTTTTTTTGGTGTGGACTAACTGTACCACATGCCTAAACTGGACTGTCATCTTTTTTTTTTTTTGGGGGGGGGGGGGGGTGTTCCACAGTGATATGTGTGATGCACACAGGGCACTACATGCACCCTAGCACTAGCCTCATAATGTGATCTCCACCTTCATTGCACGGAACACCTATTACCCAGTTTCCTCTTCTGCCAGTTTAGGGAAAGGTAATGATAAGGTATTCAGTGACTAATAAAGGTGTAATGAAAATAAGTCACTCAGAATTCTTACTTCACATGACTTCTGATGGCTATCTAATAGCACAGCATTTTGGTGAGACTATTAGTCAAAAATACTGTGAATAAAACACCAGAAAAATTCTAAACTAAAGGATAGAATAAACTATTATTATCTAAACAGGCTGTTTTAACTCACAAATAACTGGTTTCTTGGATTACTGGGTTGTTCTCCCCAAGATGACTCAGCGTGGTAGGAAGTACTACATACCAGAAAATTTTCCAGATAGGCCTATATGGTGACAGTGCAAAGATGATATAATCAGTGGTTTTGTTTCCTTCTAGTAAAGGCGCAGAAGTTCCAGGCAGGTGACAGAGCAGGTTTGACAGCAGGTCTCTGGTACGGCAGAGGGCGGAGAGAGATGCCCACTGGGCCGTCTGTCCCTCTTCTTCCCCAGCTCTGAAAGTCATCATCCCTGTTTACCCACTGCTCTCCGCTCATCCCTAAATTACACTGGCTGTACGCCGTAATCTCCCATAATCCTGTTAACCTTATCCCCGGCTACAGCCATGCGTGCACGGACAGACAGAGACACACCGATAGACACAGGATCGCACATGCACGCACACACACAAGCACATACATGTACACGCACACATTCAAGCACACGCACGCGCACACACACACACATGTACATGCACACATTCAAGCACACGCACGCGCACACACACACAAACATGTGCACGCACACATTCAAGCACACACAAGCGCGCACACACACACACACAAACACATACATGTACACGCACACATTCACGCACATGCACACACAAATACTCACACAAACATATACGCGCGCACACACACACACACACACACATAGCTTAGCCATTTCAGATTCGCCTTCTGCCCTCTCTCTTCCTAAAGCAGGCCTATTGTACATTTTGATTGTACGGACAACAGGAAATGGATTCTAAATGAAGTGCATTCTTCCAAGTTCCAATTGCTACGTTTTTTTAGTAGGTTTCAGTGGCATTCCATTACTGCTCTTCTCATCCCTCCCTCTTTCTGTTTTCAGCATGCCTCTATATCAGTGTCAGAATGGCAAAGGGTCACATGGGAGACCTTCAATGCAGATTTGATGTTTCTTTCCCCTGTAAACGCTCAAGGCAAAGCCGTATGACTTAACGTCCTTGGCCAGGATGAAGGGCAATGCTCCACAGGGCTGGGGTCACTCCCATTCACTGAGCAAATGACCATAAATTACAACACCACCCATGTAAAGGTCCCCTGAGCCACTGATGAGCTGAACATCAAACACTTCATTTCTGCACTGATTTTTTACTTAAGGTTTTATTTAGCTGCTACATACTGAACTTGTTTTGTGGAGCTTAGCATTAAACCAATCAAAACTACAATATAGTCAATTAAATGTAGGGATGACATTAAATATGTAGCAGCCTTTTTTTCTCCTTTTTACACTAAAGTACACTTTACTGTATTACCACATTGAAGAACAGAAGGTGAACTACTAGTAACAGTATATGACATGCCTCTGCACCTATGGCTAAAGTGTGTTGAAGGGTTTGGTTTTTGTTTAATATGTTATGCAATCAGTCCTAGCTGCATATGTCACTGTGCATACCAAAAGCTGGGTGTGTGCAGTGCCATTTGTCACACTGTTTACTGCCGCAATGACTGGATATCTCTCATCGCCAAGGCAATGATGATGACAAAGACGTCAAAGAAAAGAATTCACTGCAAATTGGTTGGGTTACATGGTTAATTACCCCAACCATACTGCCATCTGCTAGTCAGGCCAAAGACTCTGTTACACAGGACAAGCCTACTGACCACAAGCGGGACTAAAACTAAGAGACAAATAAACAAACAAAAAATCACTTGAAACAAACTGCTCGAGACAAGTCTTAGGCAGGATGTTTCAGTCTCCTGGAAAGCCATACTGTGCTAGAGTCAAGTTTTTGAATCCTTGGGTCAGGCTGTAACTGATGAACCACAGCCATCACTGGGGAAAGCCATTAGTGCTGTTTACTCCATTCTCATGCCTAAACACCCAGGGGAGACACTGACACAGGCTGTTTAGATTGTGTAGTCTGTGTGTTCCATATTGCAAATGATACCTCCTCACAAAACAATATTTTCCCATTCACCTCTTATGAGTGGATGACTAATACAGGGTTTGCCCTGCTGTAATTAGCCAAAAACATGGATCAGAGGTATGCCTATACTGCACAGTCAGATATGTGTATTTTTCTACTTATCAGAGTTTCAGCTTAAGACACAGATCAAATATTTTCAGTCTATGAATGAGCCTGCGTTTTATTAGCCTACTCCTTCATACCACCAGGCTATATTGTTGAATGATATAGGCTTAAAAGCCAAATGCAAGCGTGTAGAGAAAAACAGTCTGATGCAAGTCTTTCTGTATAAAAACTGATCTTTATGTCCTTGAAGAACACATGTTTAACTAAACTAAATTCTTCAAATAACGGTGAGCACTGGATCTTACACAATCCCATCACATACCATGATTGAGCCCGCACAATACGGAGCAATGAAAGAATTCTCATTATAGACCACAGTTTTTTTCTGAAACCACACTTTGTGCTGTTGCAGCTTCTCATATCAGAATGGAAAACAACAGGGTCTCATTACAACCACAAGGTAGTGCCATGCATGCTTCAGGTCAGTGAATTACCATGGAGATGAACCAGGAAGAGCAGTGCACCTTAAAAGGCTCAGGAACTGGAGCAGTAAGTCAAACAGAAGAATCAATAAGGAATTCACATCCTCCAAGTGCCAAAAAAGGCAGTGTCACAGACTGAGCACCATTCTAGCATGCTTTTTGGTTTACTATACATAGACTGCCATTCAAACCCTGAGGAAATGGCAAATGCAGTAGGTCTTGACCACGGCTCCAGAAAGGTGGCACGGGGAGCAGGGGTGCTCCTGAGAAAGCCACTGCCTGCCGACAGGAAGAGGTTGGGGCAGAGCAAGCCGCTTTCAGAAAACAATGAATAATTATTATTTATTACATATACGCTGGATGCAAAATATATAAATTACAGAATTAAAAAAAAGAAGTTGATCATCGCCCATATCACTGGATTAACAGAACCCATGTAGAAGTCATAATAAAGAATGACAAATGCAAGGGGTAGAAACTCATAATGACTTTACGCACCCCGCCAATGATCTCATAATGCGTCCACATGTGACTACCTCCCTGCACCATGTGCTCATGCTACACTGGAGCCGCTGATGCTATGAGCACTGAATTCACCCAGGAAGAGGTCCGAAACCAAACAAATGTATGAATATCTAACAATGGCCAATAACAGCTTAGAGCATGATGCGCCATATTGTGCCCATTTTTAGGTAGGCTGAGAGAGCTTTGACTCACTCGGTCTTTAGCTCAGCCTGTGGTTATGCTGATCACACTGGACAGCGCTCTCCTCCATGCAGAAGGCACAATAAACACAAATGAGAAAAGACCTTTCTTACCCAAAATTACTACCATGGATCTGTATACAGCCTACCAGTGCATGGTTGTAGGTCTTCGTAGATCAGAAGGACTTCTAAACTACTGGGCACTCAGAGTCACAAAAGGCTTCCTGCAGGGTCAAGTGATGACAGATAGGAATTGTTTTCACATGGTATCAGTGTGTTTGAGGGGGTCTGCTGTTATTCTGTTGTACATCTAATTATAGAAGGGATCTGCAGATAGACAAGTGCCTACTAGTGGGGCCGTATCAACTCATTTAAGTGTTCTCTGCGTTCTCGGGCTAAGACCTGTACTGTACAAAATGGAAGCTTAAAGGGGAATTGCACTTTATAACACTTCTGCTTCTCATGACTGATATTGTCCTTCTAATGAATGTGTCGCCCTTCATTTTTCAATTAGTTATTTCATTATGTTAATATTTTACGCTGTTTTGTTGTTTTCCTACAAATGCAGGTAGTAGACCCAGGCAGTTTAGTGTAGAACTCGAGGATGCATATCATTGCGCGACTTCTGATGTGGGCGTATCTGCAGACAATAACATTAGGTTGGTCATAGAAATAGTGTTGTATTAGGCTACTACTAGCTAGCGAAACTACTGGACCAAAACAACTATTGTTTCACAAAGTGCTACACATATCAGAAATTATGTTCACAAAAAATTGACCAGTGAGGTTTTCTTTGGTTGTTAAATCACCTTGGTTTTCTAAACTGAATTAAAAGGGCAGCAAGCTCTTTTGCCCTCAACATGCGCAGCAGAGGCCGTTTCCTGTTACTGCCTAGGCTTCACCACCTGGTCCCTCCTACCCTCAGCAGTTCCCGTGTCCGCTCTATGGCATATACTCTCATCTGAACTAAAGATAACTTGCTTTATTTAAAGTTATGGTCGAAGGCTTCTGTGCAAAATACCCAACGTTTAAAGATAACTTCAAAAGGAGTGCAAGACCATAAGTGAGCAATCAATATATTCCCTCTTGGTACAACATTCTGGAAGGGATCAATGAATCATTACAGCCTAATTGAGTAAACGTGCAAGGTTGTCCTGGTAGGGTTAATTATACATGAGGATTTATAAACAGGTTTTCTGCGTGTAGCTTTCAGCATTGAACAAAATTGATGAGGTTCCAACTTACTAAGACAATTTGTAAATTATGCTAATTACTGTTAGATTACATTTTCACAGTCTCTGTTTTCTCATTGTGTGGAATGCAACCCTGATGCAAATACATAATTGGGTGTAAAATAACTGTAGTAAAAGGCAATGGCTCTCAGATTCAGTAGATTCTTGTTAAGAAGTCTGGACACATTTTCTTTACATTGCATTACAGGCCTGAACCAACACCTCATAAATTAACAAATTGTTAGGCCATTGTTCATGACATCTCATGAAATAAAAAAACTAAAAGTCTAGATGTAGAAATTTCATGACATGAAATTAATCAGCTACCTATCTAAACTAATATTATCAGCACAAGCATTTCTTGAATTTGAGCCGCGTGTTTTTAAATGTGATGTCATGAGACAGTAGTAGTATTCTGAATTACTATTAGACTGTATCCATTATCCTACATTTGCTTTTACATATTTTTCACCTATAGTTCTCAGTCCTGTTCTTAGTCCTGATAATTGTAATTGATTTTTGAGTCAATGATAATTATAATTGAAGTGAGTAAATGGCTGCACCTCAGCTGTCGTACAATAAGAGTGCATGTTACAGTAAATGTGTACTGGGACAACAATAAGAGTGTTACGCACCACCGCTCACTTGCTGCACACTCTTTCTCTCACCGTAAGCAGAGCTCCCTCAACCGTGGAAAGCACCTGGTCTCTCCCAGGGTTTTCTTCTATAAATAGGTGCTCACTTTGTGCAGTCTGACGGGATCCTCTCCGGTTTTAATTAAATACAATTCTGCACTCGAGCCCAGCTGTGGCCCGAGTCTACTCTCTCTACAGCCCTCATAAAGGCGGGGGATGGGAGGTGGGGGATCTGAATCCTTGGTATTCTTTTGGCCTTGCGCCACGGTCCAAAGGAGGTCCCCCCCAGAAGGATCCACTATCAAGCAACAGCAAGGGGGGTGGGGGTGTTATGGTTGATACTCCTCATTGACCCATGTGAACTCTAACACAATGCAACTGCTCACTCCCATTCCAAGTCTATTACATGGTTTTGGTTAATGGACAACTGCCCATTATTTACCAAATTCTGGAAGTTGGGATGGACCAAAAAAAGCTCAATAAAATAACTCATTCATCATCTGGACTGACAAGTACATTCATTGCAGACTGTAATTTACCAGTACAACATACACTGTGTGCAGTGCCACACAGTGTAACAAATAAGCCTTAAGTTCCAATGCTGTACACTAGCCTACATCCTACCTCCTCTCACCTGTTCACTACTTTCCAGACACACAATGGGCCAAACCATATGTCATTCAGATAAATATATTTATACAAATGTTCAATTTTTCATAGACTATATTAACAATATCTCTGTAAGGTGTACTCAAATAAGCCCACAATGTTCTGAATATATTTTCAGAAGCAGAGTAAGCATGGCCTCCTAGCTGCTTTGACGTCCTCAAACTGAGCCAGACAGTTATTGTGTTGTAGAGATATGCTTCATGAGGAGCTGCATAGGCTTATGGCAGGTGATCCATGACCAGATTTGCTCCGGCTCACTGGGATGAGGACAACCTCTCAAGCTGACGCAAACCCTACTGATGTCTACATTGAACCCAGTACATGGTTCACGACAGCCCAGTTATAATGGATCATTATAAACTGTACAACATTGAAAGGACAAATGTTCTGTTAACCCACACTGTAGTCGTGACAGAACAAGGTGTGTTCTATAACTACTAAACAACAAGGCAACTACATGTGGAATGCTTATTATTCTCAAAATAGAGGACCTGATATACACATAAAACAGTTAGTCCATTTGTTTACTTAAAAAATACAGCAGAATTAGGCTACAAATTACTTGTCCACAAGCAACAGATTTTCAACAGACATTGGAGATCTAAATCAAATTTAATTAATTTAAAATAAATTTCATATTTTGGTTTTTAAACAATATTATCTCAGTTTAAGCAAGTATATTGGCCCAGACCGTTTTTACGTGCTATGAGGCCAACTGACAGAGACAGCGAATTGTCAGCACTAGGCTGTGCATTGAATACAAACAAACAAGATGAGTATAACAAGACACGCAGAGTAACTTTCCGATTCTGACCTTTGGACTATACGTAATGCAACTCTTTACAACTTCTTACACTAACACTGAAGCAAAAGGGCATTTTGAATTCAATTTTGTGTGTTACCACACTGGCGACTAAACGCATTTTATGAAGCTAACGTAAGCATTTGTCATCAACTCTATGGGCATGGAATATAAGAAGAGTTATAAAAACGTATCGGGTATTAAAATGTTTCAGCATCTCAACAATTCGATCGTATCCCATCGAAACCACTACCCTTGTGAGAAGTGCGTCCCTGACCACCAAACACCATGCGACACAACTATTGCATCTCGTGCCGTGGAAGAATGTTTTAATTGTTATGCCAGCTCATGGTGTAATGGTAACATCATTTTATTATTTTAAGCAACCCAAAACCTTTAAACGAGGTTTAATCGTGTAACTTTGGATTCAACCTTGAGTTTAGCTCGGTGATACAACCTCAGAAATACAAGTGGCAAATAGCCAATATTTTTCTGTAGTCCACAACGCCTGCTTCATATAGATTTATACTAGTCTATGCTATATTTTATTATCAACATCATAGGCTATAAAAAAAACCACAAATCAAAATCAAGGTCGTCCAGTAGGCTACTAAGAATTCGAGAAAAATGTACGTAGGCAGCCTAACGTTATTCGAAATTCAATTAAATTAGCCTAAATTACACCACAGTAGCCATGGAGGAAAATCAGTAACATCCTTCAACTTACCAGATTTAACGTTAGCTAGCAAAATCAAACAAAATCGACGTCTTTTACTACCGTTACCTCATCAATGACGTTAATAATAATAATAATAATAATAATAATCTTCATCATCATCATCATCATCATCAAACAGGTGAAGAGCTACAACGTGCAGAGTGCTGCCGTAGGCTACCAGCTTGCTTATTCCCAAAACCTTCAAACTAGCTAGCTAACTTACCTAGGCTAGGTAACGTTAGACAGCTGTGTAATGTGGACTTTCGGCTACATCTAGCCAGAGCCAACACATCTCACAGGAGAGAATTATCAGAGAGCAAGCTATATAGCCTAAGTAATGTAGCAATATTCTTGTTATGTTTCTGGTAGCTAATCTACAACCTGGTTTAATGACCAGCAATATGAAAAATTGATTTTACAAATTAAGCTCTTTCTAACCGCTAATTGGGACGAAAGGGAAAAAGACTTACCGATGCCTGGTGCTGAATAGATGAAGTATAATGCAGAGGTGGAAAGAGAGAACAGAAATAACAGCCCAAGGAATGACCTTCTCGGTAATCTGAAATATGTCCGCATTATATTTCTGTCTTGAGAAATAAAATACACGGAAAGGTTTATAAGAACCGCAAATGAAAGAAACCGCGAAAAGAAAAAATCTCCCCCCGACTTATTCCTCTATCCGTGCGGTAAATTAGCTAACGCTATAGCGATAGCGGCTAGAAGCTGTTACGCTTGCTGCAATAGGAGGAGAGGCTAACTAGACTAGACCACCACCGACCGAGGAGGTACGAAGAGGAAGGCAGGATAAAAGCTAGCAAGAAGTATCCAAAATATTCGCTTGCTCTTCGGGTAGACATTAAAAATTTCCCCTTCCTGGGCGACAGTACAGCTGTCAGTAGCGGCGTTTCATGTGAACACTTCACTGCTTGGAGGTTCGTTAATACTGTTAGTGTTTCAGTGAAATCTCATCACTAAGGTGAAGGTTGCCTCTCAGCCGCTGCGCTGTGGTGATGAATGGGGCATTACGAGCGTCCGCACTCTGCAGATACGGCGAGCTGGCTACCTTCGTTAGAGGGAGTGTCGGGAGAAGTGCATCCGAGTGGGAGGGGCTGTTTATAAATTACGGTAGGTAACTACGTTCAATGTAAATTGTGTAAATAAAATTCCTGCGGGAATTTGTAGTTACAGAAACAATGTTATGTGGAAGAATACCTCAATTACTTTGTACATAAAATGAGGTTTTTTTTTTTTTGATCCAACCCACTAAATGTCCCCTGGAGTCAATCAATGGTAAAAGAAAATCACATACATTTTATAAGCCTACAAAAAAGTAGAGCTTTTAAATAAAATAAATCAATAAAAAACTTATATGATATGTGTGTGTTCTAAAATTTTTTTTTTTTTTTTTTTTTTTGATTGGCGTACCGATATGATGAGAGTTCATACACAGTGTAACCCTGAAGTCCACTCTGCCCTTATCTGTATCGGCAAGAGAGCCTTCATTAAGAGGGTATGGGGAAGATAGCCTGAAGACCTTGACCCACACATAGTCATAGAAGATGCGTCACAAGTGAGGCTTCCAAACGCTACTCACTGTGTAATTATGTGAGAGATTTAGCCTTACCCAAGCCTTTAGGTCAGCCTGTCTGTGCCACTTATCAGTGGAACTGGGCTGTCAGTTACCTTCCACTCTGCCCTGCTCCTCCACAAGCCAGCTCAGCCTCACTGCTGCACTTTAGCACTGCCAGTCAGCTTCTGAAAAGGTAGACTCCAGCAAGGATTACATGGATCTCCTCTCCTCTCTTGATGTCCTTACACCACATATGAATTTTATACACCATGTCTTGTGTATATCTGTTATGACGCGACTGGGACTAAGCACCATGCATAAGGGAACATTGTTCCCCTCATGGGGAAAGGGACGAATATGTGTATAGGGGCTGTAATTTCTACACAGATCGCCTGATATGGACGTAAATACCCCCAAAATAAAGCTGACAACATGTACTTTAACCTCATATTCATTGTTTAATTTCATATCCAAATCATTTCAAGTCACAAATTTCAATGTGCTGGAGTACAGAGCCAAAACAACAAAAATTGTTGCAGCCCAAATACTTAGGGACTGCACTGTACATATGTAAACACAAATGTGCATGCTCATATGAATACTTATAGGTTTGCCTGTGTGTGTGGATGTGCGTGTGAACAAGGGCATATAATCAAGTCTGCCATTGTAGGTTTTAAATAGGGCATTTTAGATATAGTTCTGCAGGGATGGGGGTTGGGCATCTAGGGAGAAAAGTGGAGTACAAGTGGGATGGAGCTGAGAGGCAGGCTGGAGAGAAGGGGGAAGGGTTGTCATCTGTTAGCATATGGAATCCCCTACAGTGTGCCCCAGGTATGCAGATATCGGTGGAGACTGAGTGTACCGGAACCTAATTTTGTCTCTCTGAATACCTGTCTTCCCAGCAGATGGCGATACAGCAAGAAGGGTGTTATTTAGTGTGGGATGGTTTGGCTCTCTTATTGCCTACAAGACAGCTAAATTCAGCTTGGTTGATCCACTCAGACGCCAGCAATGACCACAAGCAATTGAGAAAAAGCAAACAATCTGATCTGTCAAAATGCAGCTTTTTCAGTATCAATGCAATGGGTCCAGCAATTGTTTTCTGCCAGAGACACAAGGATCCACGGTGGTCAGATGAAGATTTTACATCTTTAGGGAAGGAAAACTAAATGAACAGAAGAAAGCCTTTAGCGTTGTGTGAGCTTACTCTAGGTTACTCTTACTCAATTACAGTACCTTATTTCCTTGCATATGAATGTGAGCTTGTGACAAATTGGTGGCAGCTGGCAGGTTTACAGATACTCTGCCACTGTCCCTGTGAGAACTCCGCTGGAAGTGATCTTTTATTCCCAGATAGATAAGGCTAGCAAAGTGTTCCTGACCTATAATAGTGTTGTAGCCCAGGCAACCAAGGAGTATTCACCTGATTTGTAGAGTAGGGAGGTTTACATTTGATTTATTTATTTATTTATTGTCCACATCTGGGCCAAATTAGTCAGGTTTTTTTTTTTAGGTTTTCGTCAATTATTATTTTGGATGTGTCATATCAAGGCATTGATCTGCCAGAAGTTGAGCTCATTTGTATTTCTTTCGTTT
The DNA here is from genome assembly GCF_018555375.3 of Anguilla rostrata. Lineage (NCBI taxonomy): Eukaryota > Metazoa > Chordata > Actinopteri > Anguilliformes > Anguillidae > Anguilla > Anguilla rostrata. The sequence goes on along the minus strand of NC_057943.1, from coordinate 20,311,278 downwards.
ATTCATGGCCATTGCTGCACCAAACTGCCTGTTGAATACTTGTTCAACAGGCTAGTATGTAGCTAACTTACAATTTACTAATAATTTAATTACTAATTTAATTATTAATTACGTAATCTGTTGCATAGCCATTGGAAAGTACCTTTTGTGAGTTCATGAACTTTGTCACAACAAATTATTGTTGTTATGTGATACATGATTGCAATATATATGTTTTTTTGGAAACTTGTCCCAGTATTACTTGACAGGATTCAATCTATGTAAAGTGTAACTGAGATGTTATAATCTGATTCAGTTATAGCCACCAACATATCTCACACATATCAGTGACTATTGTCTAAATTAATTTATCTCTCATTTTGCAGTTACAAGCTTAGTCTATTGATATATGTTCACTTGTAGGATAACCACAACTCTTGATCCTTGCTGTGCCCAGCCACACCCATTATATTTGAAAAACATGACTCATGCATATCCTTTCCCAGAATGGCCTAACCAAACATGGAGCATTTATTGTTTAGAGATGTATTGCACGAGGCTATAACCTGCCTTGATATGTCTACCAAATGTGTCTTTATGGAGAGGTTCATAACTTCCCAGAGTAATTTCGCATTTATAGAAAATTTGATGTGTATGTTAGGGATTGCCTCCAGATGTGTATTTAGGTTTTCTAACCACTTTGTCTCTGACCATGCAAAATGTGCAGATTTTGTGCTAATCAGCATTTTCTCATCTTACATTTTCTCAGGCACAATATCAGACTCTGCGTATGAGCTTAATTTAACACCCATTTGACTTGCAAGCATAAAGATATACAGATGGGTGACAAATTAAAGAAAAAACCTGAATAAAGGAGTTGAGAAACAAAATCAGATTCTTCCATACAGGTGTACTGCATGATACAATTAAGCAATTACATCCTATCATGCTCTGTACCATGTATAAAAATGGTAGGGGCTTCAGTTTTTGATGTTTTATTTACTCCAGTTTGTGGAGCAATATGTGGTTATCAGTGGCACCAGATAATATGCATTTTAAATGTAGTGTGAGAATTGCTCAGGAATTTCTCCTCAGACCATTATTAATTTGTTGATATATTACTGATTTACAGTATATTCTTCTGCTGCCTAGAGGGAATACTATTAGTGTCTTTTTTCTTTCAGGAGGAAATTTTAGCGCCCTAGCAAGTGATCCCAAATTGATATGAAAGGATGTTCTGAGTCAGAAGTTGTTTTACAATAAATAAATAAATAAATGAATAAATAAATTGAAAACAAAGAATGATGCTCATGAGACTAAGGAGAAAAGACACCTTCAATTATCTGAAACGACCTCAGGTTGGTTAAGAAAAAGCCAGTAGATCTACTGATTATTTTCCTAGTAATCGTATTGTGCCTAACGTGAGATTTCAATTTCAATAGCCAATTGTGTCCCGCAAAATGTATTGAGAAAACACTTGCACATGCGCACTTTCCAATACTATTCCGATTAACTAAACGCACACAGTAAAATTTAAAACTACAAGTCCCTGAGAACATCGCGTATCACTGGCTACGTCAATTACTTGACTACGTATTTTCGGGAACTGTAGTACAAATAATTACTAGTACCAGAGCTAACACGGTACTGCGCTGATCCTAAGCATGTTTACACGTTGTCACCTCAAGATATTACCACTACATCCCATGTAAAATATCGAATATACCATATAACTGAAGATTAAAGACATACCAAATAGCCATCGTTATTTAGAGACTGCAATTCCCTTCACTGTGAAGAACGGTGAACCAGGAAGTATAGCCGTGGTGTAGTCCAAAACATAAGGCGATATGGAATGGACTGAAATCTTAGTTACAATTTAACGGAATTGTAACATTTTAAGGGACATTTCTAAGGATGGAAAATTTAAAAAACCAAGTATTAATGTACCTAACGTTATTGCTTCTACATCCAGCGTTAATTGTGACAGAGCAAGTTCTGAGCCAACATTCTGGTTTACATTCTAGTGATGACGCCGGAGGTAATGGGGGACCAGAACTTATTGGTAATACAGGCGACGCTAAACACATAGCAGCAAAAAACGACATTGAACTTTCTGCCAACCAGCGTTTGGTTGATGGACAACCGGGGTCAACTAGGTAAGAGTAACCATAACTTGTGTTTGCTAAGTAAATACGACACGTATGCGTGTAATGGATATCAGATACCAGCTAGTGAGTTACTGACGTGTGGTCCGCTGTGCAGGAATTAATGTGCATGGAAACACGCAGTTAACTTGGTTAAGAATGCGGTCATTGACAACGTCAGTGTCGTCATTCGAGAGGAATGAATCTTGACCTGCGTTTTGCTTCCTTACCTGTGCTGTCTTATCACGTTTTGCTAAGTAACTTTTCATTTGACGAAAAGAACATAAATTAGCTGAGGGCTGTCCATTTTGTCAACCAGTCATCATCACATGTATCAATATGGTGAAGTATTTTTAGCCATAGGCTCTTTAGTGCAAAAGCAGTGCTAAGAAACAAATTGTTTGGAATGATGGCCAATATTTCCAATTGTATGGGAACTGAAGTCAATATTCAAGTAGCAGAGAAAGAAGTGAGGCTGAGCACAGGACAAGCCCCTTTTTAAAACGCTGGTATGCATTTTGCTCTTCTCCCAATTCAGCAGGCTTAATGACACTGAAAATCCCAGCAATGAGTCACTCCACACCACAGCCGTTGCCAAAGCAACTACCCCTTCACCTCCAACCCCCAAGCCCATCCTGCCAGTGCAGACCGGGGTCAAAGCCCAGGAGGAGGAGCAGTCCAGTGGGATGACCATCTTCTTCAGCCTCCTGGTCATTGGTGAGTCTTGTCTGTGGGTCAGTGTGGCTCACCCCCCCCCCCCCCCCCAGGGGCACAATGCAGTGAAACACAGGGAGGGGGGAAAGTGAGGGGGAATACACTCCCAGAGTGAGCACTCAAAAGCTTCACCCAGAGCAGCTATATCTGGCCTATGAAACAGTTATGTCTCTATTCAGCTGGACAGCAAGTGAAATTTACCTAGAGTAGAGCAAAAGGTGAGACAGATCATGGCTTGCGTATTGTCCATCCTGGATAAACGACCATGTACCAAGCCGTACTGGAGTGGCAGGGAGAAAAATGTTGAGTCTAGTTTCATATCCAAGGGAAATGTGAAATTTAGGTTTGCTTGCCTTACGAACACCTTCATTTAGACAACAAATGGACTGCATGTGTCAAGATTTATTTTAAAGTTTTTTTTGGGAATAAATATATTGAAAAGCTCATGTTGACTTAGGGCTGATTTGTTGAATGAGAGCTGTGATCTTTTTGATACATAATGAGGTCTTCAGGGATAGACACTTAAGCAGTTCACTGAGGTGGATATTCCTCAGTCCCATTAGATACACCTGCTCATCAGTCTCATGTCATACTTATGAATTGCTTGTAAATTCACAAACATGCTCTTCTCTGGGATTTGTGAAAATGAATGTGCAGTCTTGTAGTCATTTATTTTGCTTGAACAACTGATACGACAAAATAGCGTGGTAATTTTGTGGGAGCCTCTTATCATTTAAATGGACAGTTTGCAGCAGCCTAGATTCCTGAAAACAAACAAGAAAATTCAAATACATTTAAGAAAGTTTTCAAGACTCTATCTTACTAACATTCACAACCTAAAAACCAAGCCACCCTATGGGACAGAAATATAAAATTCATAGTTGATGGATAACAACCATAACATACAAAGTATTATTGTTTGTATGCTATATTCACTCCATACTATAATTGTGTCATTTTCATATTGGCCTGAACTTTTCATCCCTGTGTTTTCTGTATGATTTAACAAAAATAACAGAACAGAGCCATCATCACAGTTTTTTTACTGAAAAAATGTTGTTGGAACTAATTTAAGAGGATTGTATGTTAGCTCTTAGATCTAATCAGATTAACTCCTGACTGGGAGCAGTTTTTACCACACTGCTGGAAGTACAGTACGATTTATGTATCTTGTGTTAATCACATGTCTAAAGCTTTCAGTTCAATTTGGCTTGAAGTGAAAGGCATCTGCAGGCTTTCCTTTATGTTTGCACTGATTGGCTTCAATTAGCTTACTATTTTCGATGTCATCTACTCAGAAAAATTCCATTGCAGATGATGTCAGTGTTTGGCCTCACGGCTGTTGAGCCCGTTTGACTTAGGGGATGCCCATGTTCACATTTATAGGCTTTTCCTCAACCTTTGCAATGCCCCATGTCAGTTATATATGTAATTACAAGTATATCAGGTGATTTAAAATGGCATAGGCAGAAGTACGTGCCACAGGCTACTGATGGACATAAAATGAATGTAATGGAGCTGGACAAATCAGCTGGTAGAAGATCCACTGGGAATCGAAACGTTGTCTCTTATAAAGGTGTGTATGGAGCTGTTCAGTGTGGGGTCTTCCCTCCTTTTCATTTGCGCTTCTGAGCCCAGCACCTTACTAACTGGATGCGACTAACACTTGCTGCGTAGTCACATATGACTCAACAACAGACAATGATGTTTAGCAAGTTTTATTTATTTTACCTGGAAAATCAACTTCATCAGATCTGAAGATTGTCCTTGCTGATATGACTTACCTTACTGCTTAAATTACTGTTCAGTTGCAGATGGGATCAAGAAATGCCTGTTGGGCATTTGTTGATAATGCAAGTTGCATGTTTAAAGGAAGGAACCAGGAAACCCTTGAAGGCTTGATGTGACATGCAGTCCAATTAACCAGGAATGTACACATTTGGCAAAGCAATTTCCCCCAAGTTGACAAACTTGTTGGGAGATTTAAAAAAAAGAAAAAAGCATTATCCAAGCAGAAACTTTTGCTGCGCAAAACTTCGAAGGACTGTTAAATGCCTTTCAGCAAGCACCTTATAACAACTTCATAGCATGGCACTGTAAAAATATGCTAGATGCCACATGTCTGTGGTTCTAATTACCACATTGAATGCAGTAGGTGAAAGTATGCAAACATTGCTTTCAAGTCATTGTTAATGGAAACTGACTCATCAATGTCGATATCTGGAGAGGTGCAATGTGATAATTGTGTAGCGTGCAATTGAAGAAGGCTATACTGACCTGCTGAGAGATGTCTGAAAAGCAGGTATGAAAATGGCTTTGGAATAAGTAGCTGGCCTCTGTAACACTGAAAGTCATATGTTCGCATTCACATGATTCTTTCTGTCTTTCCCCAGGTATTTGCATCATATTGGTGCACCTTCTTATAAAGTTCAAGCTGCATTTCTTGCCAGAGAGTGTTGCAGTTGTGTCTTTGGGTAAGTGCAGGGGCTGTTACATGTACTATGTTGTTATATTCCTCAGAGGTGGCAATTGATTTCCTTCTTAATATTTCTCATACGTCTTTAACCCAGTTATAAGCATAAAATTGTAATAAATACTGTTCAGGAGACAATTGACTATTACGGTATGGGGGTGTATCCTGCACTCATTAACATTCATATCTGTAAAACACATCATATGCAAACCATTTCTCATTGCTAGGTTAGAGTCGATTAGAGCAGATTGCCCCAAGCAGGACATTACACTACCAGACAAAACGAAAGAAAGCCGCGTGAAGGCCTTACCATCATTATAAAACCTGAAGATTCTGTGCTTAATAACACTGTAACACTGAGCTACTGCGCACTAACATTTTACTCTACAGCAGTCTGAAACTCTGGACATTACACCTAAGTCAAGAAAGGCTTTGATTCTACATGGCCAAGCTTGAAAACTATTTAATTATTGCTAGCTAATGGCAGGCCTACTTTCTGTTCCACTGCGCGTCTGTTCTGCACTGGGTTCTGAGTGAAAATGGGCAGTGAAAATACTAACTGTAAGGGCTGTTGCAATATTGCAGTGCCTGTGGGCTCCAGAAATAAAACCCATTTCTTGCGGGTCCCTTAATTTTCTGGAAAATAAAAAAGCATATGGCTTTCTCTCAATCCAGAGAAGGGGAAATGCTTAGGCATTTTCAACTTGCCTTGCCTGCACAAAACAGTAGCATGCGCATCATTTACATATTGCATGTAGGAAGGATTTCACTGGGCTTAGCGTTTTTGCAACACCCAGTTAGTCTCAGCCACTGAGCATTTAGCCAAGGGGAAAAGCAAGCAATTTTGGCACAGACATTTTTTTATTTCAAGAATCATTTAAAAATATTTCTGAGCTGTTAGCGAATACAAAAAAAGTATTAAAACAACATATCTGCCAAGAATTCACAGATTTCAGTTTCCTGGACCTTTAAGTTCCTTTCAGACTGTACAAGGGCATGCAATTTGAGAATTGTAACTATATTCAAACCTTTACTTCCTGTGTGTTTTATGGAGCATCAAACACGGGCTTCCTCTTGCCAGCAGATACACGAAGGCGACAGCTAGATAACAGAAGTTTATTATTCAGGAACATGGGAACATTTCCTTCCTTCACTCTGTTCTTTGTGCGTTTCCGTTTCCTGAGTGCCCTCCTTGTCTTTCTGCTTCATTTAATTAACTACTTTTTCAGAGTGGTGAAATTTTAGACATCCATCGATGTCACAGATGTCATATGTGAAGTTGTACTAAAGTAGTACAATACCACCTGTAATGTGTCTTCTAAAAAAAAGAACTGAAAATGGATGCGATACACGAGAAGACAGGAAAATACTTAATTTTATACTTAACAAAATGTTAATTTACCCAATTGGATTTTATTTCCCAAGCATTGGCTGCTTTTTAAAGCTTGTTATGTTATGTACTGTATCTGCTGGTTTGTTTGTGTCCAACCCCCCCCTCCCCCCCACCATTAGCCATGCCATGTAGATGCCTCCCCTCATTTTTGAATGCATAATTAAAGTTTGCATCGTTATTAATGAAATGGTGGTCTAAATGTTAATTGAATCTATTTTTGCTTCTGTTCATGTGTTATAGGTATTCTAATGGGTGCTTTCATAAAGATCATAGAGTTTCAGGAACTGGCCAATTGGAAGGTAGGAGTTTTCTTTTAAATCCCTGAATTACTGTTAATTTTCATTTATGCCTCTTCCTCTGTGCAACACTGCCAAAGAAAAGGACAGCTGCCTTTACAAAGGCCATGCATCTGTGGAGCACTCGCTGTGATTGCCTTCACTGAGCTCTTAACGGGAGGGTCTTGTGGATTCTCAGTCTGCTGCCTGCTTGCCTGCTTGCCTCCCACAGCACGGTGCTCCTTTTAGCATTGGTGCTCCATTTCAGATTTCAGTGACCCCGTTCATAACAGACACAGGCTGGCCAACATGGACAGCTGCAGCCTAGGGCAAGTGAACCAAGGGGCTATGAACCATTTCCTGTAGCCTCGGGGTTTGCCAGATTCATTTTCTTTATCAGTGTTAGTATGCAGTAAAAAATGAGAAAATGGTTATCTCTATCAGGTATCAAACCCAGACAGATACACTGATTGAGTTTTCTTGCTGTGAGGTCTGTCATGGAAACCCCATTGGCAGTATAGAGCTCCCTGGGGTTTTTCTGTATAATTCCTTCCCAGAGAAAGATTGTTTGCGGTGTTTTACCCTGGCTTCTTTGCGCCACTCTGCCTGTCTTTCCGTACCCCTCCCTGGTGGTACCCTGTCCCAGTCCACAGGCTTTAATTAACATTCTTTCCAGGAAGCAAAGCGGTGAGGCTGGGTATCTCTGTGCTCTGCACAGAAGTGACTATTGTTCTGGGCCTGGGGGCCCGGTGCTGAGTCCCAGGGCCCAGTAACAGGAGACGCACGTTGGCTCATCGGCACGTTGTCCCCGCAGCAGCTGCAGGGAGGAAAGCAGGCGAGCGCCTTTCCAGCCTCGGCACTCGCGTGTTTGCTGTGATGTTCTGCACACTTTTACAGGTCTCCTCTGTTTTGTTACGGGACTCCCAGTAATATAGAAAATAAACACAATGCTGTGCTTGTGCACTGGACGTCTCAAAGATGGTCAGCAGTGGCTGGGGAAGCCAATGCCGAACAGAGAGGGAATTGTGCTTGGAGCTTTGAGCCTACAACACTCTGGAGGACACACGCTTTTAGTTCATTGACTTCATGATTCTGTGTCTGAGTGGGGACTGTGTCGAAAATAGAACTGACATACACAAGATGGTGGAACTGAATGTCATTTGTCTGACACTGCTTGATGATGAATTTATTTGTTTGATAAGAGCCCTTAGTCAGAGTGGTTTCCTGGGCTGACACGTCGCATGATATTAATGGCCACAGCTGAATAATTACTGAAGCTGTTTGTTTTAAACACATCGCTGCCGGCTGCCGTGAGTTATCAGGACACTTCCCTTTGACTGTGCAAGCCAGGCCCATTTTGCTACTAAACAGTACGGCTGTCCCACACGCTACGCTGTTAAGTTCGGCGGCCTTTATGTTTTAGGCCTGACTGTAGCCCTTATTCTGACTCCCTTATGTAACTCCCTTATATAATTTTATCAGACTTCATGAACCCAAGGTTCATAATGCAGTGACTCAGTCCTAGGTTCTATTGGTATTTCTGGAGATTTGGCCAGGAAAAATGGGGGCTGTAATTTTTGTAGAAGCATTAAAGCGTACCAGACCCCTGCTGTCTGCGCACACAAGTGGTGTGCTACTTTTGGTTTTGCACTGCTCTGTTTAAAGTGGGGTGGTCACTCACGGACACACACACACGCACACACTCTCTCTCTCTCTCTCCCTCTCTCTCTCTCTCTCTTTCTATTTCTATGTCTATCAAAAGGTCAACTTTCATTATTTTATTTGCTGTATGTTTAGTAGTTTTATCTGAACTTGCTACAACTGCATTTGAATAATCTCTACTTCTTTATGAAGAATATGAATTGTGTTGCTTTATTATGTTCTCGATCCACAAACGGAATCATAAAAATCTCCCTCATTTAGAGAGATGCCTTTTTAATTGTGTTCTCCTTTTCGTACCACCTGTTTTTCCCATGCGATGCCCTGCTGCAGCTCTGCCTAAGTGAGGAGCATCCACTGAAACACACACACACACACACACACACACACAGACACAGAGTCTTGCTTCCATATCTCCCTGCTCCTCACTCATTCTCCCCCCTTCTTTTTCCCTTTTCTCTGCATCACTACCCTTTCTGTGGATTTTTCCCTCTCCATCATAGCACAACTACTGTAAAGCAACAAATACTAAACAGATTTAATATTCATTTTGGGCTATCACCCAGCTTGCTGCTTGGCCATTTTAACGGCCTAATTTAGCAGAGACTGTGCATAATTTGTCAAAGAAAAATCATGATAAAGATGTAATGCATTAATTGCCAATAGCTAATAGGTTTCTGTTCATTGCCAGGTTTTTTTCTCTTTGGAACTGTAGAAAGATAGGGTTCCCACAGAAGCAGAAAGCTGCCTCAGACACAGAAATGCAGGGTGTGTCCTTTGTAATGTTGTGTATGAATTGTGTGCGTTTCCTGTTCTGTGCATTAAGCTTTAATCGCCCTTAGTGACTTTTGTTTACTTTAGCTTGAGGAAGTTCTGCTTGGTGTGGCCACAGTCTGTAAAATGGTAGTATAAATGGTAGTATGAATAATATGGTCCTCTCAATCTGCAGAAATACAGCCATTACAACTACATTCCTAACATGTCTGTCAATCACCCTGCATATGTAGGATGATTTTAAGGGGAAGATTAGTAATTAGTAAGACTCCTAAAGACCATTCTTCTCACTTTAGCTGCTATTTTCCACAGAAACTTAATTAGCTCTTACTTAGTGCAGTTCAACTATTGTTTTTGCCCAGTTGCATCACATGTAATGCCCTTTTGTCCAGTTTTGAATGCCTCATTTTTCACATTTTTATGTTTGCTAATGCTCTGTGTATTGTGAACATACCTATTGCTAATACTTGTCTTAAAATATGCATTTTATGGTTATGTACACGCATAGGAACAAATACATGTATTTGTTTCCTTGTGTGCTCACATATGTTAATTTTATCTGTGAGGAGAACTTGAAATGACGAGCAAAGGAAATGAGCCAATGAGAAATTGACAAAAGTTTGCAGCATGATTCTCAGGGTTGGCTCCACGTAATGAAGCTGTCCAGTGTCCAGTGTTTCTGGTTCATAATATGTGGATCAATGTGGACCAGGGCAGCTGGGCATTAGCTCTAGGCATGTGACACCAGCCTGCTGTCTCCATCCCAACCTGGGAGTGCATTCTGGGATATGCTCTGATAGCAGGCAGTGAGCTCTGTGAAGTAGGATGCAGCCGGACCTGACCTCCGTCGCTCTTGCCTTTCAGAGTCTACTGTTCTGGAAGGACCTCTGATAAGAAACTTAGTTTAAGTTTAAAATAGATTCACCTCCCCAGTCACAGCCATATTTGATACGCACAGCTCCATTTGCAGATGTCTTGTCTCAGTCCATAATGGCAGGGTCATGGGTCAGCTGCATGCTGTATCTATTTTTACATTAGTAAATGTGCTCTGTATAATAAGTGTTATGTACTGTATTTTTACAGTATCTGTTTTTGGCATTATTTATTATTCCTTTCAGGTTCATAGTTTCAGAATTTTAGATTCACACTGATAACTCTTATTTACTTATTGTGATATTACAATATTTTGTTTTACATTATGCTCTGTGACTGTGCTTCTGTGCTATTTACACTTTGCCACCAGCACTTTTGTTGTCTTTCATACAGGCTACAGAAAATGTGCTTTGATTATTATGTACTGGTTTTTCATATATAACTTTATGTTTATTTGGAAAATTTTATTTGACAAGGCTACTTTGCTGGGCATCTAGAATCAGTGAAGCCATATTAGATTTTTGCTGATTTGCTGATTATGCTCATAGAGATATCTTTGTGTCTGGCAGGAAGAAGAAATGTTTCGACCAAACATGTTTTTCCTCCTCCTGCTTCCACCCATCATCTTTGAGTCTGGGTATTCCCTGCACAAGGTGAGACTTGAAGCTGCTCATCCAATCAATGGCCATCATGGCTTATCCTTATTATGACACCACACGTGACAATAATTTAATGACAGCCATCTTTCTGCTTGAAGTCAGAGAAACATAATTGAGAATGGAGTTTATTTACTGTATGTTAAAGGATCTTTGCCTTTCTAAAACAGCACCTCATTGAAATACTTCCTAATGCAGTGGGAGGAAGAATAATGCTTTTTTTTTCTTTCCCAGGGTAACTTTTTCCAAAATATAGGATCCATCACCCTATTTGCTGTCATTGGTACAGCCATCTCTGCTTTCATCGTTGGAGGAGGCATCTACTTCCTTGGGCAGGTGAAGTATTGCCATTACGTTTTGCATTTTGTTTTCAATAAACAAACTGTGTGTATGTGATGCAGTGCGTGAAAGTGTGGGGTTATATGCTCTTGAGTAAGTAATTACTCAACCCTTGTGTGTCTGTCTTTCATGTAGGCAGATGTCATTTACAAGATGACTATGACTGACAGGTAAGAATGCCATTTTAACATTAAGGTGAGTTTGTACACAGGTTCTTAGGTCTCCTCTGATGGTGAAGGGCAACAGCAGTCGCTGTCTTCTACGTTATGTTTTTACCATATTTTCTGATGAAGGGAATAACACAGAGGGTCTACTTGGTCATTAGACAGTTATGGCTCATATTGCTTGACTTCCCAGCCACATCACTGGTCATGTGATAGAAGAAGGAGGGAGGGGGCTCCACCCTCAGAAATTGGGGTAGATGAATGTGACCTTGGTGTGCGTTATCCTCTGTACCCATTCTTAAAGCCACTATTGGAAATATTTCCTATCTGTACATTTTTCTGTGTGGGAATTAGTCTCACCCCAAACACTCTCCCTCTACAGCAGTGGTGCCCAATCAGGTTCCATGGAGGGCTGAGGTCTTCATTCCAACCAATCACTACTCCTGCTGATTTCACAAATGAACACACTTTCAACCAGAGAGTAGGGAACTAATTGTGAAATCAGCTGGTAAAATGAATGGTTGGGAGGCAAACTTGCATACTCTCGCTCCTCCATGGCACATGATTGGGCATCACTGCTCTAGAGGATCTGGAAAGGGAAGTTAGCTTGGTTTGGAGTCCCATGTACACAAGATCATAATTCATAAGAAGTAACTGACCATTGATTTGTAGGAAAAGCATATCCCTGAGATTTGTATGGACTTACCTCACCACAGTGTCAAGCTCAATGGTACCCTAAAGTCAGTATCCCAACAAGTGGGGCTAGTGAAATAGCAATGTAGCATGTAATTGAGATGAAATGAATGAGTGACTATCTGCCAGTTGATAATTCTTGGTTTTGTGTATATATATATCAGGCCTGGGCGAAATGTATTTGACATGCATTAACTCTTTTGATGCTACTGAAATTAGTAAAAGCTCTTACAGGACCCTGAGAATAGTCATCTATATAAGTTACTAGCCAAAACATAGAATCAAATGAAGGAAAAGTTTGTTTTAATTTTTCTGGTGTCTAAAGGGTTAAAGTATTTTAAGATTTGACCCAGTGGTGAGATACGTGGGTGTTTTTCCTCATAACCTTCTTTCCCACAGTTTTGCCTTTGGCTCACTCATCTCAGCCGTTGACCCTGTGGCCACCATCGCCATCTTCAACGCGCTCAACATTGATCCCGTTCTCAATATGCTGGTGTTCGGCGAGAGCATTCTCAACGACGCTGTTTCCATCGTGCTCACCAAGTAGGTGGCCTCTCCTACAATCCTCTCCTTCCAGACCGGAGGGTGCCAAAGTTCTGGGCTGGAGACCCACGTGTAGAAAACACGTCTGTGCCCTTTTCTTTCCTGACACTCATTCGTGCCCCAGAAGTGCAACTGCGGCCATCTTTTTTTTTCTTTTTCTCTGAAAAGAATGACCCATTTCGCAACGCCACACTTGTATTTACTTTACCCATCTGAGAACTGAATGCAAATGAGGTGTTAACGTGCTAAAGAGACTGACTTGCTCAGGAAGTGGTCTTAAGAGACGCACCACTTTCAAAATGCCGTTGTATGTGGTTTACTTATTCTGTTTGTTGTTCTTATTCATTTGGCCAAAAGTGGTCCTGTGAGTATGCTCTCAGTTCAGCTCTTGATGTTAAAAGGATGTGGGCAACTTCACTTAAGTTTCCAATATGCAATTTCCACCGAGTGGAAAGCCTGCAGGTGTGAAACTTGTGTACTGAACCACTCATGCCGGGAAAAAAAGAATTGCAGAGGTGTAAATCAGTCTGGCGGATGGAGGTCAACATTCTTCAACATTTTCAACGTTCATTCACTTCCAGTGCTCAAAAGAATCCATAGGGAGGTGTTATCATTTGCATTGTGCCGCTCTTGTGGCCTTAAGGTATTTATGCAGTGTGCCCACCTCCTTATTTATACACGCCTGTATAATGTATAAATGCATGTACTGTTTTATTTACACAATACTGCAGACATTCTTAGCGGGCTTTCAGATAGGTATACGTCACTAGCTGTTCGAGGCAGGTGGATGAGGTCAGTTACTTCACGGTCAACTGTTCGGTGGGGTGAGAGATACTGCCCTCCAGGTGACTTCCGCCTCACGCTCGGTGTGACTCACAGCTGCGGTAAATGACGCAGCAGATTCCTGTCACGGGAT